>NC_135169.1:31495180-31795180 GCF_041146795.1 Maylandia zebra
GACCTCAAGTCTGTGAGGAAAGCTTGCTTAAGTGTACCAGGTAATAAAAGACCTTAGAGGTGAGCTGTTATAGGTGGTGGTTGGAACTTCAGGGTTTGAGATGACCATATCTGGAATATGCCCTCTCTTTGACATCATGCAGAGTCCAGAGAAAATAATAATAATAACGAAATGTCTGAAACAAATCATTTACAGCAGTCTGAAGTCTGAGCTTTTGGCTCATATTCTGATATACAATGACTTTATTATTTTAAACTTTGCCCATAATAAACAGTCTTATCCGCCTATAACCCAGCAACTATATGACAGAAAGTAAATAAAATAAATAAGGTCCTTCTCTGCCCTGTTGGACGTGACCCACCACGTCCAGCAGGGCAGAGGAGGATTTGGACTTGAAGCAGTAACACCTCGGTGGCAACAGGCATCTGTAACCGAACATCGGAAAATGGTAGTGGAGGAGGTGCGTCGACAGGAGGAAACAGTAAGACATGCTAGAGCGGTAGCGCTGACCAAGCAGGATCGCTGGATGAACTGGGAGAGGAAACGCACATGGAGTGAAATCTGGGGAATGGAGTCTAATAGACTAAGTTTCATCATCTGAGCGACATACGATGTGCTACCTTCCCCAATAAATCTGGAGCTGTGGTTTGGAAAGGACCCATCTTGCCCCCTGTGTACAGTCCCAGCCACACTCAAGCACATCTTGGTTGGTTGTAGGACTAGCCTTACTCAGGGCAGATACACATGGAGACACAACCAGGTCCTCGGGTGTCTAGCCGAGAAAGTTGAGTGCAAAAGAAAATCCATCAACGCTCAACCTTTCACGAACCAAGAGGAGCGTCAGTTTTCATAAGCATTTGTCCGGGAGAGAGACAAGCCGAGGACGAGCCCCCCAACCCCGTACCTGGGACCGCTGGAGGTTGCCAGGGATTGGCAGATGCACATGGACTTGGATCAGAGGCTAATTTTTCCCGCAGAGATCATAACAACTACTCTGCGACCAGACCTCGTCCTTTGGTCTAACTCTCCAAAACGTGCTTACATCATTGAGCCGACGGTACCATGGGAGGACGCAATTGAGGAAGGATTCGAGCGTAAGAAGCTGCGGTGTGCCAACTTGGCAGCTGAGGCAGAGGACAGAGGCTGGAAGATCAAGGTGCGCCCGGTGGAAGTGGGGTGCAGAGGCTTTGTTGCCAGAACAACAGCGAATTGCTTAGATTGGGACTGCTGTCAAATGTTAGTGCTTGCCAGCTCTGCTTAAACACACCCACTGCAGGTGGTCATGGGACATGGTTTTTTTAGGCACTGGTGCACTAAATGTGTGCACACTAACACGAGTTTTAGACTACAGGGCATGCAACAGCAGATAGCTCTTGTCAGATGGGTGCACATATTTAAAATACTATGGCTCAGGCTATGGTGCTGCAGTCATGTGCAGGACATCAAGATGTCCACTTGCTTGCTGTGAATTCTCCAGACAATTACCTACTCTACTGTTAGTGGCTCGTTCAGACATTACACATTGTTTACAAAGGAGCTGCTACTTTAAAAACCACCAAATATCTGAGTGAGGCATTTGTAGGCATGAGTCAGACATTTGCATTGTGATGCAGTGCAGCCAGATAAGACCTAATACAATTCAGGGGTGTGGTCTGCTACACTGTAGAAAAACAGCGCCACTAGGTTGCCAAAAGCATTAATTCGTCTGTCTTCACACCTATATGAATTCAAGTGACATCTTATTCTTAATACATATGGTTTAATATGTTGATGGTCCACTTTTTGCAGGTATAACATCTTCAGATCTTCCTAAAGGTGTTTTTTTTTCAGGTTGAGGTGCAGGCCAGTCTAGTTCTTCCACACCACACTCACTCATCCATGTCTTTATGGACATTGCTTTGTGCACTGGTGTGCAGTGATGTTGGAACAGGAAGTGGCCATCACCAACATTTCTTGCTATGTTAAAGCATTAAGCACACTGGCAGAGTTACTGTCATTCCCAAACGCTTGCTCTTTGTTATGATACCACGAACAATTGACTGTGGAATATTTAGTAGTGAGGAAATTTCATGTCTGGACTTGTTGCACAGGTGGAATCCTATCACAGTTCCTATGTCCAAGGAAGTGATTGGAAAACCTCCATTTAATTATTTAATGGGGTAGTGAATACTTTTAGCAACACAGTGTATTATAACTGTCTGACATTAAAATGATATTAACCTTCTAAAAAACACAGTAAATAAATCTGGAAACACCGTCTATAACTTTAAACATCTACAATAAATGATGTGAAAGGCTTCTATATTCCCCTTACCCACGCTTGGGCAAAAGACACAAAAACACGGCCACCGCCGCAATTTCTCACCGTGGGCCTCATCCAGCGCATGCCGCTGGTCTTTGCCGATCTGGGGCCGAGTTCGTTGAATCCCAAAGATGACGCTACAGCAGGAAACAGGCTGTCCTCAAACAATCTCCCACTTTGAAGGCACTGGGCTTTCAGAGAATCATAGTCCTGACCCAAGAACTTCACCGCATTGTGGTTCTGCCCCAGGCCCTCATCACGATCCCACTGGCTCCTCAGTTTGTAGGCCATGCCTGTGGCATAAATGGGCTGCTCTGCCATCTTGAGCTTGTGGAGTTAACGGAGAACAGTAGGACTGACAGCTGCTATCAATTTGATTCTCTTTGGAACCACAATAAGAAGTAAAGATGTGTCAATTATTAAAGACGCAACAGCAGCCTATTGAGCTTTTATAATCTAAAGCACTGTGCTGATGTAAACCTGATACACAGTGGTAATGGCTTCAAGGCTCAATCTTCAGTTAGAATAAAACATCAGTAGCTATGAAGATGCTATTAAACACTGATGAGGCTAGTCTGCTGCTTGGCTGTGGTGTATGTGGTTGCACTCTAGCTGGATGCTTTGATTGCAGTCACAAACGGAGAAGCTCAAAAATCCAAAGCTTGTCACAGTAGAGACGTCTTCCTCATTACAAAAGATCCAGATAACACCAGTCCCCGTCTGTTGTTCTTTTTTTGCCACGTTCACGCAGTGCAGGATCACACCCTGTCCTTATCACGGCAGCGGACAACCCTGCACAAAAACAAAGAAAGTGAGAAATTGAGCACAAAAGTGAAAAGGTTATCCAGTGAGATCCAAGATACAAGTTTGTACATACCAATACTATCTACGCGTACATCACAGAACAAAAGCTGAGGCTGTGCACACCCTCCATGTGCACAGACACTAAGAGTTTAAAAGACAAACGAGGCGTCCTTGTTTCTTTGCAGTCATCCATATATGTGCATTCTTAGAAAAGCCCGGCAAAGTTGGCACATCTGTGATACTTTTACTGTGGTGCACTGAATGTGTGCACAGTGTAAGTGAGAACTAAATTTAAAGTCAATGTTTAATCAGAAAAGCACATTAATAACAAAGCAGGGGTGTGTGTATTTTGATGCACAATAAAGGTTGCATGAGGCAAAGAACAAGCACAAGCTCTCTGTGAGACGCTTTAATTAAGCAGAGGCTGAGATGAAGAAGCATTTCTATCATTAGTGCCGGCGCAGACAGAACTGGAGCTTTGGACAGAGTTAGTCTCACTTTGTTGCTTTGAGTCTGCGTCTTTTCCAATAAACACAGAGTGGAAGGCGTTTATTTTTATCTTCTTTCAACTCTCTCAGCCTTTTTTTTTTTCACTCCCTCACCTCAGATATGCACATAAAGATACGCACTTCCTGTTTTCAGTCCACAGGTGTCCGTCACAGCAGAAACAGAAAAGAGAGTGGCTTTCACTGGCTTGTGTAGCAGTGGAGCCATGTAAGAGTTTCCTCCTCCTGCTAACAGAGAACCACACCCACAAAGATGGCCCATTTGACTGAGTGAAGAATGCTGCTGCTAAGAGAGCCAAAAACTGAGCATGCAGCTGTGACAGCAGGTTTCCCAGCTTGTTCAATTACACAACACTAAGACTTGTGTTTGCACATGTGCCTCTATTGCTGCTAGCATGATGAAACTACATTAGGGTCATTTGCATGAGTACTACACATTATTTCTGCTAATAGATCCCTAAAGCTACAGCTAGCAAAGCTGAAAGTGCTGCATAATGGCTGCCTGCACCACAACTATTATATTTCTTACCACGAGCATTACTACTCACACTAACAAAGGCACTTCTTCCTGCATTCTTTATAAAGAGTTATTTAGCATCTGTACCACATATCAGTGTTAGCATCACTACAGTGTTTTTCTTTTTTACATAAAGGTATGTACTATTTAAATGTGGACACGAAAATATCTTCAGTGAAAAGGCTTCTAGAGTTACACTTGTTAAACTGCTTGTTAATGCATATATCTAATTAGCCAATCACATGTATTCAGGTATTTAAACATGGTCAACACGACCTGCTGAAGATCAAACTGAGCATCAAAATGAGGAAGAAATGTGATTTAAGTGACCTTGAATGTGGCACAGTTGTTGTCAAACAGGCTGGTCTAAGTATTTCAGAAACTGCTAATCTGCTGTGGGGAAATCCCAGCAATCTCTACAGTTTACAGAGCATGAGCCAAAACGGAGTAAATTTTGGCGCGGGGCAGTTCTCTGGTGAAAGTCTTCTTGATGTCAGAAGTCAAAATGGAAATGTCAGACTGCTTTGAGGTGATGGGAAGCAAACAGTAACTCAAATAACAGCTTTTTAGAACCAAAGTAAACAGAAGAGTGTCTCTAAACACACAACACACACACAACAAGCAGATGGGCTACGTCAGTGGGACACTCCCGTGAGCTAAGTAGAAGAAATTGAGGCTACAGTTCACACATGTTCTGCAGAATTGAACAATATAAATTTTTTGGTCTAATGAGACTCAATTTTAGCAAAAACATTAGGATGGTGCGGTCAGCATACGGCATAAATACGAATACATGGATCCATCCTGCTGACCACTTCCATCCCTTTATGACATTAATAAAAATGTGCTTCACTGTTCTTCCCCTCACTGCAAAGTCCATCATGAAATCCTAACAAATGTCTGGTTAAAAATGCAGGTTTTCAGATTTATGTCAGGCCCATGTGTTTGTTTCTTACCTCTCCTCCAAACTGCACCTTCTAGTTTGATCCCAAGAACTGCCAAACCAGTCCAGACAGACTCTTCTGTACTACTTTTATAGTCAACCTCCAGCGAGGGATGTGCCAAATGTGGCAGGAAGGAGGAGTTACGCCTGATTTCAACATCTTTATTTTCCAACTGTTAACGTATGCCCATTGTCACTTGAATGACATGTTTGAGCACTCCTATAAATTCACTTAATACCTAATTAACTTTTCCTAGAACGGGAGGAGCTACTGGCTATAGGCAGAAGTGTGTCAGGTGACAGCTCTGTGAGGAAAAACGCCACTGCCCCTCACAAAACACACCCACTACCATGAAATGCTTGCAGACCACAAACAATTACTCATATGCTTTCAATATGCATGTCACTCTAAGTTGGTTCCATGACAAAACACCCATGACCCCATTACTTAAACCAACAACAAAGGATCATAACGTGTTCTGTTAAAACTTTAGTCGTGTGGTTTTTACCTCTGCTGGCTGCCATCGGGGCACATTTTACCCAACAACAGTTCAGTCGGACTCTAATGAATATTTTACTTCTCCTCACATGAGAAATACATGCAGCCTACATACCCTCACTCCATATCCCAACACAAATGCTTAGCCTTCCCCCCAGTCCGGGTGGCACCACACAAGAATGCGCATGCATGTGTGTACTGTACTGTATCATCTAGCAATGCAACACTTAGTATAATGACAAGAAAACTGAGAATGTGCACTTTTATCCAACCCATAACCCGGCTCTTTTACTTATTTGTTTTGGCACATCAGCAGGATGTTTCCTTTAACATAGGGGTCGTGCAGCCATGGGTAGAAACACACACGACTGAAGCAGCAGGCATGCAAAGGCCGTGAAAACACTGCAATCATCAGCAATGTATGACTAATGCTTTTCTGCTGATGATTGTCTGAGTCCAGTTTCCTCCTCACAACTCGAGCTGATTAAATGCATGCTGATAGTAAGTAAGTGTTGCCTTTGGGAGGGTGGAGTCAAGAGTTTGTGGCATGAGTAAGCCTTCTGAGCGCCTGTGGTGTATTTCTGCATGCAGGGGTTCATGTTGCAACACAGTTTACTGTGAGAAAAAATATCCAAAGTGTTTGGAGAAAATAGACCAACAGAGAGATCACACACACGCACGCACGCACTGTGACCGCTGCAGGGAACATGGTGACTACTGTGTTTTTTTCTCATCAGAGTCTGCAGAAGAACACAGCTTTTAGAAACACTGCGCTACATTTGGAGAATGCTCGTTGGAGCATGCGCCTCAGCTCACGCAGATTTAGCTCTTTATAAAACTTTAACTTGGACGCATGGCTCACACAGATAAGTAAGTCGCTTTTGTGATAGATAGGTGTGGTCCCTGGGAAAACATTGAAATTAAAGAACGAAACACAACCAGCAAAGCGAACAGCGGTTTGACGAGTTTCCTTTGGCTTCACTTCCATCAGACACAGTTAAAACCAATAATAATAATAATAATAATAATAACAATAATAATAAAGCGTAAGACAGCAAAAGCAAATTTTGCGGAATCAGCACATTAATGATTAATGATTGATGGTTATTATTCTCGTGAAATCTGGGACAGACTGCTGTTTCACTGTGGTTTGTTCCGGCATCACAAACTAACCTAAAAAGTAACTCACAAACTTCCAGTTCTGCTCTTAAAAAAGAAGAAGTTCATGCCAGGAGGACAAACGCGATTGGCAAAGTGCAGCCCGACACTAAACTGCTGATGCAAAGTGATGTTGAAGGATGAAAACTCATATTTACCTTCAAATGCGTTTCCTCTGAAAAAAAAAATAGCTACACGGAAATTCAACATGCTCTGCGTTCCATGTTTAGTATGTACCCTTCTTGTACCCTCCCCTCTTTTCTATACAGAAGAAACGCCCTGCTGCCGCTGTGTACCCTTGTTTCAATGCGACTGCGCAGTGCCCACAGGTCATAAAACTACACTGAAAGGGAGGGATTCGTGCACTGTTCTGTCGTGTTGTGCTCTTTGTTTGCAGCAGATTTTACTTGATACTGTAGTTCATTATGGTACTGTGTGTTCACATGCAATAAGCTGCCCTTTAAAAGACAAAAATCCCTTTATATCGCTCTGTAAATACTTATCCTAACTAAAAAAAAAACCGCCACATTTACCAAGTGTTAGACTCTTTTTGAAGTTTAGTTACGTACAGTATTTCTATTTTATAACTATTTTTAAATTTCAGTAGACTTGTATGTTATGAATGTAAAAATAGAGAAGTTTTTTAATCTTCTAACGGCATCATTTACAGGATTTCAAGTCTAAGCAGCCAACAATGACATCTAGTGACTTCGGGTAGCAGCGCATCTAGAATAGAATCGGATAGAATAGCTTTTTTATTGTTACTGTTACAAGAACAATGAAAGGCAGTTTGGCATCTCTCCATGTGTGTGAAGTACACAATAGCCAAAGTATTTACACAACAAATTTACATTTACACAAGAAAGATATGTACAAGTTATACATACACCAGCAACACACACACACATACATACATATATGAATATATGAATATATACATATATGCATTCGTACGTACATACACACACATATTTCCACATACACGCTTACATCTATATCCATACACATACATGCCATCCAACTAGCAGGTGCATTGAGAGGTGCAGTGTGGTCAGTGATATTGCACGTTGAGTGTGTGTGTGTGTGTGTGGGGGGGGGGGGGGGGGTGCTGTTGGAACTATGCTAAATAAGGTTTTAATAAACAGAAATACGATTTATAAATAAGGTGTAATGTCCATGAGCGTTATTTCTATGAAATAGACAGAAAGAACAAATAGTAAAAAAATTTAAAAAAAAAAAACAATTAAATTAATAATAATAATAATAATAATAATAATAATAATAATAATAATAATAATAACATGTAGATAATAAACAGAATTTAGGGTGTAATGATCGCACAGAAATGTGTAAATGATCACAGTCTATGGGGGGGAGGGGGGGGGATTGGGGCCACAGATTAGCGTCTGTTTGTATGGGATTGTATTAGTCTGTATCTTTTTACCTGATGGCTAAAGTTCAAGCTGAGGGTGACTAGGCTGTGTGTGCATTGTCTGAAATGATGACGGATTATGAGATCACACAAATGTATTGACTACAGTTGAAGAATATGATTTTTGCCCCTCTTTATGTTTTCTCTTATTAGGAATTTATATTTTGAAAGCACGTGTTCTGACTGATTATTGGGGTAAGTGTGCATTGAATTAAAAGAAAAAATCTCTCTTCATACTTCACGTCCCGTGGTGCATTGCGTCTTTCCCAAGCTCTCGCGTGTGCTTCGCTGCCGCCGTTGTTCCATTGAGCTAACCTCAACATGGCATCCGACGGACCGCCGGGCACTGACTCTCTCCCGTCCGATTTGGGGAGTGCTATTGCAGCTCTGAATACATGGAGCATCCCGGATCTTCAGGGCAAGCTGGCAGAGCTGGGAGTACCCAACATGGGTAAGAAGAACACCCGCGTAGAGCACTAACATAGACAATATTTGGCTATCGGCAGCTAGCCAGTTGCTAACTTTAGCTAGTAGCGTTAAAACGCAATGCTTCCGTTGCAACGAGTTTAAGCTAGGCCTGCGTTATGTTTACACTCTGTTGAGTTCATTTCACGCACTAATTAATCGAGTACGTGACATTTTAATCCCTGTGATGCAAGTTGGATAAAGTTATGACCATTTGGTTAGCTATTTTCCTTAATATGAGTTCTGTAACTAGTGCAGCGGTTTAGCTGCTTTGCTAACTTTAATACGAAGCGGTCAGCGTTAGCTAGTTTTGCACAACTTTAAAATGCGCTCAGAGTTGTTCTGGTACATTTTTGGTGTACATATTACAAGCCTAGATTCATATCTACCTTGTTTAACAGCTGTTTCCGATTCATTCTTTCTCTCTTTAGGTCCCAGAGAGGAGTTGATTGACAGACTGAAGGGCTACATGATGCAGGTAAATGCGTTTAAATTCAGTTTTATCCGGTCATCGCTCAGCTGTTTGGTATGGTGATGAAGCTTTTTCTAACTGTTGATGACCTTTCAGGCTACGCTAGACTAGTCTTGAATAAAGTCTGAGGAAAAGTTATTAGTAAATCCTAGCTATCCTAGCTCTGTTTCTCTGACCTCCCCGCCTTTTCTTTAAAATTAAAGAAACTGTGTCTTGTACGTGTCCCTCCACAGACTGGGATTCTCCTCAGCAAACCTGATGATAAACAAATGGGCTCCCAGGTAATTTGGAGGGAAACGCTGATATCTGTTTAATACTGCAGTATACAATGGTGAACCACATGTCAGTGTAGTGTTTTTTCTATATTTTGATTTACATGTTTAACGGTTGCCATTTTTGAACACTGGACCAGCTTTTTATCCTCTCAAGGATATTTGAGGTGTGTGTGAGTTTGCCCATCCAGTCTACCGCTATTTGTTTTGCGGACTTTGAGAAGGCATTTACCCTGGTCCTTCGCAGTGTCCTATGGGGCTGCTTCATTAAAATGGGTGTTTGGCCCATTTTTACAAGCCATTTGGTTCCTCTACAAGTGTCACAAGAGCTTAGTCCACAACAATTAGTCTGATGCGTTTCCAGTCGGTGCTGGACTCAGGCAGCACTGCCCTGTGTCACCAATCCTGTTCAGTTTTTAAGATCAGAATCGTTGGCATAGCCAGGAGGCAGAAGGCTTCCACCTTAGTGGCCTCAGGATTTAGTCTGTGAATAACTAAAGCAAGTTCATAGACAAGGTATGCAAAATTTACAGTGTTACACATTTACTTAACAAGGAAAAGATCCCGTTCTAGGAGGACATGCTTCTCGTTCTGTCAGGGCGGGCTTCTACTAAATCAAATATAATAGAGCTATCTGCTGTTTTAACTCAACGGAGCAGACGAAAGTACCTTTATTTAAGTTTTCACTCTTGCAAATGTGTTACAGTTGAGTATGTTTTGTCTGTTTGTAGACCTCTGCTAAATGGTGCTAAGAAGCAATTTACCGAAACAGAAATTCACTGAACACCTTAATATCTCACTCAGATGGTCACACAAACAAGTTCACTTCAGTCTTTCGCGCTTCACATTTACATCGGTCTCCTGTATTTCCTCCTCTCTAGATGCCAGGTATCCCTGCCATGCCCCCAATGCCTATGCCCCCCATGCCTCCTGGTATGGGTATGATCCCAGCTATGAGCATGATTCCTAGCGGGCCCCCTCCACCCGGTATACACATGGGCATGGACCACTCTGGTTTGCCACCACCTGGCCTCACACAGGATGATCAGCTGAAGATGGCTCAGCATAGAGCAGCCATGATGTTACAGCAAGAGGAGAGAGCCAAGCAGGTGAGGATAGCTGGACCTAAAGTTTAATGTTTCACTCATTTTTGCCATTTTTCTTTGCATTCAAAGCGTAGAGTTCAGGGCTCTAGACTAACTTTTTGCCAAGGTTTGCACTGGTGCGCCTAACTCTTTATTTGGAGCACAGTTCTACAAGAAAAATACTTTACTGAAAAAGTGCTTGTGCTTAAAGTGCTTTGGCACTCTTTGGCAATATTGTAGACAATGTTAAACTTAATCATCATCTCGGCCTCTGAGAGAGAGAGGGGGGACACTTGGGCCGTGCATTTATCGCTGCATAAAATGTGTTTTCTGGATACACTGTGCTTTTTCAGCGTTCAGAGATTGATGGCACTGTGTCAGAGCACTGGCTATCAATTTCAGACGGATCAGGCCTTAACTTAGAGAAAAAATAATCAATAGTTCTTTTCATCTTTTGTCATTACCCAAAGCTACATCCACTTCTGTCGGCCTAGGCTACTCACTAGGGCTGGGTATCATCACTTTTTTCTACAATCCATTCGATTGTGATTCACAAGGTGCTGATTCGATTCGATTCAATTTTGCCTCAGACAGTCAGAAATATTATAATTCTGATCATTTATCAGTACTGACACTTGTGAGACTTCATCAGAGGAGTAAGCATCACAGCAGATGCCTTTGTGTCAAAGTAACTGAGAATAAAACTCAGAAAAACATGAAGGAGATTTTCCTGGCCTGGCTTTTTATAGCAGATAACCTTAAAAATATTCTGTAATTTTGCATAGTTTTAAAAAGTTTAAACGTCTTCAGTATTGAACAGCAGAAATCAGGCTTTCTTGTCCGAGGTCATTTAAGTTAAAAAAGAAAGAAAAGGCAGCGTCCGACAGCGCTGTAAACAACAGTGAGTTTATCGTGGTGGAAACAAAACGGCAAACGTGAGAGAAGATTACTGATGATTTATCAAATGTGAAGTGTAGTTTGGATCTTCTTTTGCTGCTGGTTCAGTGAATTTGGGTTTGAGAAAGACAAAATCTGCAGCTCAGAATCGAACGCAAAAAAGACGTAAACACAAAGTGGCAAATCGCAGACGCATCAGAATCAGTGAGCTGTCTGCTTTCAGCCCCGACGGCGTGTACGTGTCGCCGAGTGAGAAAGCCAAAAAAGAGAAAGCTGATTCTGATGCGTCGGGTCCGCTCGGTGTTTACGCCTTTGTGTGGAATCCGTTTACCTGCTCTCATTTGCTGATTGGAGGTTGTTGAAATAGTTTTGTGAGCTTTAACCTGAGCTCCTGGCGTTTCTGGCAAAACACATATTCAAAAGTCGAGTCAGGATTTAATGAATCAATATCGCTTTTTTTTAATTTTATTTATTTATTTATTTATTTATTTTAGTCACACCATTGAAAAATGTGGTCGCACTCTAGAGCCCTGGAGTAAATTCTGAGATGTGATCATAACTTAAAGCACAATTTTAAAAAAGACCTGAAGACTTTAATGTAATGTCATGTGTAAATCAGAATAACACACTATTGTGTTCACTGACTGGCTGTTATTGTTTGTGGCTCTCTCAGGGCGATTCCCATGTCATGGATGAACACGATCTTTTGGAGCAACAGAAAAGGGTAAGAGGGTGAAAAACTCTCAGTTGAAATATTTTCTTGAGGAGCTGCGTGGTGGAAAAGGGTGAAAAAACCCACTTTGGTGTGGGAACAAGTTGCTGCCCCAAGTGGAGAATTTTAAAGTATCTCGTTCACAAATGAGGGAGAGTGGAGTGGGAGTGACAGATGAATCAGCATAGTGGGTCCTGTATGGTGTGCTGTGAGAATCTGAATATGAAAGCAAGGCCATGACTTTTATTAGTGTGCTGGCACCCTCACTTGGGGTTAAATGTTGTGGAAGAATGACACCACAGACATTTTTTTTGTTTTTGTTTGGTTGTGTGCAAAATTTCTCTTTTGTGCTACTGCAAATTATAAACATATTCATTTCTGTCCCCCTCGTACGTCCTCGTACGTCAGGCTGCAGTGCT
Organism: Maylandia zebra; assembly: GCF_041146795.1. Classification (NCBI taxonomy): domain Eukaryota; kingdom Metazoa; phylum Chordata; class Actinopteri; order Cichliformes; family Cichlidae; genus Maylandia; species Maylandia zebra. Next base: position 31,507,664 of record NC_135169.1, read on the forward strand.
GCTGGAACAGGAGCGTCAGCACGAGATGGCCAAGATGCAGCCCAGGTCCATGCCCACTGTCACTCCAATCAGAGGTGAGTTTAAGCGAGTTTTAAATAACACGAAATGTTATATAATGAATTTGAAATACATTTTTTAATTTCTTTTTTTCTTCTGAAACGGCACATTTTAGGAGTTTTTTTGTTTGATAATAATTCTGTGTGTTTTAGGGCCTCTGCCTCCAGGTGTCAGCATGTTACCAGTTCAGAAACACAGAGTGCCGCCTCCTCCTGGAGAGGACAACAGAGAGGTAAACCACCACTCCTTCCCGTATGTAGCGTTACTTCGTCTTCTCAGAAAACTGTTCCGAAGTTTCTTTTAAAGATATTGAAAATCTCTGCTGACCTGTTGATTAATTATACATGACCAGATGAGATTCTTTGACCCCTTTTCCACCATTGTTTGTATTATGTGTCCAGACATGCATGCATTAGTCAAAATTGTGGTCTAATACAAACATTCTAGTACCAAGTTTTGCTGAAACACAGTGGTGTTTTTGTTGTTGTTATTTTTAGACACACCGGTGCACGTAAAATTTCCCTAATCCCACATTTTTCTGGTGTAAATTTCAGAGCTGGCAGAGCGAGGAGATGAGCGTCACTGGGCCCAAGATCCCTCAGGCTCTGGAGAAGATCCTCCAGCTGAAGGAGATCAGGCAGGAGCAACTCACTGATCCCATAGGTCGGTCATCTGGTTAGACTGCTGCTAAACCAAAAACCTTTGTATTTTTATTCAGTTTTGTCCTGTAGTGACGGACTGGGAAGACCAGCTATAATTGTCTGAAGTTGTCCAATTCAAAAAAAAATATTTTTGTTTGATTGGAAAATGAAGTTTTACAGTATGATCTCCACGGTTTTTTTTATATACATATATATGTGTATATCTTTCAAAAGAGGATGAAGACGAAGATGAGGGAGGAGATATGGATTCATCTGCATTGCCCATGTCTGAGACAGATGACGACAGCCAGATGTCTAAAAAAGATGTAAGCCTCTTTTAAGCATCTAAGATGAGCACCTTTAAGAGTCATAGCATTGTGAGTCCATGCTTGATGAATTGACTTTGATATTTGTCGCTCGCGACTTAAAATTGTCAACCCAGCAAACAAAACTGTAAAAACAGGATTTGTAGGTCCCGGCATGAATGACTCCACTATGAGGCAGTTTTTGTTTAATTTTGTTTGTCCCGTCTCTGAATTTGTCAACCAAACTTTTCCTCAGAAAAACCGCAAACGCAGGAACCGCAAAAAGAAGAGCAAGAAGAAGCGAGCGCAGGAGAAGAAGGAGCAGGCGGAGCAGCAGCAGAAGGAGAGCAGCGACAAGGAGAAGGACAAAGAGAAGGAGCAAGAGGTGGAGATTGAGTACGTCACAGAGGAGCCAGAGATTTATGACCCCAACTACATCTTCTTCAAGCGAATTTTTGAGGCGTTTAAGGTGACTACAGCAGACATAGTTGAATATAAGCGCATCCACTTTGATCCCCACCTCTAATGCAGTCTGTCTGTCCTTGTCTTCTTCTAGCTGACTGATGATGTGAAGAAAGAGAAGGAGAAGGAGCCCGATAAGTCGGAGAAGAACGAGACGGCTGTGCTGCGGAAAAAAGGATTTGAGGAGGAGAAGAAAGACAGTGACGACAGTGATGATGTTTGAACACCTCCATTTTTTACGAGAGCGGAGCAAAAAGTACGAGTAGTTGTCTGCTCATGTGCTGAACATCTGAAATGTTTCTCATGTGCAGGAAATCAGGCCGGATGTCCCAAAACTATCCAAGAAGAAGCTGAGGAGGATGAACCGGCTGACAGTGGCTGAACTCAAACAGGTAAAAAATATATGGTTTGTGTTTTCAGTCTAAAAGTCCGTGCCTGATTCTGAATAGATGATAACTTTTTATTTCTCCTGCTGCCACTTCACTTCAGTTGGTGGCTCGTCCAGATGTGGTGGAAATGCACGATGTGACAGCTCAGGAGCCCAAGCTGCTCGTGCACTTAAAAGCCACCAGGAACACGGTGCCGGTGCCCAGACACTGGTGCTTCAAACGAAAGTATCTGCAGGGAAAGAGAGGTATCGAGAAGCCGCCGTTCGAGCTGCCCGAGTTCATCAGGAGGACGGGAATCCAGGAGATGAGGGAGGCTCTGCAGGAGAAGGTGGGTGTTCTTCTGATGGTCTGAGTCAACATTAGCAGAAATAATACTGCATGATTAGTAATTCTGTTTTTCTGTCCACTCGCAGGAGGATGCCAAAACTATGAAAACCAAAATGAGAGAGAAGGTTCGTCCCAAGATGGGAAAGATCGACATCGACTACCAGAAACTCCACGATGCTTTCTTCAAATGGCAAATCAAGCCCAAGCTCACCATCCACGGAGACCTTTACTATGAGGTACAAGAATTCTCGCTTTTCTCACATGTATTCAGAACCACGTAGGTACATTTATCAAAGGGACGTTATGAGCGCTAACGCTCCATGACCTACTTTGTGTTTTGTGGCTCCACAGGGTAAAGAGTTTGAAACTCGTCTGAAAGAGAAGAAACCCGGAGATCTGTCCGATGAGCTGCGTATCGCTCTGGGCATGCCAGTTGGACCTGTGAGTTTCACTGTTGTTCAAACGTTGTGCAAATTTAATGAACTAAATCACAAAAAAACAGCCAACGTGTTTTAAATTGACTGCAGTTTCTCTTAAACACACAAATCTGAGCGCATATAAACAGAAACCGAGCCTTGGTGATCTTAGAGCTTCATACTGTCTTTGTTTATCGTGTTCTTGGGCTCATCTTGATCTCAGTGATGAGACTCTGTAATTATATAAGAGTGTGATATAAAGCTACTGTATGAAGCTCCAGTTGCGACAGAAATAAATCAGCCGCTCTTGTTTTGCTGTTACTGTCCTGCTCTGTAGTATCACTCTCCCTGCTATCTCATTATGTCACTCTCTCTGTTACTGCTGTTAAGTGGTTGAATGTACAAGCTGTGAGAATAAATGTGTCAGATAAGACGTGACAGGACTTGTTTACACCGACACAGTAACGAGGACAATGCTGCTGTAACGACAATTATATAAATATATCCAGGCGGTGTTTTTGTCGCAGGCAACACCAACAGGCACGCAAATGAATGCTGAGCATATTTTAAGCTTGGAAAATGCAATCAGTACAGGGGGAGCGAATTGAGGAAGCAGAGCGAGCATTTCACTTGGATTTTTGCTTTGTCTTCATCGTCAGAACGCCCACAAGGTGCCGCCTCCCTGGTTGATAGCCATGCAGAGGTACGGACCTCCTCCCTCCTATCCCAACCTGAAGATCCCTGGACTGAACTCTCCCATCCCGGAGGTAACAAAATATCCAAAAAGCAGTTTAACAAATATGTCAGTGAATCAGTTATTGCTCATTTTTCCTGATGTTGTTTATCTGCATCCCTTCATCAGAACTGTACTTTTGGTTATCACGCCGGAGGCTGGGGGAAGCCCCCGGTAGACGAGATGGGCAAACCCCTTTACGGCGACGTGTTCGGGACCAATTCTGCAGACTTCCAGGTCAGGAGTGCACAATATACCCTCAGAAAAATAATTCTAATCATCATAATAACTTCTTAACAATGTAAAAGTGTAAATACTGTTACTTTAAGTCCTACACCAACAGTAACTCTTGTGTATGATTGTTTGTTGGTGCATTTCTTGGTATGAATTTCATCCAAATTGAAGTCTTTTGTCTTCACCGTTTAGGTTTTTGTTTTCGATTGCTACACATATTATGGCCGTCTCTTAACGATGACTAATACACTAACATGTTTCTGCATTTAGGCTAAGGCGGAGGAAGAAGAGGTGGACCACACAACGTGGGGCGAGCTAGAACCCTCGGATGAGGAATCATCAGAGGAGGAGGAGGAGGAGGAGAGCGACGAGGAGAAGCCAGATGAAACCGGATTCTTCACACCAGCAGACAGGTGCTTAATGTGCACAGTGCAGTCAGTGATTTAATCAAGAAGCTGATAATGATTAATAGATGAGTCTTAAATCGTATTTAGAGTTTTCTTACCCTGAAGTGTAAAGCAAATCAAAAAGGTAGCACCTCACAAACATGGCTGCCCACAAACATCTCAGTCAACAGTTGCTCACATTTATTTATTGGCTCAAAGTGGGTTCATGTGTTTTCAGCTCAGAGCGTGTGAGGCTCAGCGCTTCGGGCTAAAGCTGTTTTTAATGTTGGGGATATGTCAAAAATAAAAATGAACCTTGCAGCTAAAGACTTCGAAGGATCCATTTTATAGATGTGTCAGGTGTAAGCTTAAGTATCAGACAGACATCAGTGCTGAGATCGACATTAACTTTAAAACTATTTCTTTCATTTAGCGTGTGACTGTAAATGACCTGAGAACAGGGCCGGGAAGTGTCCAGTCACATTAGTGTTTAACTGGGTTATTTGGTCCGTATCTCATGTCCTCGCTTTTTGCTAACAGAAGGGTGCGTGCGTGCGTGCCCACAGCTTTTAGACCTTTCTCAAGGCTTGACGGTATGGCGTTTTCTGAAGTTTGTGCTCACCAATAAACTCACCGTGTGCTGTGTGTCGCTTTGTGTGTTTCAGTGGGTTGATCACCCCGGGAGGCTTCTCATCAGTACCAGCCGGCATGGAGACCCCGGAGCTGATCGAGCTGAGGAAGAAGAAGATCGAGGAGGCAATGGATGGGTGAGTGTCGCTCCACTCAGTGCCTCTTTATTAACCATTGGATCATACGGTTTATCTTTTAAAAAAAAAAAAAAAAAAAAAAAAATTAACAAAAAAACTAAAAGTGAAAAATGCACTTCTTAATAGAAATTGTGCATTTTGGCTCCAAGTATTTCAAGGGTGAGTACTGGGGTGTTTTTAGATGTTTTCCCAGCATCCAGTTTTGAGAGTATTGGAGTTAGATCCTTGAAATCTTCCGGTACTACAGTTCTGTAAAGCTAACAAAGAATGACGGATGATCGAGGTCTGTAAAATATTTGGACGTTTAAATATCCTTTAAAACAGTCCAAATAAGGTTTCACAGATATTAAAGCTTAAATATAAGGAAAAAAGAGACGATTTCATCCAGAGACAAACTGTCCTGGTATTTGATGGCATTTGAGGAGCTGACATGGAATGACCCATTCATATTTATTTATATGAATGATACTGTCTAAAAAAAAAAATGAGTCACTTTTGCTGTAAACAGCAGGGAGAAAATGTCATCACACCCACTCCGATTTTTCTAAGTGTTATAAAGTCTAATGCCACACTTTAATAGAAATAGCATTCATTTAGAAAAAGCTAGAACTATTCTGTGTTTCTAAAGCACCGTGCGCTTTTCTTAGTTTGACACGTTCTTGTTTTGCAGCAATGAGACGCCACAGCTGTTCACTGTTCTCCCTGAAAGACGAACGGGCCCAGTAGGAGCAGCTATGATGGCCTCGACGCACATTTACGAAATGTCAGCGGTAAGGAGAAGTGTGTCCAAATGAAATGACATTACAGCCATTTTTCTTTTCGTTCCCGTTCTCCTCTGCCACTCTAGCTGAATCTTAAATACCTCTCTGCTTTCCTCAGGCCATGGCCAGTCGTAAGGCTGGCGGAGGGCAGGAGTCGCAGGGCGTGGAGGTAGCCCTGGCCCCGGAGGAGTTGGAGCTGGACCCGATGGCCATGACGCAGAAGTACGAGGAGCACGTGAGAGAGCAGCAGGCTCAGGTGGAGAAGGAGGACTTCAGCGACATGGTGGCTGAGCACGCAGCCAAACAGAAGGTACTAAGACACACAATTAGTGGCTTTTTAAAAACATTTTTCCTTCACACAAATGTTTTTGTGTAGCTGATTTCTGCCCCAATTACACGCTCAGCTCCTGGAAACTTTAAAGAAATGTTGCAGGCAGATAGCAGAGGAGTTCAAAGCAAAAAAAATCAATTGTGTTTGTTTAAGAGGTCAAAAATTACTAGTTCCCACGTCATTGATCTCATGACCAACACACCTGATGTGTCGATTACCAGCGTGTTACTGTAAATGAGTTCTGTTTATAACCTAAAGGAAAGTGGAAGTCAATAGTCACTTAGGTTTTCCCTTGGGGTGACATTTGAATATTAATAGTTTCCCCCTCCTCCTGCGTTTTTTCTTCCTTGTCGCCAAACAGCAAAAAAAGAGGAAGGCCCAGCCGCAGGACACACGAGGCGGCGCCAAGAAATACAAAGAGTTCAAGTTCTAGAGGAGATGAACCAAAACGAAGCTCAGCGAGAGAGTCGTCCACCGCAGGAAATGAAAGAGGAAGAGGCAGATTTGAATTTCAGAGGATGCACACTGCAGCACCGATCATCTGTTAGCGCTTTAACAGTAAACCGTAAATCAACAGCGTGGGCGTGTCTCATGTAGTCAGTGTCACATGACTGTGGCAAGGTGCATTTTTCTGTGTTGAACTTTTTAAGGTCTTGGTTATGTTTTTGTTTTGTTTTTTTCATAGTAACCATGTTTTTTTCTGTTTTTTGTAAATAAATGACGTGACAACACGAGTTCACAATCTTACTGCCTCCAGGTTTCTGTTTCATTTCATTGCACTCTTTGGGGAGGTGTGATTACACGCTGGTGGTAAAATGCAAGACATTTTCCCCATCTGCGTCAGCTGAAGTATCGGGACTTTAGACTTTGAACCTTAATGACCTGTACTGTCTCTGTGAGGCCTTTGCTTCCACTGAAGCTGCAAAATTCCTGCCTCTGAGTTTTAAGGCTGCTTCTGATCACTTCTGTTTACCTGGCCAGAATATCCATATCCAAACAAGCTCAGACCTAAGATAAAAGAGCCCGATATGTTTATATATTCTCCACTTTGGCTATTAAACACAAGTGGCCCAGAAAGAAGGCTTAAAAAAATGACTTTTAGAGCAAGAAATCTTTACTTAATCTCACCAACTTATTCCTCTAACATATTCCTATTAGAAGTTCGATGCAATTGTATTTGGTTGGTGCTTCACAGTCAGGTAAAGTGCAAATCTAAAGGTCCATCGAGCAGCACCTCGAGGTGTTTCTATTGCTAATTTATTTTTAGCATTAACAGACTATTGGCTGTTCTACATGGCTGTCTTGGCCGGCAGCCCAGGAACCTTTCAGAAGTACTCCAGGAACTAATGTGGGCTTCCAAAGCCATCACCCTGGATGGACCCGAGTCAAAAGAGCTTTCCATCGACAGTGAATGGAATAGGAGTACAAAGCTGTTTGCCTCAGATCTTCAGCAGATCTGTCACATAAAATCAGCTTGGACCAAGGTGGTCAGGGAAGCACACATCAGCAGGGGCCAGCTCAGACTTCTAAATGAGGTCTGAATCTCAGAGAGTAGGATGTAGTTCAGGTTTCTGCAGCTAGGAGGCAAACGAGTACTGAACATGACGGTCAGCTGACCGTCTGAGAAGCACAGTGACCTAAATAACTGCAGCAGCTTCATGCTGACTCGGTCACTGGTACACAGCTTCTCACATGGAGCAACAGCCTGTTCACATCAGATCCTTTAACCATCCTGAGAAAGGCAGCAAAGCACCAGCATTCCCACTACGGCAGAGGTGTGAGGACAAAGGACCACAGCTTTCTTAATAGGCTGCTATTACTGAAGAGCAGCTTAGAGGGTCAGTTCTGTAAATGTGTTGAATCTGACATTTGAGGATGTCTCCTTCACCGATGTGACTGAAACGTTACTCTCAGTGGGCCATTTAGAGGAAATAAGACTTTGATACTGCTGACAGAGCCATCCATCCAGGCACGGCGTCTGCAGTCGCTGTACTCGGCCTCACTTACTAGGAACTTTGCAAATGCACACAGACTTCTTTCAGCACTTCCCTGTAACACATGGGGGAAATATGCAAGGTGTGGCTGTTTATTTGCAATCTTCCTGTGTATTCTAAAAATAGACAAATCAATAATCACTGGTGCTGCTTATGTAATGTGAATGTTTTATATGTGTTATATAAACTTACTATTTTAAGGGGATTTTTTGTTATGTTTTTTTTTGCCAAAAGAAACAATATAAGCACTTTTTAACTACTTTTATCATTTTAGATCTCTAGCAATAATCCAATCAGCCTGATATAATAGCATGCACTGGTGTGGTTACTAAATCTGTCACAAACACAGACGAGTGTAACGCCTCTCCACCGCATGCACACACCGCACAGCTACATGGCTGCTGTACAGTAAAATGGGAGCTGGAGTTGAAGTTGCATAAGAAACGGTGTCGACTTAATTGACTGTGACACTGGATTTTGGAGCCTTTACAGTGTCACTTGATGACTTTGCAGATTTAGGCCGCTGTGTAAAAAGTAACCTGGGATTATCCCGTGACCATGTTTTAATCTGCTCCATTCTAATCTCTTTATCAATGGCAGGAGGTGCTGGTGGTGACAGAAGCTTGTTAAAAAGAGCAGAGGGGAGGAGGGGAGGGTGCTCTGTGTTTACGCAAATCAGCTGATTATCCCAAAAACCAGTGAGAACTAATGACAAGTCCAAACTCTTTAACATGCACTCCCTGCTTAATATTGGCTAAAAAAGAAACACTGAAAAGTACGATATAAGAACAGATATGTGTTTTAATCATTAAATCTTAATGTGAGAAAAATAATATCTGTGTGCTTTAAAGCCTTTTAAATATTTACAAAGAGTTTTGAGATGTCCCACATCCTCTGAATGCAGCATAATCTAGGAATAGAAAAAAAAAAGGGCCAAAACATGGCTCTATAAATTTTTCATTAAAGTGCAGTTATGTGCGTATCCTCGGGCTGTCGTGAACATTTCGAGCGCGTAATGTTTTTGTAAGCTCCGATCACAGCTGGGATAATCTGCCTGTTGAGAGACGTCAAGCTGATGGCAGCCGGCCCCGGCTGTGATGCTGCCATTAGGTCACCTTCTGATTCATATTCAGATGCAGAGATTGTAATCAGAGCAGTGCCTTTGTCACCTGAAGGTGCAAACGCTGCACCTGCTTCACGCTGCACTGACAGGCAGCCAAACCTGGAGGAGGCTCAGCATGGTGGCTTTTGTGTCAGAGGGTGGATGGCTCGCACAGCAGTGCAGTGGGGTGTAGGGAAAAGGCCTGTTTGTGTGTGTGTGTTTCTGTTTTCTTTGTGAGTTTAAAGCCACATGCAAACAAAACTGTTTTGCCACTATATGAAAATGAGCCAGCTCTTTGCTGAATATTAACTCTGATGTCTTATCTGGCAGATCTTGGAAACTGTGAAGAGAATGAGAGGAAAGCAATCTCAATTCACACACTCTAACCGGTTTTGCATATTTCTCATAACAGCTGACAGAGCATAGGTGTGTGTGTGTGTGTGTGTGTGTGTGTGTGTGTGTGTGTGTGTGTGTGTGTGAAATAATCTACACGTGTGTATGACTAATGGGAATCATTACAGGAGCGCCTGAGACTCCAGACGGTGTGCAATATGGGTCAAAAACAGAGCAATTTGCAAAAGGATCCTCAGTAAAACACCTGAGTGGGGCCTTCGTAGTACAGGAAGCTTTACAGTAAGAGGTGTAAGAAAAAAACAAAACAAAACATTGAATCATGGGTAAATATTACCTCTGGACCTTCTTTAGGATTTGAATTAATGCATATGTAAACAGGAAGAGGTGTTGCTTCAGTGTGTGTTATTTGTATAATGATGATCTTTGCCAAAAAAGAATGTTTTCAGTTTTAGATCTGAAACGTTGGACAAACACACAAACAAACATCATCCCACTGACCTAAAAGATGTTTCGTTTTAGCTGTTCATGTCCTGAACTGATCCTTTTAGTTACACGCTGTTGCTGTGGGTAATTAAAGGCATTTCTCCAGGAGCATGTGCCACCGTTGAACACACACAGTAGGTTATAAGCTAAATTCCTGTAATGACATTCTCTAAGTCAGAAGGACACTCTTGCTCCCTCTTTCTTCATCAATTCATATTTTAAGTTTCTTTTTCAGGCTGACCTCATACATTATTCCTGAGAATATACATCGGTATGCAAATCCTGTAAGCACAGATATAATCAGACGTACTTGTTGTTCCTGTAGTTTAGCTGTAGTTCCTGTAGTAGCTTTCAGGCCCCTCTTCTGTGGAACCAGCTCCCAGTTTGGATTCAGAAGGTGGGCACCTTCTTCACTTTTAAGATTAGGCTTAAAACTTTCCTTTTTGATAAAACATATAGTTGGGTCTTGATCAGGTGACAATGAATTCTCCCTTGGTCATGTTGCAATAGGTTCAGACTGCCAGGGGATTCCCATGATGGGCTTTTTCTATTAACCATGTGTCTATACACAACTCTGCATTAAATTATTAGCAATTATTTAGTGTTTCATTTTGTCCTGTTTCCTTTCCTGGTCCTGGTTCTGCAAAATGTTTCTTCCTGTTGAAAGGGAGTTCTTTCTTTCCACTGACACCAAAGGCAGAAAACTCCATCTGATTGTTGGGGTTTTCTCTCTAGTATTGTTGGATCTTTACCTTATAATATAAAGCACCCGGAGGCTACTCTTGTTGTGAGTTGGTGATTTGCAAATAAAATTGAACTGAACAATAAAAAAAAACTAAGGCTATAATCCTTAATGTAAAAGAGGGACAACCAAAGTGTATTTAAAAATATTACACTGGACTATAGTCCAGTTTACATGCATACATACTATCATACACTATTACCACAGAATAAATTATAATTAAAAGATTAAAATAAAGTAAGTACATTTGTAAAACTTGCTAACATTATTACTACCACTTCTAATAATCACATTCCAATCCTCATAAAGAACCAAATAAAACAAGTGGAAAATGTAAAATATATTTTAAAATAATAATAAATAATAAATACATGTATAATAAAATGAATGTTATATTATTATTAATATTATGATTTAATTAATTTCTCCATTGGTGGAGTTGCATGCCTTCATCTAAACAATAAACTAAAATAAATAGTAAGCTAGCAAATTTAAATGTATTAAAATATATAATGAATATAAAAATGTAAACAAAACATATTTAAAATAGAAGAAAATAAAAAATGGAAGAGGTGACAAGACAAATAAAAATACGATATACTGAATAAGTTTAAAACTAAGGAATTGAGTCTGCAGTGGTGAACAAAGTGCGTGCGGCGTTCAAACGCAGTAACAGCAGCAGCTGTGATTGGCCGGTTCCTGTCTGTGAGTCTCGCGCTCAGGAGTCGCTCTACGTCCTCAGTAAAGGCGTTGCTCTCGCTGCTCTCTGCTCATTGTGCGACTTTGGCGAGAGAAATTTCCGCTTCCTGCACCGATAAACACCAGCGGCGAACACACACCGAGCCGACACCAACTTAAGCAGAGGGAGAGACGGAGAGAGCCGCGGGGATTTGCCGCCTGCCGTCCGGTAGAAACCCCGGAGACTGCGATGTTTTCACTCTCAGGCGGAGATTAGCACTTTCCTGTTAGCGCTTCGCTCGCCTGCACCATCCGGAGCCTGAAAAAACAGGCAAAGCGAAGCGAGGAGACGGAGCTACAGCACCAGAGGAAGGACGACACACAGAGAAGGCAGACTACTACGGGTATTCTCCCCATTAGCTCCTTGTGAAAGCCCGTTTTCAGCCTCCAGGATGTCGGAGCGAGGAGGGCTCCCGCGGACTGGGGGCGTCCCTTCGCCGCACATGCAGCCCTCCAAGCCGGTCAGCATCTCCAACCGGCCGGTCCATATGAACCTGTACGCTACCTGGGAGGTGGACCGCTCCTCGCCCAGCTGTGTGCCGAGGTATGTGCAGGGGAGATGGTCGGGCTTAGCGTTACTTATCGCTTTTTGGTGGGGTGGGCTGGTTGTTGTGAATGGGAAGTGACCCAGTCAGTGTGTTTACACTGGGGGATTGCAAACACATAGACACCCACGGGTGCCTATTTAGGAAGACTCATTGCACTGATGGCTGTTGTGGTGTTAACAAACTGGTAGATCCCTTTAAACCCATTAATTAAGAGGCTGCCTCCAATAGCACTGGTGTTACCCTGTGACTGGACCTCTTGTTCGCACTTTTGTGGTCCCCAGCCCTCAGCTCGATCACTGTACGACCCTGCTCTTAAAGATGAAAGCAGGCTCCCTCGTTATTTCTGATCCCTACAGCAGGTGCTGCCCAAACAGCCTTAGTTGTTGCCCAGCTGATCAGCGCAGACAGACAAAAGATTGATGAAGCAAGCTGACCGTCGCTGCAACTGTAGAGAGCCACTTTGCATCCATTTATTATACAGCTGTAACAGTAGCTGGTGTGATGTGTGAGTCTGAGGGAGAAGACAAAGCCAGGGATCATCTTTGAGGTGCACCCACAACCCGAAACGTCTTGTTTAGTGTCATATGCCTGCTCAGACTTTCACTGCTTCTCATCATGTGATTGGTGTGTGTGTGTGTTCATAAGGGCAATGCAGCAAGGTCATGTTAGGAGAGACACCTCATCCACCTCTAAGCTCTGCCTCAGACAAAGACACTGAAGCGTCTCACAGCCACTCTACAAGGGGTGGGCTCACAGAGGCAGATGCACGTGGTCATGTGTCCTGTGATAATCAGGTGTAACCTAAATGAACACGCTCCAGCTGCAGCTTGTCTCATTGTTCTTTTTATGGCGCTTAAGTGATAATCCTGGTCATAACAAGTTCGATTCAGGGTCAAAGGTTAACTGCTACTGCTGAAGTAGCGCTTGTGTTTTCCAATGTCAGCTAAGCAAACAGTTGGGGAGCTGCTGCAGCATAAAAACGTGCAGGGACTTTCTGTGAAATCACGTCAAACGCAGTGCTTTTCTCCATAAGCCTGAGTCGCATCCTCATCCAGATGAGCGCAGATGTTTAGGTGACTAAAAGCAATTAGTGGGGAATAAAGGCTCCATGGTCATCATCACACAAAGCCCACATGCTGACACCCTAATGCTGCTTTCTGAAATGCTCTGGGGCTTTACTGGTTTTAGAAGCAAAGCCTCAAAAGTACGCTTGGCTTCTTAGCGGTCTGCAAGTGTGTGTGTGTGTGCACCTCAATGACACAGCTGTAAATCTATGTCTTGGAATTGGCTCTCTTAACTATAACACCCAGTGTTTTCCTGCACATTAAATGTATTTCCCCCCTTTAGTTTGAGATGATTTTTACCAGTGTCTTCAGCTGATTTTTTGAGTAGTTTGGCATCGTGCTGCAAAATGCAATTGTGGACTTTTTCTATTTTTTTTTTTTTATTCCACCCTGCAGCCGTCACGGCCCGTCAAATATCTTCGATTTCACTGCAGTTTCAGCAACATTGAGGCAGGCAAGGAGGGGGAAAAAAGGAGGGTGGCAGAGAAACGGAGGATGACACTGGGAGATGGGGAGTAGCAGCACTGACTCTGTCATCTACATTTAAATGGGATTTTTCACAGACACAAGAAACAGGGAAGTCTAATCTGGAGCCAGAAGAACCTGCACACCATGTACTGTGAATCAGTCGCGGGGATGTCTTGCAGAGTTTTGACTGTGGTGTGTTTGCTTCTTGTTCACTGCCTTATTGCCTAATCTTTGTCTCTGCAGTAAGGACTAAGAACTTCCCCTCTCCAGCCGAGGTGGTGTTGCTCTAACCTCTTCCTGTCTACCCAGAATGCCTCCTTGTGTGTTGTTTACACTGAGCTGTGGGTTGCATTTGCCCTGGCAGGAGCACACATCCTGCTTATCCTGATATGTTAAAAGAAATCTGGACCTGCTCTGTATTTATAGGTGTTTACATACCCACCCAGACTCACTGGCCATGTGGCTCATTTTTTTTGTTGGTTTTATTTTTTGCTCATATTCAGAGGGGAGTTGACAGGAAATACTTGTGACTGATATCAGAATGAGAGATGATATCAGTTGTTTGAGCAGCCAGGAGTCAAACTTTCATTTTCTGCAGCCAAAGCAACGAGTACAGCAGCTGCTCCGGCAGGCCTGACACTTCACTCCATGAACGCAGAGGCAGGGGTAGCGAATAGAGATCAGCAGCTCTCAGGTGCGCTCGTTGTCAGGTGGAATGTCGGATCGTGCCCACTCATGTTGCACGCTGAACATGGTTTGGATTCCAGCGCTCAACAGGAGTGTAGTCAGAGGCTCTTTGTGTAGCTGCTCTACGACAGGTATTCCAGGAATTGGTTAGAGCACCGACATGATCACCTCGCATCGTTAAAGAAGCTGAGCTGAGGGGGAAAGTCCCATGACTCGGGTCGCTGGGTGGATCGTGGGGATTTTTGCTCAGTGTTTCACTTTGGCTTCTAAGGAGAAAGCCTTCACGAGTACCGTGCCCCACTGACCCCACTGACCCCTCAACACCAGGCTTTGTCCATTTGCAGGCTGCTGCCAAGGGATTGGTCGGACTTTCCACTGTGGCCGCTCAAACAATAACTCAGACCGAGTTCACCTTAACAAAGAAAAAAATTAATCATGTTGTGAAACCTACTTAATGGGGCATTAGACAAGAGTTGGCTGATTATGAGATTAATAGAGTCTAATACAGGCTGTTATTGTCCTATTAGAAATGAAGAGCTTTTGCTATATAGGGCTGCCTGTTGTTGAATACGAAAAGACAATGCAGAAGAAGTTTGCCCAGAACAGCAGCTCCATTCCTTATTATTAAAAATGTGTTTGGTACTGCAGCAGAGCAGATGGTGGTCATTTGTGAAACATATTGCTGGAAAGTTGGGGGTATGGTATAATCAATCCCACTGAGACAAGTTGTTTTAGAACAGAGGTGTCAAACATGTGGCCCAGACAGTGCAAAACGTGGAAAATGCAATGAGTAAGTGTGAACTTTTAACTGTGTTTTATTCCTACGAATGGATCAGATCCAAACTGAGGATCCAGAGGTTTGAATCACTGTCATATTTACAACCTTCTGACAAAGACACCACCCTCATCTGTCATATTACGCCTGAACAGGTAATAGAAACACCTTCAAAAAATACAAAACGAGGTGGCTTTTTACGATGAATGAATCGATAGACAAGTTCCTGTTTTATTCTCTTATTATTGTGACTCTACAGCAAAAAAAGGACATCTTTGAATAAACAGTACATTTTCTGTATGTATTTGTTAACCTATAACCCCCTCAGCTGAGGTGTGTAATGGATTTAGTCTGGCCAACTCTCAAACTGGTCGGGATTAGTTTTAGGAATCTAGTTCATGAAATGCAAAGGTTTTCAGAAGGTTATTAGTCTTCTGGCTCACCTTAGTTCAGATTTAACTGTATGTGGCTCCTGTAATAAATGGGCTTGACACCTCTGTTTTACAGCCTACGTTTTTTTAGGATGTCCCCTCTTTAAGCCGGCTTTTTTCTGATTTGCTGCCCCTCGAGTTCTAATCATCAGTAAGGTCTTCCCTGTTCACAGCCAAAACTGTGAACCTGAGATGACATTGGGGAAATTTCCAGTCGCTGACATCACACAGAGCCAAGAGTAGGCAAAAACGTTTTTTTACCCTTGGAACCTGAATATATGCTGCTGTTATTCCTGGGTATCTTTTTCTTTTTAAACCATCAGAGAGAGAAAAAACAAAAATTATTTATTGATTAACTACACGTCGCGTCTCGAGCATTCATTGTATCCACTTTAAGTTGGCTAAGAGCTTCATAATCCAGCTATTTAAGTCAGCTTCTTAGAAGAGAATCAGCCTGACGCCCAAACGTTGGGAGCTAAACACACAATAAACAGTATAAATAAGTGAAAGCAGCGAGGTCAGTGCATTGAAAATAAATCTGCTGCTCTGGTAATGAATACTGTTGGCGTGAGGAAGTGCGCTGCAGAAATGCAGGATGTTCTGAATTATACATTGTGTGTTTGTTCGACTCGTTCGCTGTAATTGCCCCGCGATACAATAGTGGACGTCACGTTTCTCGAGTGTCAGCGTTACATTATCCTCCCCCCCCCGAACCCTTGCGCGCACACCCCTCCCTCCTCTAAACACCGGCTGTTGATCGCGCACACACAACTGGAAAGAAATGGAAAGAGCGCCGACAGGCTATCACATACGAGCATGCTCACAGGCAGGGTGACAGGGCGCTTCATTAAGGAGCTTTGGCTTTGCCGCTCCCTTAGACACTTCTTTTTTTTTTTTTCTTTAAAAGCTGAGTGGCCGAAAAGGTCTGAAGTTTCCTCCGCGGCTCGGCTCGCCTGTTGGAGATGAAGGGAGACGGAGCGTAAAGTATAAACCTCTTCACCCAACTTGCCACCATTATTTACTATTTCCGCCCGTAGCCTTCCAAGCACAACTCCTCAGGGAAAGCTGGAACACGATGGCATGCAGTGCATGACCATTATTGACTGTAATGATGTTTATCCAGTGGTTTTCCAAAATACACTGGAATGTGTTTTTCCCAGTGGTATTGGGAAGAAAAATGTGGCAGTTTGGAAAAAGATTTGCTGGTTAAATGTCTTTCTCAGCTGCTTGAAGGCTGACAGGCAGAGAAACCTTTAACCCTGCTTTAAAAAGCTGCTAACCCACTCAAAATTTCACCGTTACGCCTTTTTTCTGCTGTAATTCTGCACAGTGAGACGAATCCTCTTTTGCAGACCTTGCTTAGATTGAAATTTGCTGGGTAACAGTGTCAGCGGAGAGGCCTGATAACGACTCGGAGGAGAAATCTCAGTATCACACCAAGGAACCTGCTTCTGATTTGGCACTTTCGTGCGACGTACAACTTTGTCTAACAGTGTTGTTTTTATTATTATTCCTTTTCCATTTTTTGGTTAAAAAGACTCCTCGAGTATATAAAGAAACTTTCAGAGCCTTGTTGGGGAACGTTTCCCCGCAGTGCTGTTCCCAGGAGAAAATAATCTCCAGCCTTGACGCGTCTTCTCATAAAACTGAAGCATGAAATATGCTAATTCAAATCCCTCATTTGAATGATTTGTCTCCGGCTGCTATTTTGTATATTTCCGCTCCTCGTCGTGACGATTTTTTTCTCTTCCTTCTCGGATGCCTGACGTATGATTTGGTCCCGAGTTCCCGGTCGAGATGCTTTTTGACGTCAGTCGTGGATTATTTTTTCTCTCTGTGGCAGCAAAAGCCTTGACGTGTGTCCTCAAAAGCTGCATCGTGCTGCAATCATCTAAACACTGTCAGTGCTGACTTGCGTAGACAAAGATTGTTGATGGCCTAGAAACATTAAGACCTGTGCACCCTGCTTTTTCATATCTAAATCTCAGTAATAGATGTTGCTACACTGGCTCACCTTGACAGCCTCACTCTGTATTTTTAGCAGCCAGTGTGGGTTATGAAGCTATTTAAGTATTTCTTGTAACTGAATGCGTTTGTATTAATGACGGCATGGAAAAACATCATGAATTTTTTGAAAACGCAATAATCATCCGTCTATTTTCTTCTGCGTATCCAATTCAAAGTCATGGGAGGGGCTGGGGCGTGTCCTGGCTGTCATGAGGTGAGAGGTGGGGTACATCCTGTTGTGGCGCCTTGATTAGACTGGGCGCAACCAGCTCATGAGCAGACGGTGTGGGTCTGTGCAGATATCACTCTTTCTCTTTTTCTTTGTTTTGCTTGACCACACAGTTTCGTCCATGGAGAATTTACATTACGGTGCACCAACTACACGTGCGCCCCAGGGAGCAGACTTCAGAGAGGTGTATGAATGACTCCTCAGCTGTAAAATCAAGGCTTAACACAGAGAGACTGACAATAATATTATCTCACATCCATGTTTTGGGTGGGAGGAAACTGGAGAGAACCCACACAGGCATGGAGCATGCAAACTCCACACTCCCTGGACTGTGGAGATTCTGCTAATCACCGCAGTGCTGCGGTTTAAAGAAAACTTTATCTCAGCAGCTCAGCTTGTACTTTGCAGTGAGCACTGGATGGATGGATGATGGATTTTTTTCCCCCTTTCTCCCACTTCAGAAAAGAAATCGTTCTCTCCGAGCCTGTTACTGCCAGTGCACTCGCACATAAAGCGATGCCCTGCTCATCGAGTTGTGGGAACTAAATGTTCGCAACATGCAGTTTCACAACCACTGTCGAGGCTAACAATGCTGTCTGTGAAACAAGCCCTTCGCACATGTGGTGAGAATTGCACGGCTGCTGGGGCGTCCTTTGTGCAACTTGTCTAGGGTACGTCTTGGGGTACGAAGCAAAGGGTAGTAAGGAAACATGAATGTGACCTGTGTCAGAGAGAGCGATAAAAGCTGGTTATGTTGCAAACGTTGTGCAAAAGCAGGCAAGCAGAAATCATTTGGGTGTCAGTGGGTGTTTGTTTCTCACGCAGGGTCTGGTAGCAAAAGCGAGAAGTGTGAAGCTGAGGTGTTTGGCTGCTGCTGCTGTATTGTAGAGGTTGTTGTCGGTCGGTCTCTAAAGCTGCTGTGGTCTGAGGAGGCCTTTGTTGCGGTATCGTAATGTTCTTGTGTGTGTTTTTGTTGTTTAAAATTTATACTTTTGGTTGCTGCACTGTTTGACTTCTGGTCATGATCTCCCTACTGTGGGGACATCTGACACACACACACACACACACACACACACACACACACACACACACACACACACACACACACACACACACACACACGGACAGATTTCCATTTCCAAGGTGCAGTGACAGCTGATTCGCAGGCAGTGTCACTGACATATGCTTTGCTTTCATCCACCGTGTTATGACCAAGGACACCTCGGTATAAAATTACAGAGAAGGACGTGCAGTGTGGAGAAACACAAATCATGCTGACAACAGGTACATAATCACACACACACTCTTGAACTAGATCATCGCATGACGGCAAGTTTTCTCCGCAGCTCCATTTTTGGCCTGTTGAAACCTGAACGCTGCACTTTGATGGAAAAATGAAATTCCAGTCGCTTGCTGCATACCTCTGTTTGTTTATAGTTTTCCTTGAGAGGAAACTTTTTGGCACTTCTGCCTCACTGTTAAGATTTGGACTTTGTAGTAGGTAAATTGTGGGTGCAGAAAAAGTTAACAGCAGATAATTTGCACCAGGACATAAAAACAACAGTTGTTCTTTGTGCGTCTGTGCTGCCACTTTATATCTGTGGTCATGCAAATAACGCTTGCTCACGTCTGTAATCCTCTCCGGCTCAGGTTACACGCCGTTTCCCCTGGGTGATAACACAAGCTCGTAATGCACTTAACACAGATTGACCTTGACACAGCGCCAGTGTTTTAGTACCTCTGTCTATAATTTATTGGCATTTTTTCCAATTCCAATTCAATTTTTCAGGGCTGTGGTTTTGTGGTTGCACAGCTTTGTGTTTCTAGCTGCTTCAGTTTTACATAGTTTACATAGTTTGAGTTTTCTATGCTGATGATGTTCTAGTGCTATCTTTGAGTAAGAGCAGGCTGGATCGTCCTTATCGTATATTTGAACTGTGTGTGAACGAAATTGAAGGTTTCAAGTATTTTTTTTTTTCCAGTGGACGCTGGCAATGTGAAGTAAGCATATAAGCCCAAGTGTTATACACTTAAGCAACCATTCACTGGCAATTTGTTGATGCTGCATTTGAGTTTCTCTTCTGAAAAACTCACTGATGCTGCCAATTAACTTAATTAGCTGCAAAATGTTCGTCCAGCTGTTTGTTTTTCAGCCTTTTGTTGCCCTGTCCCAACTTTGCTGAGACCTGTTGTCATCAAAATGATACATTTTCTCAGTTCAAGCATTCAGTATGGTGTCTTGTGTTCCAATTTGAATAAAATATGGGCTTGATAGATTTGCAAATCATTGTTCTCTGTTTTTGTTTACAGTTTATACAGTGTGTCAATTAGGGTTGTACGTTGGTGGCCATGGGTTTGCCAGAAACCGAGCCAAGGAAAGCCCCTGTGTGGGGAAACGGTGACGTAGCTACGTTAGCTGCATGCTAGGATAAGCCAGTTCACTTCTTTCTGAAGTTTCATAGATAAGAAGCACAACTCCCTTTCTATATAAAGGAAAGCTAATATGAATAGGGTTATAGATTTAAGTAAAGTAAAAGTAAAAAGACACAAAACTAAACTGGCAAAATGTTAACAAACATGCTAATGTTTTATACTAGTGGCTTTTAATAAAACATGAAAAAAGCCGAGGTGAAGCTGTTTACATACAGAGCAGTTTGTGGAGGGATGGGCTGAAAGAGTCACAGTATTTTACTGTAGTCCAGTAAATGTCATTTATAGAATATCAGAAATGTCAATGAAACAGTAGAATTAATGTAGCTGGAGTAAAAACTGAAACTGAAAATGTGCAGCTTTCTCTTAAAGCTTTGTATTTTTCCTTTTTTCCCCTCTTGTGTTCAGTGTTAGAGCTGTGTCACTTTGGTCTCGCACCGCAGATTCAAATAAAAGGATCTAACCTGTAATACCGTTACACTTGTTGGACTGGCTGCTTCTCAGCTTGACTCATGCTGTGACACTGTGATATTCTCAGTTCTTTATGACGGCTGTACTGTGGCAGGAATGGCTGGGATTGGTCGATAACCAGGGGCATAATGTGATCACCCAGTACCCACCCAGCAACGTGCAGTTGTGCAGGGACGGGGGTGGGGGTGGTGGATATGGCGCTTGGATAGCATCGCCTCCATGTCTCAAGCTAAACTGGATTAGGCGGGTACTCTGCTCATTAATCCGTAATCGCTTTAACGAAGGGTCAGTTGTGTGTGTGTGTGTGTACGTGTATGTGTGGAGAGAGAGACAACAAAGATTGTTGTATGAAATTATTCATAGAATAAAAATAAAAATAACAAATTATTCTGTATGCTCCTGTAGTGTGAACCTGTCACTTTCAGGCACACCCATAGTCAGTGAAATGCAGAAATGCACAACAGGCCTGTGAGCAAGATGCTTTTCCCACTGGCAACACATATGTTATCTTGTGTAACGCACGCAAGCATGCACACACACACACATGCTGCACATGCTGCACATCACGTATCTTGCAAGACTAGATTTGAAAGTCGCCAGACAACAGGCCTGCACTCTGGATAAGGAGGTGCAAACTAGCCAAAACATGATGAACAGACTTGCCACCAAAGATAACTCGTGCTCGGGTTTATTTTTTTTCTCCCTTTTTTTTTTTTTTTTTTACACTGCAACAGTGTCCGAACCTCAATTCGTCAGACATATTTTCTTTGCTATAAACACACTTGATCACCTTTGACAGATTTGAATGTGCTATCTGTGTGTGAGACTTCAAATGTGTCCATGTTTAAAGGTTGTCCTGCTTAGGAAGTAACCGGCCGCGGTGCGTCCTTGCCTGCGGCTGTGGGAAGTAGAGCAAGACGGAAGGAAATGGGCAGAGAGAGAGAGAGGGAGAGGCACTGAATGAAGGCGAGAGAGTGAGGGGACAGCCGCCATACAAAACTGAGCAAAAGAGCAAAACGTCACTTCTTAATAAATATCTAGGACACCTTACTTTGCGTGTGTAGGTATGTACTCGTATTCCCTGCATTGTGGGAGCCAAACTGTGTGTGCAGTCACATTCTGGAGACCCAGTTCCCTTTATGGGGACGTGAATTTGGTCTTGAGCATTCAAAATATTTAGGGTTACTAGGGCTGTTCGATATAACGATATATATCGGATGACGATATAAAAACGTCTATCGTTTCATTTTACATTATCGTTTGTTTCGTGGTGTCGCAAAATAAACTGTTTACGGCAATATTTTTTCACCGTTTTGATGGTCACTGTAGTGGCTATATTCATTTCTTAAAGTTCTCTCTTTCTCTTATATTTAATATAACCACACTACGGATGGATAAGAGCCTGTTTTTACGCGTTGTTGTTAGCAACAACGATGGTAAAACCATCGTGTGTCCGCTTGTTTATTTTCCACATAAACCTTTCAGAATAAAGCTCAAGATCCTGTTGAGACTTTTCAAAATAAACTGAATCACGTGAAAGAGCAGATTATTTACGGATGAGAAGCAAAAAAGAGCCGTCGGGTGCTAAAAAATAAACCTTAGACTCAAACGTTAGAACAGGCTTTCCCCCGCAGCACGCCGTGTAATAAATACTCACAAAGAAAACGGCGGCTTTAACAACTTACGTCTAAAAGTTTCATGCATCAGTTAAAACATTCGACTCCAGGTACATGACGCGGAGCTGGAAACACTTCGCGCAAGTCGAGCCGCCCGAGATTCACAGAATTTACAGAAAATATTAAATTTTTGTGATTTATATCGTTATCGGACGATAGATGTCTTATGAGAGTTGGGTCATATCGCACAGCCCTGGTTACAACTTGAGTTGCGGTCGGCTTGCAGTTGGAATAAGCTAATGTACCTGTCGGACATGGACGTGGTTTTGGAAGTCATTTTCGCCATGCATCCTCTCACAGGAAGCGTAGGAGAAAGAAAAAGACAGGATGTTTTCAAAGCCCTGCGAGATGAAAACTCAGCCCCATGACAGATGTGGTTGGGTCCAGTGTTTAATTAGGCCAGCATTTGCTGACTTAATTCGATGTCATCTATCAGCGTACGGCATTTAATTGTCATGTATTTTGTTTGGTGTATGACTGTAATAAAAACGCTGAGATTTATTGCTCATAGCGGCCTTCCCGAGTTGTGTTTCATCTTTTCACAGTAGCTGTACACATCCCCATTAAAGCAGCCCCTCACCTGATAAATATCAGGGCTCGGGATTTAAGAGATGTCTTCTTAAGTGACCGAAAAACGAGGTGGGCTTGTTTGCACAGCTGCAATAAGATTTCCTCTTGGCACGTAGCGTTTCTGTGGCAGGCAGAGCAGTGTGTACATCTAAAAACAACAATAACAAGAGAGGGAAACATGAGGTTGTGAGTGTGTTTATAGGAATAATTTCCATTCCACTACATTTCTATATCCATTATATACCCAGGCACCAGCTCTGAAGCCAAAGAGCTCTATTCTTTGCTCATATTGCAGGTTGGGGCCAAGAGGGGATTTTTTTCTTCTTCTTTTTTCAACCACTTTTCGATGCTCACAGTGTTGAGTTGAATTCATAAGCGCTATTTGAGTCACCTCAACTCATCCTATACCAACCAGCCTCCCTGTAATAACCACCTGCCTGATATTGCCTGAGTCCTCTGGGGGTGGATCCCTCGTGAATGCCAGGACCTAAGCTCTCCGAGCGCATGACTGAATTGTAATGAGAGTTTAGTCGCTTCACCTGTGTGTTGCTGGGCGGTGTAGGTTTTCCATGCACTGCTGGTGTTCTGTGTGTGTGAGATGTTGTTTATGCTCTCACTGCAGCACTCGAAGCAGCTCCTTCTTCACCTCACACCTGCATATCTTTACTTTTTTTTCCAGTGCAGCTCGTTCTTGCCTCACCTTGCTTCTGCAGTAAATGCTATGAGTGTGTGTTTGCTGACACTGTTCTCTCACTGATTGCTGCACTTAAGTATCGTCTTCTCTGGATGTTGTTTTTTCTTAGCTGTGCTTCAATCAGCCTGCCTCACCTGCACATTACTTTGAAGTCCAAATAGCGATCGAGTGGATGTGTGTGCCTTGTGCTGCGTTTTCACGGCAAAGGTCGGCTTCAGCCGTGTCATTATTTTTGGCATCGGCGTCCTGACTGACCTTGCTGTTAAATGGGGCTTCTGTGTGTTTTTTAGCGCGTTCTCCTTGATTTTTTGCGCCTTGGCATATCACTTTATGCTTCACAGAGTGTAAATCGTCTCGCGGCTTAAATCAAGTAACGCTTTGCTGTGTGTACGTGCGTGTGTATGTGTCCTAGCAGGGTATTCTTGCTTTAGGCTAAGTGTCAGCTCATGTCAGGAGGGTGACTTGCTTTTTGCAGAAGCGCAGCAAAGAAAGGCTAGAGAGGGAAGGGAAAGGGGGGTCGGGCGGCTTCAGCAGCAGAAGAAGACAAGCCAACATCTTACTCTGGAGCTTGTCTTAGAGCGTTGAAACCTTTTAGCACCTTGTAGCATTCACTTTGTTTGCACAGGTAAAGCTGTAGCTCCTGTGAATATGCAAAACAGAACAGTTATAAGCTCCAAACTCCTGGACTGCAGCCGCTGACAACAATCCCTGTCAACAAGTGAGGTCAGAGCCTGCACCTCCACATTTAGCAGGTCCTGAATAGGAGAGCCTGACTGATATGATAACATTATGGTGATTTTAAAAATCTTTAAGTCTGACGTGATCTTTTCCTGACCAATAATTGTGTCGTTTTTTTGTAAACTCAAAGAAAGTGAACAGTTGAAAGTGAAAACCTTCAGGCGAAAGACGTGTTAGATGAGACATCTGGGCTGCTGATCAAGATTTGGGTGTATTTGCCTCCCAGTGCTGACTTTGAGTCATTTTAACTGTAGTTCTGGTTATTCTGACCTGGGTCACATGAAAAATGACTCTAACAGCTATTAATGATTGAAAAAGCAGCAGTTACATTTTGTGGACCGATCAAAGAGCTGAACTGTTTGGGCTCTAGTTCTTTATGGCACCTCTAAGGTTAGCTGTTATAAACTCTGGAACATCCAAGTATGGCAGTCAGTGATCTGTTAGTAGCACATCAAAGCTGATTTTTGCCCTGAATAATGAAGCAGCGGCAAAATGGCCATTCAGCCTGAATGTCGGGTTAGGGAGAGAGCAGAGAGAGTCTGCGAGTGTCGTGCACGGATCATAAACCAGGACAGATGGAGGGTGACGAGCAGAAGTTGATGAGAATGACAGGAGGAGTGCCCCGTTGCGAGGAGTCAAGGGGGAAGAAGCGTGAAGCCGCAGGTGAAGATGAGAGCAGGCAAAAGAAGGATTAGACTGTGAAGGAGAAAAAATGAGCTCGAGTGGATGAAGGTGAGACACAAAGGAAAAAAGAGGAGGAGGTGTGGAGGTGGAAATAGAGTGGGAGGGTGGTGGGCTGGCTTTATCAGAATGGAAGAACATCAAAGCCGGGTGAATGGGTGAATGGGAAAGGAGCAGCTGGGGCAAAAGGAGGAGATACGGCAAAGAGACGTGAGCTGATTGAGGTATTAGATCCTCCACATGGCTCCCCCTTTTTCCTCCTCTCACTTTATTTTCCTCTCTTTTTTTTATCTAATCTTTTCTCTCCCTCCTGTTTCCTCATCATCAGTCTTTGCTTTATCCTTCTCCCACCACAGGCACATTCCTCACTATTAAAGCTAGTCGGTATCTAAATCTCAGCTCTTCTGTCGGAGGCATCATCCTAGTCTTGTCTATAACTCATCCAGCTTTCTTCTTTGTCCTCTTGGGGCTACCGTTGCAGCTCTGCCCCACAGTCACAGCTTCCTTTCCCCAACACCTGTGATGGCCACAGAGTACATTTTCACCTCTGCCGCTGTTGTTTCTGGAGCAGTCAACACTCACGGTGCCATTATTGATCTCTGGCACCTGCTGTCATAGATTTAGCACAGACATCACTGCCGTGAGGCCTGCCGTGTCACGCGGCTGCTGTTTTTTAAGCTTTTGTAAATGAATACACATGCCCTGGGCCACTTTTTTAAACAGTGTCAGTCTGCTCTGTCAGGTAGAGATGGGGGAATAAAAAAAAAAAAAGGCACAAAGCTCACAAGTGTCTCGGCCGTTTGGTTTTTGTCACTCGTCAGTGCCACCAATGAAATTCTAGGAATGCCTTAAAGTACAACTTGTACTAATATGGCTCTCACGAGGAGTAATTTAACTAGTTTACATGCACACATGTAGGAGTTGTTGCAAAGCAAACCATTCACAGTACGTAGGCTGTTGGTGTGGTGCCCTCCAACACTTGTAGCGGCGGTTTTTCCGAAAGCTCGCCTTGCACTAGCGGCACTAAAGAAAATGGGCTGAAGTGCCTCTTGTTTACAATTAGAACAAAGATGTCGACACAAATGCAGTTTTTCTCCGCTGAAAACACGTAAACTAACCTTGATTTTAGAGGTTTTTTTGTTGAATGTTCACATTTAATAGCCTGAATAGGCATTCAGTCGGCACAGACTTGAAGGAGAAGGTTTAAATCAAACGATCGGCGTGTTTTCAGCTTCGGTTCTCAGCTCAGTTTTGCATGTTATCAACTCAGGGTCAGACCAAGGTCTATTGATGATATGGCAGTGCTTCTATATTGTGTATCCGCAGAATGTGTAACGTACGTTGTAAACAACAGCCTCTGAGACCTCAGATTAATCAGTCAGATCAATCCAATCCAATTTACAGCTAGTTAAATGTAGAAACATGTGGTAAATACTAAAACTAAGCCTTTTCTTTCTGGATTAACGTTCATATTTTCCAGGGAATTTCTGAATATAAAAAAAATCTCAGTAATTCACTTCACTGCTAAATGTGTGAATGGGTTTTTCCTGCACAACAGTAGCACAACTAGGTGAGTAATTTCTATTTCCCAAAAGCACCTGAAATTTTCATAGTGGTTATGAGTTTTTAAAGTGGAAAGTACTGATCATTTTGTTTGTGTTTTATTGGTGAAGAGTAATAATGAGTGCTGTTTGGAAGTTCCTGCTTTAGTGAGGTTTGCCCTTTCACTTCAACGTCTTTTGTAACTGCTGATAAAGAGGACAAAGACATTACACATGAATGCTTTTTTCCCCCCGAGGTTCATTAAGGATGCAATTTAGGCTCACAGTTGACGCAAAGACCCTCTAAAAACAAGAACTGAAACTTACCAAGACCCTGAATGGGGAGAGAGCCGCAGCTTTAATTTCAGTGGTCACTGGGACGTGTATAAAACCACCATCTGTGGGTGTTGAAATTCTAGTACATGTTTGAAGTCGACGTCAATACCCTGGAAAATACTCGATTCCCTTTTTCATTTCAGAACAATACAAACACCACCATTAATCCAGTCAGCCAGGTTACTATAGTAACGCTTATCATGAGATTTATGGTAACTTGTTTTAATACTTCACTGTTCTTGAAAAGGGAGCTTTACCTCTGGAAATTCCTCAGTGTTGATCAGTGTCGTCTGTTCAGCTGCTAGTGAGGGGAGGGGCTGTGTGTCATGCGGAGGAGGTGAAGACGACTGTAAAGAAGTGTGTGACTGTGGCACTTTGAATGTCATAGTGATATATATATATATATTTATATATATTTATACTTTTGCTTTATTTGTTTAATTTGACAACCTGCTACGTCTGTGTCTGAAGTACAACGTCTTGTAGGGGTGAGTCTCGAGTGTGTGCATCGAACATTGTGCAAATGCTAAGCTAATTGTGGTTATGGTTACAATAAGCTTAGCCCCCCCCAAATAAATATACCTGCCAATACAGTAGGGCTGCTCAATTAATCGAATTTTAATCACGATTACGATCTGGGCTTTCAACGATCATTAAAAATGACTGAGCCGATTATTAGCCCCTCCCTAATTTATCCGCGACACCTTAAAGGCCGGTCCGTGAAAATATTGTCGGGCATAAACCGTCCGTGGCGCAAAAAAGGTTGGAGACCGCTGATTAAGAGGACCCGAGGGAAGCTCGGAAAGCTAAGCAGAAGTTATTTGGAGAGTGACTGCCGTTGGTTGAAAAGAGAGTTTAAAAAAAAAAAACTTCAGTGGTGTTGCACACTATTTTATATTATTTTTTAAAGTCATTGTTAACCCTTTAAAGCTGGTCAGAGCAGCACGCTCCGTTTTGCGTAACTATTGTTAAATCCCTGTAGAACCTGAACCGTGTAAGCTAGCGCAATAATTTGTTTTGCATATGAAACCGGAGGAGTTGTACTTACATCTGATGCCATCAGCTTGTCCTCGGTCACGGTTTCGTTCCACATATAGCTTTGCAAAAATTGCATAAAAAGCGCTTGCAGGAACAAAAACATAATATTCCAGAAACACGCTTTGCCGTTCCTATCAGCTGTTCGTAACACTTCCCACAGTGAAATGATGCACATGCTGTTTTCTTTGCAAATTTGCATCATAGGACTGTTTTTTGTTTTTCCTGCAGTATATAAAAATTGCTGTATCTCCAAAATAAAACTATGAAGACACTCAAAATAAATTTCCTGTGGTGGGAAACTATTTTTTGCAACTTTATTGTATTTAAAGTTTTGAGGGATAAACCTCTTAAATTTCTCCAAGTAGAAATATATGTAAACAAAACAAAAGCGATTTTCAATTTTTTTTGTAGTTTATTGCACTTTTTTGCAATTTATGTAATTACTATGGACTTAATGCATACATATTATTAAAATATGGGCTATAACAGTTGTATTGATGTATAGCAACTTGAAATGCTCCCACAAATGGCACTACAGCATGTAAAAAAATAATATAAGCTCTGGCGGACTTGGTTCTATGGTAGGTCTTAAAGGGTTAAATAAATATCGTCAAATAATCGTGATCTCAATTTCAGTGAAAATAATCGTGATTATCATTTTTGCCATAATCGAGCAGCCCTACAATACAGATATATTTTTGGGTACATAGTTTAACTTGTTGTGAACTTCATCTGTGCCCTTGCGTCAGTCTCTGGTTGGCTGTGCCGTGGCTCTCTCTTTGGAAAATTTACATTTTCAGTAATGATTGTTGTTGGATTTATGTGGCCTTGTTTTTTTTGTTTTGTTTTTATGAACACACATGCACACACACACGAATCCCACAACACCTCTTGAAGGCGCCATAAGTTTTGTGTCGTCATTGTTTGTAGCGTTCTGCCGGTTTCACTAGCTGCTATTTGTCACCATTGCTGAGAAAACCCCTCATACATTTCCACAAGCCATGTGTTTAAAAAGTCACAAAACGTGTTGTAACTGTACTGTTGTTGATGATGATGATGAAGACTTTTTTGTTGTTGTTGGTTTTTAAGCAGGAGTGATTGGCTGTGTGTTTTGTTGCTTGTTTTTTTATGAGTGTGTTTTGGTTCAGTCCAGATGCAGAGCATTATGTTAGTGTGCAGATGGCAACGCTGGACCCCGGGACATACACATGCTCATGTTTATTCAGCTCTATGAGTGACCTGCTCTTTTCCTTACCTCCTCACAACACAGCACCGTAACCATAATCCGTGACAACACGTTCACCTTCACTTTCTCCCACGGGTTCGCCTGCTCTACTTCTTTCCTTTTTTTTTTTTTAAAATCTGCATTTTGTTTCAACTTGATCACCCAAAATTATTCTGCTTTGAGGAAGTTTCATTCTCTTCCATCAACTTCTCTGAACACTGGTGGCCTAATCAAACCTTTTTGGTGATTGTTGTTGTTTGCCCCCACCTGGGCTGCCAACACTCTTCACAGTGAACTCCTTCCAAAACGAGGCAGCAGCCACCCACGTTTGGAATATGCGTACTAGATGGCCTAGTATAAAACATCAAAAACGAAAGGTCTGCCCACCTACATGCAGTCACACACTCAAATAACTCCCCTGCTGTGGGTAAAAACACACACTCTAGAGCCATGACGGAATTTTGATGAGCACTCTGGCCCCCCCCCCCCCCCCCCCCCCCCCCCCCCCCCCCCACACACACACACACACACACACACACACACTGTATATATACATTTTACTGTTGAGAAGGAATAATTTGTATTCTGCTTTCAGAATAAATATGAGTCAGAGCAACCGAAAACTCACCGAGGGGCACACATAGTTGCTCATGCATGTAATGCATACAGTATTACCCATGCGGTGTGCACACACACACACGCGCACACACATCATAACCGTGTTATGTACTACCTGTAACCTACTTATGCCAGTGCGCACTCACCCACTCTATTTCTCTGCTTCTCCCACACAGTCAGACTGACACATACATTTACCACATGCATGCACACACACACACGTGCTGCAAGACTAATGTGCTTACTCATCAATGCAAGCGCACATGCATGCGTAGGAGATCAGGGCACCGTAAGTAGACACAGGCAAGTTTGAGAGGAGAGCAGGAGAGGGTGTGTGCGTGCGGGAGATAACCAGCATGTAGAGCTGCTTAGAGGGTGGAGATAGCTGATTGTCAGAGGCTCACAAAGCACATCAGAAAAGATTTCTTTTCTTCCACTTGTTGAATTGAAACGTGTGCAGATGGCGATTTTTCCATCTGATGTCGCACTTTGAGATTACTGTAATGGGTATGATGCTGGTGTAGGCATAGCAGTCTCCATCAGAGTCATCTCCTGAGTTGAAGCATATGGATACTGTTGCATCAAAGTGTGGTGTATGCTTGGGGCGAGGAAAAACAATCACTGATGCTCTACAGGGTGGAGCAGGGCGTTGGAGCTGCCGCCTCAGAGCAGGAGGGCTTCTGTTTGAACTCTGCTAGCTGGTTGGGGGTCTTCCTGTGTGGAGTTAGCATGTTCTCCGTGTCCTCCACAGTCCAAAGACATGCATGTTTGATTAACTATTGAAGTATGTATAGTTACAAAAGACATTGAAGTGAAAGGGCAAGTATAGGACCAATTCTGTTTACATTATACATGCTTCCCTTAGGCAGCATCATTAGAAGACATAGCATACATTTTCACTGCTATGCAGATGACACCCAGCTCTATCTGTCCATGAAGCCAGATAACACACACCAATTAGTTAAATTGCAGGAATGTCTTAAAGACATAAAGACCTGGATGGCCGCTAACTTTCTGCTTCTTAATTCAGATCAAACTGAGGTTATTGTACTCGGCCCTGAAAAGCCTAGAAATATGGTATCTAACCAGATTCTTACTCTGGATGGCATTACCTTGGCCTCCAGTAACGCTGTGAGGAACCTTGGAGTCATTTTTGACCAGGACATGTCCTTCAACGCACATATTAAACAAATATGTAAGACTGCGTTCTTCCATTTGCGCAACATCTCTAAAATTAGAAATATCCTGTCTCAGAGTGACACTGAAAAACTAGTTCATGCATTTATTACTTCCAGGCTGGACGACTGTAATTCATTATTATCAGGATGTCCAAAAAACTCGCTGAAAAGCCTTCAGCTAATCCAAAATGCTGCAGCAAGAGTCCTGACAGGGACTAGAAAGAGAGAGCATATTTCTCCTGTTTTGGCTTCCCTTCATTGGCTTCCTGTTAAATCCAGAATTGAATTCAAAATCCTGCTCCTCACATACAAGGTCTTAAATAATCAGGCCCCATCTTATCTCAATGACCTTGTAGTACCATATCACCCTATTAGAGCACTTCGCTCTCGCTCTGCAGGCCTACTTGTTGTTCCTAGAGTATTTAAAAGTAGAATGGGAGGGAGAGCCTTCAGTTTTCAGGCCCCTCTTCTGTGGAACCAGCTTCCAGTTTGGATTCAGGAGACAGACACTATCTCTACTTTCAAGATTAGGCTTAAAACTTTCCTTTTTGCTAAAGCATATAGTTAGGGCTGGACCAGGTGACCCTGAATCCTCCCTTAGTTATGCTGCAATAGACGTAGGCTGCCGGGGGATTCCCATGATGCATTGAGTTTTTCCTTTCCAGTCACCTTTCTCACTCACTATGTATTAACAGACCTCTCTGCATTGAATCATATCTGTTATTAACCTCTGTCTCTCTTCCACAGCATGTCTTTTATCCTGTCTTCCTTCTCTCACCCCAACCGGTCGCAGCAGATGGCCGCCCCTCCCTGAGCCTGGTTCTGCCGGAGGTTTCTTCCTGTTAAAAGGGAGTTTTTCCTTCCCACTGTTGCCAAAGTGCTTGCTCATAGGGGGTCATATGATTGTTGGGTTTTTCTCTGTATCTATGAAGCGCCTTGAGGCGACTTTTGTTGTGATTTGGCGCTATATAAATAAAATTGAATTGAATTGAATTGAATTGAATTGAATTATGTCTGTGAACATTAAGGGTTGTCTGTCTCTCAGTGTTATCCTTGCATTGGACTGATGAGCTGTCTGGGGTGTGTCCTCCATCTTGCCCAGAGACAGCTGGGATGGGCTTCTGAGTGGCTGGAGTGGTGGGGCTTAATAGGCTGTTAAGAAAATGGATGGAATGTGTTGCATCACTTCCACTTGCAGCACAGTTATTGATAATAGTTACATAATTACATAGTTATTGATGGTGGAGCAAGGTGAGCAAGCATAGGCTCACATGGGAGGACACAGTAGATCATACTGATGTGCGCAGATATCACAGTGAGGTCAATAAACACACTATTCTTCTGTTTTATCCTACCTTTTTAAGACCGTTGCTTTTGTCACACGTTGACTTGTAGGTTATGGTCATGACTGGTATTCAGCGTCGCAGAGCCACTGTACTGTTTAATTAAATGCCAAGTATGGTTATAGTGCCACACATGAGTTACTGTGAATCCCACCAGGAGCACTGAAACGTTTTGAGGCCAAGATGGAAAACTTGCCAAGGGAATGTGTTATAATCCAAACATGAGTTTAACAAGTGCTTAATGGTTATTTTACGCTCGTCACAGACGTCATTGCATCAGATGCATTTGAGCTGATGTCACAATCACTTAAGAAGTTCTGTTGGCACAAAGCGTGGGACTAATGGGGACAGTATACTAAACATTTTATTTTATAGCTAATTATTTTGGGGGTTTGTCTAAACAGTGTTCTCCTTCTGCAGCGATTGCTGTTATAGAAGCAGATTTTAATGCCAGTATTTAAACATCAGCAGTTTTTCCTGACATTTTTTACGGGTCGTTATTTATTAACTCTGCCCGACTGTTCTCAGATCAGCTTGTTGTTGTGTGTCTATTGTAAGAGGCAAGTTGGATTTTGCCCATTGGTGGACAAGCTTTGCAACATGAACAGTCATATTGTGGTTGAAGGGTGCTTCTCTCATCTCTTTACTTTCATTTTCATTCATTGGCCATCTTAAATGCTGATGAATGTGCAGATAGATGATAATATTGGGATGCTGATAAATCGGTTCTAAAAAGTGACGGTAAAACTTTAAACAGGATTCCCCTAATGTGATGGCTGTGAATGCTACAGTGTTGACTTCTTCTGTAAACACTTTACTGAAGAGCTTTTGGTGGTTTGGGCAAAACTTTAAGTATATTTTGCAAATTCTGGTCGTTTTAAGTGTCTTGACAGGAGATTTCTGGAGGATGTGCTCACTGGCCTGTGAGTGTGCGGTTTCACGCTCAGATCTGCTCTTTGCTCATTTTCATCTTGGTATTTGAGTCCCATTAAGGGGCTGATTACTGGTAAATAACAAGTTAGCCAATAAAGCCTTTTCATTACTTTACGCAAAGTAAGCCTTCATCAGTTCTCCCCTGATCAACAAGCTGTGTAATGGATACTCTGTTACTAAATGACCCCAAACCAAGTTTTACATTCATGCACATTTACTGTTAGCCATGATGTACAACACAGCATCCTTGCAACTGCAGCTACATCTTATTAATAGCTTCTCCTAGCATAGATGGAGGATGTGATTTGTCGTTCTTGTCAATTAAGGCGGTGAGATAAGCGTTTTACGTCACTGTGCTCGGGTATTACGCTGCTCAAGCTTTTGTTGTCATCTTGTGGTAATGATCTATTTCCTCTTGTGAAGAACTTTGAGCTCAGTAATTGGGGCAACAGTGGTGTGCAACAACAACAAACAAAAAGAAAAAACCAGAGCGTAACCACCGCAGACACAGCGGACGTGCAGATGCATGATGTGATGTGCTTGTTAGACCACTAAACCATGAGGACGCCCCAGTTATTCTGCTGCTGCTGCTGTAAACAGCACAGAGGTCCCACTGCCCAGGACATTCATCCTGTTAATTAATGAGGGTATTTGGCACAATCAATTTAGCTTTGTAGCTCATAAACCAAAAGACCGTCAGCACAGCAACCAGGCAAGAATCGAAACCAAAATAGACACGACCGAGAGAGCCAGGACGTGTGGAGTGTGGGCCGGACTGGAACGTGACCAAACGACTGAAAATCCGATGTTGGTATCAACTGTGGAGGGGAAAAACAAACCCATTAAAAACAAGAGGAGAGGAAGGAGGAGCTGCGTGATGGGATGGAAGGAAACAGAGGCGCTATCTGATGAGACAGATGGAGAGGATGGAGAATCGCCGATTGCCAGAGGAGAAATGGAAAAAGCCTCGGATGGAGAGTGGGAAGTGGGCAGGAGATGAGAGGCAGAAGGAGAGAGAGAGTCCTGCTTTTTGTTGGCGAACAGTGTTGGACAGCTTGAAGGAGATAAGAGAAAAGAGGGGGAAATGAGGAGTATGCAGAGGAGTGCACGCTTGCAGGAGGTCCTAATGCATTACGCCAGTGTGACTGTGACCCAGCTGTAAAGAGCCTGCCATCCTTTGATGGAAGGGACACACCTTCAGAATGGATTGATTAGGTTTACACTGAAACCCACCTAAACACTCAATTTAAGGCAATTATTGATAGAAGCAGTTTCTGCCTGTTTCTCTCATGCAAACTCATGCATGCACACACATGGAAAAGGGAAATGCCACAGAGGAGGAACAGATTGACGGCTTCATTTTGCATCTAATATTCCTGAACAGAATATTCAGGTTTTTAAAAAAGGAGGGAAAAAAGTCTCTTTAATCGCCAAGCTGATCCTCAGTAGGTGCTCTGCACTCGCGCGTCTCACAGCACATTTAATTATAGCCCCTTACTTAAAAAGCACTTCTCCCAGATTGTCGCAAAAGCTCCTGAAACTAAAACAACAAAAGCAGACGTGGACGGAAAGATTAGGACGACAAGAGGCCGCCGTCTCTCCCAGAGCCCATTAGCTGATGAAAAGTAGCTTAGTATTACTGTTTTTATTTATTGAAAACAGTAATACTTGTGTGCCAAGGTGAGGTTCGGCTCTATTAATGTTGAACCTTTTTTGGTAATTTATAAAGCTTTTATAGCGCGTTGAGAGTCGCTGTTAAATGAAAGCTATGGACGGAACGTATTTATTTTCAGCGGGATGTTATTTCTGTGACTTCTCTTTGTTTTTGCCATGTTGCTCACTCTCATTCCTCCATCAGCCCTTTGCAAGACAAAACACACTCTGAATTTAAGTGTTCACAGGGGAACGAATGAGCCACAGACTGAAGTTGGAATTCAAGAACTATTTAAAGCTATTGCGTTATTTTTTTTCGTCTTATTTTTCTATAAAATTGTCTACATATGTATAGTCCGGCTGCTTTCTTATTCACAAAAGGTTGACACAAAGGGTTGTGGGAGCTCCACGTGTTTGAAAACATTTTTATTACTCTGGATGCCCTTCCCGGTGCAATCCCAAAGGGACTTATGTCTACTTCTGGGATTGAACCTGGAAGATTAGGCGACTGTACTTTAGAGCCCTCTGCATGTCCGTGTCAACTACATTAAAACAAGCCATCTGATTTCCATCGTCTGGTCATTGATGGCTTTTCTTTGCATATAGAGCAGATTTGCATATAGAGCAGGGGGATGGGATCTGTGTCAAAGCCAGGTGTGAACTTGGCCTAGATATTACAAATCTAACCTAATGAGTTCAGTAGCCCTCAAAGGTGTGATGCATCAGTGGGCTGGTTCAGAAGAAGTATAGGCCACATTAACGCCTGTGACTTTAACACTTGACCCTGATTAAAGACACTTGGTCCTTCTAAAATGCCAGATGTGTTAGCGGGACATGGAGGACTGCATTTTTCTGCTTTCCTCTTTTGATTGGCTCATTTTTGTTGGATGTTTAAGCCTGATCACAATAAGAAGTTTTAATAGAGATGTCAAGAATCTGCTTCAAGGTCAAACTATTTTGTGTGATTGATGTCCTACATACATTACTGCTAACATAAAATCTGATTTCATTTGGAGATTAAAGATTTTGTAGACATTAAATATATCCATGTTTGAATGTGATCTGTTGACTCACTGATGGGCAGTGATGTCAGAGGTTGAACAGTCAGAGGGATGGGGGAACTGTTGGAAATCAAGACGATGATTATCTTGTTTTTAATGCTTTAAGTCAGTATTATGATAAGACCTATGAGAGCGCGCGCCTGTGTGTTCAGTTTGGGCCATGCAGCCTGTATTCTGCAGGGAGGATGTTAACAGGCGCCTAACCTTTGACCTGTCTGTTGTTGTGTCTTGATGCCTGCTTAATAATCCAGGAAAGGAAATCCCAAAAAGCAGATTCAGTTCATCTGAACATGCAGCGTTTTCACATGAACTGAATCTGTTATTGGTGGGAAACCACCAGATGTTAGGACAACAGAAAAGCTCACCGACCTCTAATCTAGTGCCATCTTCATTCGATCAATACGCACTGTATTCAAAGCACTGAATTAGTGCCACGCTCTCCTGCTGCTCATTTCCTTAAAAAATATAAAACATTTTCCCTTCTCTCTCTATTTTTTTCTGTCTTCCTTCCTCATTTTCTACGTGCTAAATAGTAAAGCATTCATGCATATTGATCAGCTGGACCATAATTAGCCTCCTCTGTGTGCATGTTTGCTTGCCTCCCTGGCTGTAATGAGCAGGCAGTGCTATCAGTTTGTAATGTGTGTCAGCGGGATTGGACGCCGTTTGGACAAACACTGATAAGATTTGAATCGGGACAGCTCCGACTGCGACTGACTACAGATGATATGCCAGCAGGCTGCTGCTGCTGTTTGTATGTTGACTCAGAGCACATCATCCAGACGTTTCCCTTGGCTGAAACTGTTGCTACTGCGTGAGGCTGAATCAGACTGTAGGTCTAGCAGGAAATGCAGATCTTAGAAATGTCTACATTTAGTTATAAGTGCTTCCCTGGTCGGTAGAGCCAGTTTAGAGCTGTACAAATTTGGTTTGTGGTGTATAATAAATACCGAACCCAAATGTCACATTTTTAGTTGCCGTATCTCTAAATGACTCACGAGAATAGAAACGAGTGCAGCTTTGATTCTTTTGACAACCAAGTTGTTCATCAGATGAAACCACGACATGTCCAGCTCCGTGAGTCAGACGATGTCAAATGTGCTTCCTCCCACTTGCAGCCGATATTACATTTTCTGAATATAGCTTTTTATTTTTGTTGAAATGTCAAGCGTTCAGCCTCTGTGGAAATCATAAAAAAAGTTTGATCTTAATAAAGATCAAACCACCTACTTAGAAAAATTCAATGAAGGTCTTCAACAGAACCTTTAAAGGCTGGAGCTAAAGAAGCTGTTTTTAACCTTAAACTAATTAATAATGCATAATGAGTCAGCTGCTGAGAACTGGTCTCGGGAACATCTGATGACATTGTGTACTGCTGGTAACGATGATGACTCTGGCAGATTTAAGCTTCATGACATGGTGTTGTGTCAGAAAATGGGTACACTGGTTGTAATGAAATAGAAATGTTCAGCAGCAATACTCAGGCCGGCTGTGGGTTTTAGTTGGTGCTCTGTTGGCACTAAGAGTGCCAAAGTGTGCCCTTACATCATTACGCAACCAGCATCAGGCTAAAGTGGTAGGAAGAATCTATGCTTTAAGGTGCAACCTGTGGTGCATTCAGAGATGCTCTTCTGCATTCCTCGGTTATAACAAGTGGTTATTTGCGTTACCGTTGCTTTCTTATCAGCAAAGCAGTCTGCCAACTCCCTGCTGACCTCTTACATCAATTTTTAACCCAGAGAGCTGCTGCTCACTGGATAGTTTCTATTTTTCACTTTTTTCAGGCCACTCTCATAGTGGTCTGAACTATAGTGAGGTCTGTGTGGAAAAATTACATAAATCACATATCTTCCTTATTCTGATGCTCAATTTGAACTTCAGCAGGTCGTCTTCATCATGTCTACATGTCTAAATGCACTGAGTTTGTGCTCTTAGATGTGTTAGCGATAGGGCTGCCACAAACGATTATTTTGATAGTCGACTAGTCAGATCATCATCCATTGTACGTAAAACGTACAGCTTATTGCACCAGCAGCATCTTCTCTTATATAACTATCATTAGCTTACAGCTTTAAGTGTTTAAGGTATGTGATAACTAAAAATAAAGACAAGCTGATAGTTTATTAAATTTTAATGAAATTTGCAGTTTGTTTCGGTGAAATTTAATAAACTCAGCCGTCTGCTCCTTGCTACCTAAAATATAACAGGACACTGGAGTATATTCTTGACCATCTCACACTTCTGATAATCAGCTGTCTGCTTGACGTTTATTCAGCTGTGTAAAAACTATAACTTTAATCTCAGCCAAACTGATTTACTCAGGAACAAATAAAATACTGAAAAAAGCCCAACAATAACATTTTTAAGTTGTCTAAGTGACTTATATATCATGTTTAACCTGAGTAGCGAAAGACGGCGGTGGGTTTGAAAATGATTGGTCAGGAGTCCGGTGTTCTCACGGCTCTAGTGAGCCTTGCCCCTGGCTAGCTATCGAGCTAGTGGGTAACAGACGTCTCCGAAAACGTCGGAGCGCTTTTGAAAGTATGCGGTGTCTTGATAAACTGAGCAGATGTTTGAGGTTTACACAGCTACATTCTCGCCTGAAAATATGTTAAACGTTTATTTTGTGACCCAGAAAGAATAATAAGAGTAATATTAAAACTACGTAAGTAGCTGCCGCCATTGTTGGAACCTGAGCTGGGCTGCGCTATGAATTCTGGACACAGCTTCTTCTTCTTCTTCTTCGAGGTTTAACGGCAGCTGGCATCCTTCTTCATGCAGTGCTGCCATCTTCTGTTTCAGTCCTCTTAAATCCTACTACTTATTCCTGCGTCTTTTGGGATCTTACAAAGCTTCAAACGGCGCGTCGACTATTAAATTTGTCGTCGACGATTTCGATAGTCGACTAATCGTGGCAGCCCTAGTTAGCGAGCCATGAGAGTGTAGTTACAGAGGGTTTAAAGGATTTCTGTAGTCTGTTTCTTCTGGCTGCAAGACAGTTTTCTCCCAGGTGATTAAGAAAATGTCCTAAAAAATGAGTTGATCTTTGTAAAAAACAAAACAAAAAAAACCAAACAAACCCCCAAACACTGACTCTCCTGTGCACATTAAAAAAATCTAATGTATTCATTCTCTAACAAAGTACATTGTGCAAAAACATGTTTCCTTCCTGCTTATTGCTGCTGTATTGTTTGTTTATTGTAATGTTACTTGAGCACTGGTCTGCTGCACCACTGTGGGCGAGGATGGAGGAAGCTTCAGCCTCAGTGGAGTCTGACTGCTGCTGTGACCAGAATGCTAATCATCTGTGCAGGCTAAGGGCGGTATAGGCTATAAACACACACACACACACACGCACACACACATGCACACACACCTGCACAAACTCACTGCTCTGTCTGTTGGTTTGGGTCCAGCCCATCTCCACCTTAAAGCAATCATCTCTCCTAATTGAGTGACGTCTTGGACACCCAACGTCATGCTTCACCCCTTCCCCGCTTTTCCCCGAAAGGCCCGCCTTCTCCAGCTGCTAATTGGCTGTCACAGACCTGTCAGAGGGTCACGGATAAGAAGTAGAGCAGGATGCAGAGCTTTATGACTCACTCTGCAGGCTGGTTGATCTGAGTGATGGTTTCATAGGAAAGAACTGTCTGTATGTTAGCATGATCCCTTTTGTTTTATAACCAAATATTTCTGTTATACTTGAGTAAATTCAACTGAAACATTAGAAGAGTAGATGGTATTTGTTGTCGGGGTTAATGATATTAGTCGGTCATGTTCGTGCATTATATCAGGCTGGTTTCCACAGATGACTCCAATGGTGTAGCCTAAATTAACTGTGCTTTAAGGGTGTGTTTGCAGAGGTTCCACCTCTGTAGGTCTTTTTGATGTGTTTTGATACATGTGTTTATTTAATTTCACTCTATTTTATTTTCACTGTATACAGTTTTATTGTCCGCAGTGCGAACGAGTAGCTACTTTTGGTAGCGGTGTGGACGCGTCTTTCTTATGTTACCTTATTTTTCTACCAGTTCTTCTACTCTAATTTAGTTGTACCTGCCTTTTTAAGGCTTGTTTGATTTAAAAGGCCTGGATTTTAATTGTATTCAGTATTTTTTTTAAGTATTAAAAACTAACAAATGGGTAATAGATGCTAATATTAGCATAAGTTTTCTAGTAACGTTTTTTTTTTGGTTATTTCTAAAGCCAAATAATATCTTTGATTGCCTTAGACTGCAGTTTTGTTATTGCTACTGCTAGGGTTATTGCTATTGCTAGGGTATCAGTATTGTTAATGAACATTTTTAAAAATATCTAAAAACTTTATGAAACAAGCGCTGCTTAAGCTAGCTAGCACTATCGACAACCGTGCTATAAAAGAAATGCTAATTCAGTCCTTTTATAAAGTCTTTCAGTAATCATTTACATTAGCTGGTATTTTCAGACATAACATTTTATAAATTAAGTATTTTGAGAGTACATTAAACAAAACTTGGCTATTTTTAAACTGTTTTCTTTTCCTAGCATATTTTACCTCAACACAGTAAATAACTGCACTGAGTATCTTTGACCACAGCCAAGATGAAATTGAGTAAAAATCCTCATTTCAACCTGCATCTAGTAATGATTTAATGATTGTAGACTTTAACTATTCTGAGGTGTGTGATGTGTGGAAAAAGTGAACCACCAAAATAAATGAGGGTATAATAGGATGCTCTTGTGGCATAAATAGGGTGCAGACTTGTGGACCAACACTTTCTGACTCAGACTTTATGCAGCGTTTCCAAGTAGAATAATTTCCGGCTAATGAAGGTTACCTTGCATTGTTATTTTTGATGAGTCACACACCCCACACACACATGCACGAGCAAATACAAAGTATTGACTGAGCGGCGCTTGATTCCTCCAATCTATCCGTCTATTTATATTTCCAGACTAAAGCTCCCCGCTGTGCCGACACACTCTTCCTTTTGTCGTAATAGCACACGGTGTGAGTTTGAGACCTGTTTTTCAGACGAATTATGCTGTTTTCATCTTAATATAAAAGCAAAGAGAAAAAAAATTGATTCGCTCTTCAGAGCTGTTGACATCTTTACAGGCTGCATCCACTCAGCCAAGCGCTATTTTAAGACTGCTGTTAGTGAAAAACCAAATGCTTGTTATTTCTGCTGCCTGTAGAGTCCACGCAGTGAAATATGTTCTCTCTCTTTCCATTCATTCTCTATCTTCTGTCTCTTTTTGTTTACATTCTGTTCTGCGTCTGCGTATGTGTGCTCTGGATTTCATGCACAAGTTATTTTTAATGTCTTTTGTTCCTCTGCGTATATGTAGGACGTGTGTGTGTGTTTCTTTAGTGTATGAGAGTTGGCGATTATTGAAGACCTTGAGATCAAAACATACCCTTGTGAGGTTTTACAACACCTCCCACATTCACATGCTCAAAAACACACAGAAACACTTTCAAAGTCACATAGGCAGGAGGCAAAGATCAAAGTCCATTTTTTTTCTGGCCTTTACCTTTGGATAACTGGTTTTGTTTTTTCCCTCCTCTATCTCCAGGGCCTTTTTTCTTTCTTTCTGTTTTTTTAAGTGTGTGTTTGTCCACAAATCCATGTCCATAAATCAGCCAGCAGCAAAGTGGTGAAGAGGTGAAGGCTGATATGAAAGCAGAAGCCAGAGACATTTTTTTTTTTAAATTGACTGGTTTATTTTTCCCAGTAAAGGCTACTTTTAACTACATCTCCCAGCACCTTTTCGCAAGACTCACATCAGGGCACTCAATGTTTAAGAAGTCTGAATTTTGACTCTTCAAAATTGTGAAATATCAGAGCTGTATCTGATTTTTAGGACCACATGAAAGTGCGCTGCTTCGGAATTAAAAAGAACACGGGCGATTTCATTTGTGCTGCTCGTGCTTTGATGGAAAATCAGATCTGAGCGACAAAAAAGATCAAGCTGAATGTGAAATCGGGTGTTTAACACAAAGCCGCTCTGATGAAATACTCTCATGTGATTGAGCTCTTAGCTATGCCCATAACATGTGTCATCAACTTCTCTTTCTGGTTTTGTGCCAGTAGTTGGTTTCTGTGGGTTTTTAAAGTGCTTTAAGCAGCTTTTGTGAACGATATGTTCTTTTTTTTTTCTTTGTCTTTTTTTTGAGGAAATGCCATGTTTTGGTGGTAATGTGAATGGCAGTTATTAGGAAAGGTGCGTTCAGGTGTTCCTGGGAGGTGGTGGGAAATTCAGAGTAACCACAGAAATGGGCGTGGCCCGCTGTAGCATCAGGCTGTTCTGTTTTTGTGCTTCCTTCTATGACATAACATATAATACACAGCCGTCAGAGTTCATAAATCACAGTCAGGTGACTGAGTGTTTTACACATATATATTAGTTTACTATGCTTCTTTAACCATCACTTTAATGATTTTATATGTAATTTTGCATACCATATAATGCTGCAGTGCTGCCAGGCATCACATGCCTAGATTTCTATTCATAGTCTTGATTTTGTTCATTACTTTTCACAAGATGCATCAGCTTGTTGCATTGTTTATGTATATCTATCTATTACTCTATAGTAACAGAGTAATAATATTAATCTTGTTTTATTAGCTCATCCAGCCAAAGGGCTGGTGAGCTGCTGCCAAGGTGAGGCGTCTGTCATCTATCCAAAAGATCCAGAGGAGCTACCACTGGATAATGAGTTTATATAATGACCAGTGATAGCACAGGTCATCTTTACACAGTAAGTCATTCTTGTACTACACAGGAAAACCTCAAGGATAGTTTCTTTTTTTTATTGACGAGGATTTTTGTGCTTAAACTCAGTTTTCAATCTCGAGTTTTCGATTAATTATCCCCAAATCCTCCTGATTGTGATGAAATCTCTGCTCTTAGAGATGATAGAAATATTCATCTGATCAATACACATCTCACTCTGTGTGTGTGTGTCTGTGTGTGTGTGTGTGTGTGTGTGTGTGTGTGTGTGCGCGCGCGTGTGTGTGTTGCACTGTGTTGAAAATGGGCATTTTGCCCTGCTGTGCGTCAAGGACAGACTAATCCATGTAACAGAATGATAATAAAGAAGAAGGGCACGACTCTTAGTCCCCCCCCCCCCCCCCCCCCCCCCCCCCCCCCCAAACAGATCAGGCCCTGCCATCGATCACCATTACTGAGAGGTGGAGGCAACGCCACGTTACTTAAGAAAGGAGATTGGGCGCAGCAGTGAAAAGAGTGGAGTTGAGTTACAGTTATGCGAGCAAGGGAGAAGGAGAGCAGCTGTCCTTAAGTAGGAAGCAGGAGGAGGTGAGCTGTAGGAAGGGAGGAAGGATGAAGACCATTAAAGAATAGAAAATTAGCAGGAGAAGTCACATGGTCACACGGAAGGGAAGGGTTTAAAATAAAATGCTCGATGTGAAGGTCGGTGCAAGGGCGGCTCTTTTCTTTCTGCCGTGTGTACTTAGCATGTTATTTTCCTTGCGTGACACGGCAAGGTCACACCGCTCATGACTGACTGTCGTCAAGGAAACCATAGGTACC
Source organism: Maylandia zebra (assembly GCF_041146795.1). Taxonomy (NCBI): domain Eukaryota; kingdom Metazoa; phylum Chordata; class Actinopteri; order Cichliformes; family Cichlidae; genus Maylandia; species Maylandia zebra. The sequence goes on from NC_135169.1 coordinate 31,550,820, forward strand.
TTCCTCCTTAAAGAAGCAGACCTTTTATACCCACGCACGTTTAGACGCTCGCAGCCTCATGTGCCGAAGCCACATCCTGACATTAGTGAAATCCTCATTTGTGTGTATTGCTTTCATTTGTTGATAATGTTTTATTTCCCTTCAAGTTTATTTAATGTTGTCAGAATCACTTGCGGAAGTATCAGTTAATTGGTGTAATTAAATCTGGATGATGAGAAAAGCAGAACGTGGTTTGGTGTTTCACTTTTTAATGACCGACCCACTCCTGGGGCGCCGCTTTGTTATAGAGGATAAAGTAATCTGGGACCGAAATGATGAGTCAGTTCCAGAAAATAATCTCATCGATAATTTGAGTCATTCTTCAAGCTGACATGTGTGGAAAGACAAACTCGAGAGTCTTTTTTTTGTAATATCGTAAATAGTTCCATAACACTGAGACGAGATGAGCCTCCAGCCATCCTTCCCAAGGAAAAATGATGCCTCTGAATGAGAGCACTAGGAAAGATAAAGTCTGTAAACCATGAATGTCACAATTAGGGTTGTCAAAAAAAATTTATACTCGGAGATACTAATCGATACTGGAAAAACCATTACTATCGGATCAGGTACTCGCTTGCAACAGTATCGATTGGAAGAGTGCCGTTTTTGCCTCCTCCAGCTGAGACACAACTTCACAGCCTCACTCACTAGCAGCTGAAAGAGCTGACGCTCACAACACTGAACAACACCGTATGACGGTCACTAAAGCTCCTGTTTCAACAACATTGACATGTTAAAGAATAATATGTAATAATATATAATTGTGGGATATGTGCCTATTGACTAAAGGCAATGGTGCTGTTGCATTATTTGATTTAATGTTATAAAAATGAATGTTATAAGCATGCATGTTATAAGCATGCATGTTATAACCAGGATGAAACCTCAGTTAACAAAAACAACCAAAAACCAAAAACCTATCAGATAACTGCAGGAGTTGGTAATATTCATCCCATGGGGGCCCTGCATATCAACAACGCCTCATGGAAATCATTTGTTTTGGATTAAACTGCCTTCCACAGTGCTACCCATGTCGATAGTGTTACTGAAAATGCCAAACATTTGCTGGTAAAAGCTCCATTAGTCAGAGTACTTCTTTTATTATTATGGGTTTTTTTTCCCCATTTTGATTATATTAACTTATTTTTTCACATGAAAAGGTGCTTTGTTTTGTTCTTTTCTAGTGCTGTTTGAAGTGTGAAGATATCCCCTTGGACTGAGTAGTAATGAGTGTAATTTTTTTTGTAATTATGCAGACGTGGAAGATTATTTAGCTAATTGGAAAATAGCTCATAACTGGCACATTAATCAGTTAAATGAGGCCTAAAATGACTTGAGGTAAGGCTTTTTTTTTTTCTTTCCTGGCCTAGCTTGCTTTTCGTTTTTCAAGTTTGATACTTTGTTTTGTGTGTGCGTCTGATAGACATGCTGTCTGTTTCTACAGAGACTGACCTTTACAGAATATCAGAGGTCAGTCTTCCCACAGACATTATCGAGCCGTTCTCTGCCTCCGTCAGAGCCCTCGTTTCATCCGCCCATGCCTTTTTCCCTAAACAAATGAACAAATATCTGCGACTGTGGGGAAAACACGAGGTGTTTTCAGTCAAAGGGGCATTAAACATTAATTTAGCTGCAGTGAGTCAGATGTGGAGGTCTTCTTCAGTTTGTCCCGTAGAACCAGAAAGAGTTTCTGTGATAAACCGATGCACTCACCTCATCGGTGAGGACATGCAAAACATAACGCGGGTTCACAACACAAAATAGCAGAAACACCCAAAGAAAAGTTTCTGGAGAGAACTGATAAACTAAAGATGCATCAGATCAGGTTTTCTTTTTTTCAGGTTATCACATATTTCTATTGAAAATGTTATAAAAATTGAAAAAAATAACAGTCTGTATGATATTCACAACTTTCCCTGGAAATTAGTTAATTATGCAGCAGCTCAATTAAGAGCCTGCATGCTCGCTTATTGTTTTTCCTGCAGATTTCAACCACACCATGCGGATCAGCAGTTTTCAGAAAGCCGTAAATGTTCAAGCTGAAATTTGCATCACAGCCGAGGAAGCTTTAGCTGCTGTGGAGACTGTTTTGATACGCTTGAAGGCAAAGAAGTGAAGCTTTTTACACCCAAATGAAGTCACCCAGTACATTTTGCCTACTTAATTTCATTTACAGAATGTGAAAATGTGTGAAACTCCCTCCCCTCCAAACAAAAGTATAAATATTCACTCAATTTTGGAGCTAGCATCAAATCACCATTCATGGAACTGCAGGTTTTATTGCCACTGACCTTTTTAGATGAAGGAAAAACTAACTTTGAACAGGACAAAGTTGCACATCCTGAACATACAGCCGGCTGGTCTGTGTGGAGTTCCTTGGGTTTCCTCTGGGTACTCCATCAATGTCAGCTTAGCTGATGTGAGTGCACTGGGGGAATCCCCCTCACAAAAACTGATGTTTGAATATATGTACCGGTATGTGAAATTAAACACTGTGCTTTGAGCACTCCTGCTTTAAAAACACATAGTTCTGTAACCCATAGGTTTGTAACGGGACTTGGGTGCCTGGCTTGCTTTTTGTTGCCATCTTTTCCGCTGTTTTAAGGCTGAAAAAATGTTGCTGATAACAAGAAAAGTCAAGTCAAAATGTAATCCTGTGCACGCCCACCCTCCTTTTCTTTAGAACCACTTGTGTTAGAGAAGTGAAACTCGTGCGTTACAGGAAAAATGTGTTGGCACATGTTTTACAAGCAAAGTTGGAGGTTTTCCTGATAGATTTGTTTTTTTGGAGCTGGCAGCAATTGAAGGAAGTGCAGCTTGAGGCACTTCCACATCAGGTTTTACATTTGCAGGGCTGAGGCTTGTTCGATGGTGCTGTTGAAGCCAGCAGACAAATTTGTACACGTTTGTGTGTCTGTGTTGCTTTTTTTTTTTTTTTTTTTTTAAATATTGATTATTATGCAATATGATGGATATTATAAGGTTAAAGTGGCTCCTTTTGATCTTGCATTCTTGAGTTAATGCATTGTTTTATTAAACTGATAAGAGGCAGTGTTGGCTTCAAGATGTAGAGGGAGCAGAAGTGGCATTACTTGACCCCTACTTGTACTTTACTGTTAGGACTCACACAGGTGGGGCGGGAAGCACTGGATGACACAATCAGGAAGTTTAGACAAACCACAGAGACACTTTTCACAAATTACTACACAGTTGGCGTGGCGACGGTCACGCCCAGTCAGAGCTCCATGGAGCTTCTCTATTTCCAGCTGTTTAAGGCTTAGATTGACATACAGGATTTTTGTTATTGTCAACAAAAACCACAAAACTCACCGAATTGGTCCTAAACACGTGTGTGTGTGTGTGTGTGTGTGTGTGTGTGTGTGTGTGTGTGTGTGTGTGTGTATATACACTGCTGTGAATTCACGTTTGAACAGTTGATCCAACATCATCAAAACTTAAAGCAGATGCATTTTCTTCTGCTTCCACAACAACAGTATGTCAGAGGCGACGTTTCTCCTCAGCTCATTCCAAAAGTCTGGAAACCAAATATCATACCAAATATGTGTAGTGCTGTAAAAAGGTATTTACACCCTTCTGGCTTTCTTATTTTCAGATAATCAAAAACATTTTAATATTGGACATAAACAGCGTGAGTAAAGACAAAATGCAGTTTTTGTACTGCTGAAGTTCAGCTTACCAAAAATGTGTTTAATCGCAGTTTAAATTTATATAAAAGAAGAAGAAGGGGACAAATACTTTTCACAGCAGAGTAACAATCAGTTTGGAGCAAAGAGATTTACATCTTTGTGGAAAGAAATCACAATCCTGGCGTAGTTCGACTCTCTAAGAGACAAATTCGTTTCTTGTCTTTTCCATTATGCATCTCAGCCCATAATTCTATCCCAGCTGTTAAGCAACAGAAGCAGGTTTGTAATTATTTGGGGATGAAAGATGAAGCCGTGCTCCCTTTTTCGGGTGTGTGAGTGTAGACGCCGCTCTCTCCGTTTCCATCACATGCCGATTTATTTTTCTTTCAGTCATGCTCTGCTCGAGTCTGTTCCTTTGTTCGGGTTGATGATAACGGGCAGTGACTTTTAAAGTGTAGTGACAAGCTGTCGAGGAGCCAGGGCAGGAGTGAGAGGTGAACCACAGAGGAAGTGCTGGTGGCGGGCGGACTGTTTTGACCTTTACCATGTGATTCCCCTCGCCGACTATGGTTACTGGTCCGATCACCGTGGCAGTGAAGGCTGGTGCAGCATTTTCTTTAATCCTGTAGGGGATTTACAGTAGTTAAACAACAGCATAAATAACAGTGGAAAAGAATAAAACTTGGTGTCTACGCGATGCTTTAATGGAAAACTCGTGTTTCAGACTGTGCAGAAATCCCAGCGCTCCTCGCATCCATTTACAGAGCAACAAGTAAAGTAGTAAGTTCCTCTCGAGGGAAATCTGAATTCTTGAAGCTGTTATATAACACAAGCAATAAAGCACTGAACTAGTTTTTGTGGTGAACCAATTACTGCAGTAAATTAAAAGTTACTGTGTGGATTCTTAACATTTCTGTAGCCTTGACTCTGGTGTCGTAGATGATTTACAGGCTGCTCTGCTTTTAGTTAGATGGAAATATAAGAGGGAAAATGTAGAAAATAGCAGTTAGCAAAGCTATTTCTTATATATTACCATGCCAAGTAGATATATGCTAATGCTAATTATTTATGTGAAGCTGTGCAGGTTAATGGTAAATGGAATAGTTCTTATATAGAGCTTTTCTACTCTGAGCACTCAGACTGCTTTTGTACAACTTGCCTCATTCACCCATTCATACAAGCACTTTTTTCCATGCTTTTCCAATGTAGGCGCTTTCTGTCTATCATTTAAACCCTGATCGATGCATCAGAGAGCAACTTGGTGTTAGCATCTTGCCCAAGGATATTTGGCATGCAGGACTGAAGCAGGCGCTTTGACTGCAGCGTGTTTGCTATCTGTCTGCATTCATAAATTAGATGGGTATTCTTTGTAAACCTTTACCATTCTGTCCTGGGAGTGACAGAGAGGGTCTGGGATTGTTTGGAGACCAGTTGTTTCCCACTATGTGACCAATGCAGTCGCTTTGGTATCGATTGTGATCGCCCAGCTAAACCTCTGGCTAACCAGTTGGTTGCCACAACATCTACTGCAGAGATGGTGATGTATTAGTTGCTAGCCGATTGCAGACTTGTTTGCAAACAACTCACCAACTACTCTTGGAGAAACTTAGCGTGTTGCAAACCGCAAACAGAAAATGTTTGCGTTGAAAGTAAAAGTCGTGCCTTACCGCTCAAATTGAACGGTTGTCCGTTTCCTGTTTGCGTTGTACTTTTTCTGATTTAATTGCCATTTGGCAGGTGTTTGCAGACAAATTGGTGTCATCCTTCAAAAGTTGTCACCTGCTAGCAAACAAAGCAGTTGCAAAGAGGTTGCCGCTATCACCATATCCTTCTCTGTGACCAGATTTCACCCATTAAGTTCCAGCAGCTTGCAGCCGGTTGGTTAATACACCTTTTTCCCTAGCAACCGGTCTCTACACCATGTGACTGAGACCTTTGATGACCAGATTATTTTACTTTCACCCAGGCAAAATTCTTCTAAATGTCAACATTTGGCATTTAATATTTAAAACCAAACTATGGAGAGGGTGAGATGGAGGCAGATGATCTGCGGGGGCGACCCATCAAAGGGAGCAACGGAAGAAGAAGATTTGAAACCAAACTCTGGGGCTTTTTGGAAAATAAGCGATAAAATAATTGTGAGAAAGTCATACTGGAGCAGTTCTAAGTGTTGGGTGGTTGCTTGTAGTAACCTTTTAACAGTTTTTTCTTTCTGATTTGTGTGTTTGCAGTTTGTTTTTCTCTCTGTGTATATCTGTGCGTCTCCCTCATCCACTTTCTACCCACACCTCCCTTCGCCCCAGGTGCTTCAGCCCCATCTCCGATCGACCACTGGCACCCGGCCTCTTCTGCTCCCTCTCCACCTCGATTCATTCCACTCAGATCCAGCAGGTGTAAGCAGAAGTCTTAGCTGGCCTTTTCTATCGGAGATAAAAATTGATAGTTTTTTTATTCATAGCTTTAGCCTCTCCTGGCTGCTTTGATCGTGAAACTAGAAAACCTCTGCGTTCAGAAAAGGCTCTCTGTGTTTGTCGCTGACTTTCTTTCTTTCTTTTTCCAGCGGTTGCATCAGCAGTCGGGGGCCACTTGTCAATTTCGGTGGTTGGGTAGGGAGCACTTAAAGAAAGATGAAAGGCGAGTAAGTGGGGTGGATTTAGGAGAAGGCCCAGGTGAGACGAGAGAGAGCTGAGGGAGAAATGCGGAGCAATTTTCCTGTCCTCGCCCTCCGCCTTTTTAGTGTGACATCAAAAGAGGCTCTTGTCTATGTTTTGGGTAACAGCGCGGCTCTTTAGATGTGACCTCTGTCCTCTCTGGGCGATTGATCGGTGCAGGGTGTGGCGAATATTTACATAACTGACCGTTTAAACTATCTTGCTCTCCATCCGCTGCTTTTAAATATCGCCCTAGAAAAGAAAAGATGTTTTGTTTTTCCATTTGCGATGTCAGACAGTTCATCTCTCGGCGCACATTTTGCCAGCCTCTGTCATCCCCACTCCTCTGTTCTCTCTGGTGATGTCTCCCTCAATTTTCATGCCTCAGCCTCGCTTCCTTTCTCCTCTCCCTTTTGTGCCTGCCTGCTTTTTGTTTCCTCCTCCTCCTCTGTATTCACGGCTGTTTCCACATCTCTGTTTGTTATTTGTCATTTGCGTCTTTTCCTCTTCCTCCCTCTTGTCTGTTGTTGTCCTGTCTTTTCCTGTATATAATTTATTGGCACAATGCATTTGTGTCTTTTTCTCTTTGTGTGTCCTTTGCTTTTGTTTTTTGTTTGGTTTTTAGCTTCCATGTTTCTTCTTGATTTCCTCCAGGTTGCTCTGTCAGGTTTATTCTAGCGGTTTACTTTCTGTCCCTTAAGCCCTGGAGATGAATTATTGAACAGACTGACCCCCGGGTGCTATTGGGGAGGTGTGTGTGTGTGTGTGTGTATTTGTACTTGTTTAGACGTCTTTGTGGGGACCAAAAAAAACCCCAAAATGTGTTTTTTTGGTCAGGGTTAAAGTTAGGTTATGGTTGGGTTTAGGCTACGCGTTAAGGGTTAAGCATACATTTTTGATGGTTAGGGTAAGCGGCTAGGAATAGCATTATGTCAATTAGATGTCCTCACTAAGATATCAAAACGAGAATGTGTGTGTGTGTGTCTTTTCAGTGATTCGGTTTCAGGTCTTTAAATGCTCCTGGTCTTGTATGTCCCTTTGTGTTTTTGAACACTGGCATTTTGAGTATTTCTTCTAAGTGTCAGGAAACCTGAGGCCAATCTCTCGTTTCTTAGCTGTTTTTTTTTTCAGATGGAAGACATCCGGCAGGATTTTTGTTTTTTGTGTTGTTTATGTGTGCTGACGTAAGTGTTGGTGTCATTTGAATGGGACATTTTTAACTTTGACAAAAATAGCAATCCATTTTCATCGTGGGCTGGAGTATTTTGTTTTTTAACAGCCTGCCAACAGATAAAGCAGAACTGCGCTCAACGCCTCTTCTAAAGTCCTGTTTTATTTTTGCTGTGTTTGATGGCCCTGATGAGAGGGACAGGGTGAACGGAGAGGAGACAGGAAGTGACAAATTACCACAAGCTGGCTTTTAGGCCATAATACAGACATGTATGTGGTCCACAACAAAGTGTGACTGATGCTGGATTTTGGCTGTCAGTGCTCAAACCTCCTCTGTATATATCAGCTGATACTGTTTCTCTAGTGAATATACACAGTTGACTCCCAGCTGCATGTGCTGCAGACAGTGTTGTGCGTACGCCTCGACAAACTGTGCAATGACATCATTTTTAAGCAGATATGCGTGAATAATAATAATCGTGTGTTATAGCTCACTTACAGCCAACTTCAGTTTCATACTTGTTTGATTTAATAGACTGTATATAAAAGATGGTCAGAACCACAACAAAATTAAGGATGCTGCATTCTTATTGGCTAGCAGCTTTCGATAAATGGGTCGTTAGCCAGAAAGAGTGCCCCCTTTTATAATCGTATCTGAGTCTAACAGGGACAATGGTTTACTGTAAAGCTCTATACAGACTATTACATTTATCTGGATTGGCTAGAATATCAACCCTGATTAAAGATACCTGGTGTTAGCTAGCTCTCAGTTCAAAGTGGCTAACACTCAGTGACTTTGTCAGGTCAAATATTTCTTCTTTTCTGTCCATAAGAGAACTTTAATAAGAGTACTTTGGTGTAATTCTAATATTTTCCCCTAATCATCGCTTCAAGCTTGTAACTTATTGTGCAGAGGAAGTTGATTTGTTTGTGCTGCAGACAAATTGCCTCAGTTTTTTGTTTTGCAAATTTTTTTTGCTCATTTCCTTTTATTTTTTAACTCTTTGCTCTATATTAAGCTTTTTGGGGTGAATTGAAGTTGAAATGTTCCTAGGCTGAAATAATCTCATCGACAGTAAACGCGGACAGATAAGTAGCTGGCAAAAATATCTTCACGTGCAAATGTGAGCACTGAGGCGTTCAGTTAAAGTTTTTCCAGACAGCTTCTGAACACTCCCGATCCCAGAGACTCAGTTCGCAGCACAAGCAAAGTGATCAACAGGTCATCAGACATCCATCTGTTCCCTGCACAGCTCAGGGCGCAGCAGTGCGAGGGCGCTGGATATCGAATCTAATTTTAGTGTCGTTGTGTGTGGTTTCCTGCAGGCTTTTCAATCTGACCCTGAAGAAGCTGATCATGCTGAAGGAGCTGGATAAGGACCTCACCTCAGTCGTCATCGCGGTCAAACTGCAGGTACGAGACGTCTCCAGAAGCACGAGGTGAAACGCACCTGCTGTACACGGAGGCTGGAGTTTTATGGAGGCATTATTTTAGAAATGCATCAAAAGAAAACGTTTCTGCAAACAGAATAAAACAACTTTAAAGATTACACATACAGATCCCTGTGAACAGTCTATGAGCGATAACTGAGTAATAACCAAAACAGAATTAGATGATGGGCACTAAAATCATACCTCGAAGCTCAGTTCCAGGAAACAAAATCAATTTTTTTAAAGTCTGACTGAACTTTCCTAGAAATGAAATCCTCCCCAAGGTTACATCCTGTTATGTCAAAGTCTGCTTGAGTTGAACATTTATCTTTATCTTTAATCATTAAATGACATTATAGGATTCAAAGATTTCCACTTTCAACTATGCTTAACGAGCAGACGATGAAAAACGAACCAACTCCCCACCTGGGGAAAAACCCGAAAGACTCAGCCTTTGTTGCCCCGTTTGGCTTTTCTGTAAAGCCGTTTATTGTTTTGCTGAGTCGGTTTCATTGGACGCAGACACGCTTCCTCCTCGTTGTTTTGCAGCCAAGCTGCTTTCTGAAATGCCTCATTAGCCGGGTGCTTTTCTCTTAGAACTGGCAGAAGGAGCAGCGCTGCCAAATCCCACTTTTTCTGACCATTGGAGAGCTTTTTGGCAGCGCAGGCGGCCAAGTTAGTTAAAGTTAGCACAGAATACTTCAAAAATACTGCATTTTGTCACATTTTGTTGTCATTTCTCTCTCTAATGCCAGGGCTCCACTCCAAACTTCTACTCGCTGGCTCGTTTTCAGTCTTGATTGCTATCGTCTTGTTTTCTAAGTAAACCATTAAATTCTCTGCTGCTCTCTCACATAAGGCTCTTTAAGCTGGTTTAATTCTTTTTCCATGCGGCTGCCGCTCGCTCAGTCTTCCAGCCCTGCTTTCTCCTATCAGGCATTTCTCCTTACTCACCTCCTCCTCCGGCTGTGCATGGCTGATGATAATGATGAGTCTGTTGTTTTGAGTCTGCTGGGGTTAGCTAGGGCACGCTAATAGAAATCGTTCTCTTTTTTTCTTGCTTGCTTTCTTTACTTTCACCGTTTCTTCTGTAGTCATCAGTCTGTGTCTCGTCTTCAGGGCTCCAAGCGGATCCTGCGCTCCAATGAGATCTTGCTGTCCTCAGCAGGACTGACGGAGACCGATCTGCAGCTCACCTTCTCCCTCCAGGTACGAACAAAGGTTCAGCGAGATCAGGGACCCATCAATCACAGCCAAACAATAACTTTCTGGTTTTACAGAAAACATAGAAACAACAATAACACAAAAAATTGAATCTCTAGCTTCAGAAATGCAAAAGTCTTGAGCCAACCGTCATTTTTTTATATTTTACCAAGGAGCCTTCTTGTAATTTTTTCATAGTGGTTTGGATCAAATGTTCCCCAGGCCGTCTGAAGGTCTCTGTGTTTGTTTGACAATGGCTGATTTTCATTTTCACTCCAGCCTTTGTACCCGATCCTTTTCACAGCAATATTTATTTGGCGCCGAAATCAAGAGATGAACCAGTGTTGTGTCTACATGTGACAGACAACTTAGCAAATAACCAATTTTAAGTTCTCTAAGTGAAAATCAGTGGTAACAGGTCTGATAGAGTCATTAATCCAAAATTCATATTTTAAATTTTGTGTCCAGAAAAGGTCAGAACTCATAACAGTGAGTGTCTGCAGCCATCTGTAAAACATGGCTCCGTCATGGTTTGGGCTGCATTTCAGACAGTGATGTTGCGGGTCTTGTCAAAATTGGGGAATTATGAATGCAGAAATGTACAGTCATGTTTTGATCTGCCATGCAATACCATCTGTACAGTGTCTGAGTGAAATTGGCTTCAGTTTTCAGTGTAGCAATAATTCACGAAGCACTGCCAGTACAGTGAAAGCACACCTGGATAGAAAAACACACAATGAAGCACTATCAGTCATGGATTGGGCTCCCCAGAGCAGTGTGGGATCATCTTGACAGAGAACAGAACAAAAGGCAGAAACATCCAAAGAAGCTTTGAATGTCCTTCAATAAACCTGGAGAACTATTCCTGAAGTCTACTTAAAGAAATGGGAAGAAAGCTTCCTCAGAGAGTTCAGGCTGTGATGAAGAGTAAAGGTGGTCGTACCAAATATTGACTTTCAAGCTCATCAGAATTGTGCAAACTCAGTTTTTGCCTTATATACTCCATTATGTATGTTTTTACACGCCTCAGTAAACTGTTGCACCTATTTCCAATTTTATTAGCAAAACATAAAGAAATGTGGAGTGGCTTAAGACTTTTGCACAGTACTGTATCTTTACAAACCTGGAAAACTTTGGCGTTGCTAGATGAGGGAAGATCAGGGAAGCGGATCCTTTAGCTCTGACGCGTTTGCACCTGTGATATTAAAACAGTTTGGGATAGTTTGGAAAAGTCTACACAAAGCTGCAGAAGTGTCGCCTGCAACTCTCCATACAGCAACAATACGGAGTGCATTAAGGCAGAGCGTGGTTAATGTAGTTCCCAGCGAGGTTTTCTTGTGCTCTAAATCATGCTTTCCGATTTCCATGACTCTAAAACGCTGCTAAAAGGTCAGGGAGTTTCTCTCTCTGGAGCTTGCCGAGTGCACCGAGCCAGGCATTATACATTATACATTATACATTAAACTTCCTACAGCAGCAGCGCTGCGGAGAGGAAGCTTATTAAAATCGAGCCACCGGAGTCGTTTCACGGCTTTAAACATTGTTACAGGAGCGAGTTTGGTTCCATTTATAGTGCAGCTGCTGAGATCGTTAATGATGGGTTATGTCATAGTTGGGCTCAGACTAAGTAGTTTGACACCTGGGGATGCTGAGCGAGGTCAGTGTGTGTGAGGGGACTTATACAAGAAGCTTGGATCAGTCTAATTATCAAGTCCTGAGAAATAAACATTATTTATTGAAACATCTGAATTCATTCAGGAAATAAGTGTTGTGTTGTGTGTGTGTTTCTACCTGCAGTATCCACATTTCTTAAAGAGAGATGCCAACAAGCTTCAGATCATGCTGCAGAGGCGCAAGCGATACAAGAACAGGACCATCCTGGGCTACAAGACCCTGGCTTTGGGTCTAATCAACATGGCCGAGGTAACGTAAACCTGCAGAGGTGATTTATTCTGTTTTTCTTAACCTTTAAATCTGATCACTTTCCTCTTCAGCTTCTTCCTCCTTGATTATTCCTGACGTTTCCTCAAATGCCTTAAATGTGCTGCATTTATTGCATGTAGAATAAACCTGTGAAAATGGGACATTTGAGCTACATTCAATACGTCTCCCGTTGGCCTTTTTTTTTATCTTTCTAAATGTGTTTTTCTAAATTAGGTTTAGCTTCTTTGAATAGCAATGTGCATTTATTTAAACCCATAAATAAACCCTCAGCGTTTCTTTACTGGAAGCAGTGCTGCAGCTTTTTGTTGAAACATTTATAGATGATTCATCGGCGAGTGATGGAAAATAATGTTTAGCCCGAAGCTCTTATAGGAGACATCTGTGCCAGCTGACCTTGTTCGCGGCACTTTTGCACAGTTGTAGTGCTCTCCAAACAAAAGACTGTGACGAGTCAAAACTAGAGCGAACAATTTCTGGAGAAAAGGCAGCGGGATCGTTTCTATTGTCAGAGTTTGACTGCTGCTAGCTGCTTGCAAACAATTGGAGGTAAATAAGAGGACAAAGGGAGCTGAATGGAGACAGATAATTTAAGATGTGGAAGGAGGGAGAGTCTTAATGATTGTTCGGACGTTTGTGTGAGAGAGAAAGAGGCAGAGAAAAGCAGCGTTTGTGTTGTGTTTTTGTCCACAAAAGCTCTATTTTAGGCAGAGTGTTATGATTACAGGAGAGCGAGAAAATGTATCTTAAGTATCCAACACGTAGGGAAGGGGGCAATTAAATCAACCAATCAGTGATCATTTGAAATCACTTCTTACCAGCTTCCAAACATGTCGGTTAAACATCCATACATCTGTTTTCTTCCATTTATCTAATTCAGGGATGTACCACCATACTACCGCTGCCAAAGGGTAAGAGGCGGGGTACAACCTGGGCAGGTCGCCAGTCTGTCGCAGACCATTCACACTTACATTCACACCTACAGGCAATTTAGAGTCACCAATTAAGCTAACCCCACTAACGGTGCTAACCACTGCACCACCGTGCTGCCACATATCGTGATATCATTAAATTCTATCATTCTTGATTTATGGCCAAATTTCCAATTGTCTTTAAGTCCAGCTGAACGTTTCTGAAAAAACAGACGAAATCCTCTGACAGTGTTCAAGATTGAGCTCGTTCCCAAAAATGTAGAAAATTCAAAGTGAAACGCCGACTGTGAGACGGCCGCGCGTCCTCTCAGCAGCGGTTACATTTCTCTGCGGTCTTCAAAGAGGTGAAGCGCAGAGTTGCGACTTTGCAGAATCTCGTGTTTGTGTCAGCATTGCAGGGAAATGAGTATCAGGCAGGTGAGCGATTGCACTTTGCTTTAACAGACGTGTGGCTATAGTATTATTATTTATTCTTACATTTCCAGCACTGGGCGCCTCTGAGGCAGCAGATGGAGGTTAAGCTGCATGTTTGAGGGTGCGTCAGCTGCGAGCTGTTGAGTCAGTGGAGTCTCATCCTTTGCAGCCAGACAAAAGTCCCAGCTGATCTGAGCTGTTGACCCAACAAGCCACCGGTCACGGTCTCATCTCTCTAAACATGCAGCTTCTGCCCTCTGCTTAAATCCGATCTTCATTTCTCAGCCGGTCTTCGCAGAACGTTTTCTAAAGCTAATATCCAGCACGATAATCCGCGATGCTCCTCTCTTGTGGCAGCTCCCTTCATACACATCATTCCTCTCCTCCTTTGTCATTCAGGAAATTTTCATTCACAGCGGCGGCTCGCAAAACGTATTTATTGCCAACCTTCATTTAACCTTCACGTAAACTCAATTCGCCGAGTGCGCTTTCAAATCAGACGCTGGATTTTGATCTCTGGCCCGGCGTCCTCTTCTCGGCCGACATAAATGTCGCCACAAATCAAACGTACAATTAAATTTCAGCCTCTTCTGCCAAAAGCTCCTCACATTCCCTGCTTCCTCCGATATGAAACTGCTTTAAAAGGCTGGTGATTTATGCCGTCTGTACTTGTGTGCGCACGTGTGGACGGTCTTTGTCCTTTAGGAACGCCTGTTAGCTTTCACCAGCTGTGTGTGTGTGTAAGTCAGGATTATTAAATGTGTAAAACACCTTCAACTCTCTGGCTTCACATAAAATGTTTTATGGAGAGAAAAGAACATAAATCCACAGTCACTCAACAAACGGGTCTGATCTCATGTTTACAGGAGTGTCTTTGTAGATGGAACTGAACCAAATACGGTAGAGTGAGCTGTTATAATACATCCAACCCTAAGTCAGACTTCCAGTCCTGATTAAACTATGTTTTTGGTGCCTGCTGGCTGTCCATGGCCGTCCCTGCATATATAATAAAGTCACATTTTATTCCAGAGCCAGTCTCAACAGACAATTTGTCTGTTGAGTGCTTTATAAAGGGCAGAGGCCATAAATTCAGACTCGTACGTACGGCAGGTTCAAACTCATTCCCTCTGAGCCACAGCAGAAGTTACTCTGCTGCCATATTCTGCCTAAAGCTCTGTGTGTGTGTCAGGAAAATAATACGCTACAGGGGACACACGTGGGCTTTCAGAGTCACAGAGAAATGTCATGTTTATGGCACTGTGCTGCCTTAATATGACAGGTAGTTTCCACTGACCCTGCAAGCAGCAGGAGGAGAATGAACTGCTGAACCTGTTCATGATTTCAGAAACATTTTGCTTCTGAATCTGAAATCTTACAAATTCAGTTTTATTTATACGTTACATTGTAAGGCTATAACAATACAGAGAAACCCCAACAATCAGATGAGCCCCTATGAGCGAGCACTTTGATGACAGTGGGAAGGAAGAACTCCCTTTTGACAGGAAGAAACTTCCAGAACCAGGTTCAAGAAGCCGTGACTGGTTGGGAAGCAAATGAAGGATAACTCAGAAGAAGTTCAGGACGGCGCAAAAGTCTTGAGCCACTCCCCATTTCTTTATATTTTGCTTCTGAATAGCCTTTCATGTGGTACGGAGCAAAAGTTCTCCAGGATTTCTGAAGGTCTTTAAAAGCTTTTGTTTGGCTGCTTTTTCCACATATTTTCAGTCCAGTCTCTCTGGACTAACCAGTGTTGTGTTTACACAGTACAGATAACAATTGTATCTTTAGGCACTTTGTTACTATCAGCATGTTGCAAGAACACATCATTTGTTTCCTTTTCTTTAGATAAATCGTCGAAAAATACCAAGGATATCACAGTTTAACTGCTACAAAGTAGTATTTTTGTACCCACAAGGTACGGTGAGAGTCGAGGACCAGGTTAACGGGTTAGTCGATTTCTGAGTGGAGTGATGGACTCACTGCAGTCGTAGTTATGCGCTACGTCTCGTTTGAGCGGGCTCTGAACCTTTAATTTCTCGAGTGTTACTAAACATTGTTCAACAGTGGCTGCGTGTTTTTGCATATTTAGAATTCTTCATTTGTTTTCATTTTGCTTTTATTTTGAAGTTTTCTTCACACTTCAGTTTCCTTTCATTTAGTTGCCATAGTAGATTTGTAGATTTGCGCAACTCTTTTATTTTGACTGTTAGTGCTGAAAATGTCTAATTTCAGTTACGTTTTTTTGTTTTTAACTATTCTATACACTCATGGTGTCTCAACACATGTGCGCCAAAGCCCCCCGATGCCTCGTGGGATGGCAAATTTAATCCATAGAAAAAATGCACAAAGTTCATTTTGCAGAGATTTTCAGAAGCTGCCATGTATTTCGGAGACTGAGTATAGCTATCTTTAACCGTCACACTGCACAGTATGTGTTCACTGCAATCAGTGCTTTGTTTGAATAAATGAACACAAGCTCAGCAGCTGCCTTCAGTTATGGGCCATAATAAAATACTTACATAAGTTACGTCTAAGTGAAAGTGTGTCGACAAAGTTACTGTTGAGAGCAAGTGTGACACGGCCATGAATGTTATACAGAGGCAGAGTAGGCAGTGTGATGTGAAGCACTGTTCTGCAGCTTTGAGTTTTCTATTGAAGTCGTAGCAAGCTTAGTTGGTAAAGAGCGCCAATACGCTGTGTTATATGTTTACATTACAGAGAAGGATGGCCGCTAATTAGTGCACAATAACAGACTAATGAGACACTCACAGAAACACAGCACAGACCTCTCTGACAAGCTCTTATTGTCTCGGACCACACAGGAAGCTGTTTTATTTGTCTGCATACAAAATGCTACAAGAGCCACCAACACCACAGATACCTTGAAGTCGAGATTAGCAACTCAAAGCGGCCGAGGTGAAGTTAGCAGTCAGCCTGCGCTCCTCTCACCTGTCAATCAAGCAGCCGTGATCCTGAGCCCTAATAAAAGCTTAAGCTGGTGAGGTGGTTAAAGATCGATGGCTGCACAGGAGCAGGTTAGCAGTAGACCACCCACACATTTTAGGGTTTTTTTTTTTTGGTGTCAAGCTGCTTTTTTAATGTTTTGAAGTTGGACTTTTCTTTGGGGACTGAAACTACGTCCACTCTGGAAGTGATTCACAGCCATCAGAGACGATAGAAAGTGAAGCAACTATGTTCAAAAATGTGGTAAAAATATGGGCAAACTAGCAACTAGTGGGCAGGACTCAAGATAAACTTTCTCAACTTCAAGGCGAACGATCAAAGCGACTAATAATGAGAGTAACGAATGGCTTTGATTTACCTGGTAGTAAACACTTTAGAGGCAATTGGTGTGAAAGGCTTCCAGTCTGAATCTAAAAGTGAAGCTGATTCACACACAGCTCAAAACTCATTCATTCAGAGAGCTGTTAGCTTGTGATTTACTGTTAAATCCTGCACAGTAGGAATCGACTCCTTATTACCTTTGTTACAAACTATCTCCAGACTATTTGGACATCTACCAA
Organism: Maylandia zebra; assembly: GCF_041146795.1. NCBI lineage: Eukaryota > Metazoa > Chordata > Actinopteri > Cichliformes > Cichlidae > Maylandia > Maylandia zebra. The sequence goes on from NC_135169.1 coordinate 31,567,772, forward strand.
AATTTGTTCGTACATGAACGATGCTCACAGGGGGTTTATTGTGTGAGTTGTGATTTTTTTTATTTGTACGAGACTTTAAAGCTTTAAATTACTGTTAATTTTTTTTTTCTTTTTTGTAGAGCGTGCAAACCACACAGGCTCACTTTCAGTTGGAGGTTTTATGTGATGTCATTGGTGGAGGGAGGTTATTCAAAGATCTAGCGGTGTAAAATTACTGGTTGTCACTTTTTAAGCACCATGAAATCCTCCATAAAATGCACAATTTTGTAAGAAGTGGAAGTGTGAGAGCGAGATGACATAACAATTCCTTTAAAATCATCTTGTCATTTATTGCCCGTGTGCTTTCACGATACTGAGAAATAAAACATTGGTTTCATTACTTTTTCTTAATTTAATCAATATCTATAAATGTTTCTGACTTTTGGGCTTTGAAGATATATTAAAATCATGTTAAAGTCATCATTACTGCTATTTAATTTTTTACTACCTGAAGAAAATAAAGCATCATGAGCTCAGGTGGCATTTAACTACTTTAATTTTTAAAACTGCGTAAAGATTCAGAAGATGCGCCTGCACTGAATCCTTGTGTGGGTTTTACTGTCTTCATGAGGGGAAAAGCAGTCGAATTACGTCTGTGTTCCTCTCAGACACGCATGTTCATCTTCATGCTGTTTGATAGATTTGCATAATTGTCTTTCTTTGAGAAAATGGTTAAAATTAGCAGCTGCAGGAAGCTTCGGGAGCCTATCGGCAGCATGTGCGCCAGTGTAGGTGAATGGATGCACGGCAACAACGTCTCTCTCCTTGAATGTTTGGCTAAGGCTGGCTCCATAATAAGCTGCTCAGACTTCATTAAATGTGCGAGTGTGACCAGATTCCTGAGAGAGGCTGGGTGTCACTCGGTTAGACGCACAAACACACACAGCAGACGTGGCGCTGCTCTTTGCTGCAGCCGCACAGAGAATTGATTGCCTCTGCCTCGCCTGTGCGTGCTTTCTCTGTCGGCGTCTGGTTTTGTTCATTTTCCTCAGCCTTGTTTTGTCTCCCGGTTTCTTTATTGTTCTCTCCATCTGCAGAGCTTTCATGCCAGTCTCTATTGCTTCACTGCTGTTTCCCCTCCTCGTCTAATGCTGTTTAAATGATGTATAGTCCAGTGTATCCCTACTTTGTCTGTACAGGAAGACCAAGAATGGAAATAAGTAGATTTTATCCTCAATAATTCAGTTAAAAAGATTATCTGACTTCTTTGTTTTTTCAGTCTCCTTCTTTCTGTTTGCATGCTGCTATTTGACTATTCAGACGCTCATTTGGGAAGAGTTTCTTTTAAAGAGAACGTCGAGATTCTATTCAAATCTCATACAGGCTAGCACACACTAAGTTGTGGATACTTGTGGATAAAAACGTAGCTAGAATGTGGATACATTTACATTTAATCCAGCTGACTCTGATCTCGTTTAAACGCTGCTGCTTTTTTCCTTCCTCAAGGTGATGCAGCACCCCAGCGAGGGTGCCCAGATCCTGGGGCTGCACAGCCAGGTGAAGGATGCCTCAGTGCCCGTGGCTGAGATCAGAGTCTACTCCCTGTCGAGTCAGCCCATCGATCACGAGGGACCTAAAGCAAAGATGTCTGGTGCGCACATCATCTCACCGAATCTATCTTTCTCTCTAATAGTCTGTGTCTGCCCTCCTCCTGTCAGTTTGCTCCCATTCCTCAGTGGCGTCTCTTTTTCTGCGTCTCCCTAGATCGTTCTCCAGACATCGACAACTACTCTGAAGAAGAGGAGGAGAGCTACTCGTCAGAGCAGGAAGGCAGCGATGACCCCATTCACGGGCAGGTGTGTTGAGATGAGGACAACAATCACTTCATGGTTAATCTTGCAGTCACTCTGCCTCGCCCTCCATTTTCAAGTTGTTTTACATCATGGAAGCGGCTGCTGAAAGTATGTGAGCAGCACAGATCATAAATAATTTATATTTACAGCTTTACAAAGAATGAAAACATCTAAAAATCAAAAACCCAGCTCTCACATTTGAACCAATACCATAATTCCCACTGATTTCCACGTCTACAAATAAATATTTTTGTATAAGCAGACACAGGAACGACAGAAAAAGCGAGTCGTCCAGATTTGGTCGAACCGACGGGGTTATTGGGTTTTCTCCAGGAGCATCAGTTCACAGTGACACTGGTGTGATGATCAGCGGAGCACTGGTGCTTTCTTTATTATGTTACCTTCTTTCTGAGATTACGAGAGAGAAGACGGTGGGTCTCAGTGGGACGTAAGGGGAATTGGCGCCCATCGGTGCGAGAGATTGAAAGGAGCAAAAAGACAGCATGGAGAGATAAGAAGAGAGCAATGAGGCTTTTGGGGGCCAGATTGAAAAGGCAGAAGGGAGAGACGGAGGGAATCCGAGCGCCAAGAGGGAGGATAAACGGAGCGCAGGGCGTTACGGTAGAGAGGTGAAGAATTAACTTCAATACTGAAGCAGGAATCGGGTCAGAGCTGGGGTTCAGTTTCTTGTTTTCATGGTTTTTGTGTGTTTTGATGATAATATAACCAAGGGCAAGTTAAGCTGAGTTTTGAGGGACATTTCAACACTGCTAAATGAGAGACAGATGGGGGGGATAAACACAAGCTGTTGTTTTAATTGATTTTAATTGAACGTCAGGGTCGGCCAAGTTAGCCACATCTATTCTGCTCTACTTGTCACCTGGCAACACGGCGAGCCAGTGTTGCCAGATTTCCAGATTTGCGCACTGACTTTGGTTAGTGCATTAATGACATTAAAGGATTGTGATATTATATCATGAAAAATTCTCCTGAAGAAACTACATTTCAGATAAATACTGACCATGCATGAATATAGCGCCCGATTATCTGTATTGGCTAATGTCAGCCTTGTTTACTGATATCAGTCTATTGAAAAATAAGAATACATTTAGTGACCTACTGATTAAGCTATTAGAGCTGCACCTAAGGTTTAAGTCACAGTATTAGTAATTACAGAAACCTAAAAACTGATTTCTTTGTTTCGCTGGCACAAAAGGAGGAACGACAACCAAAAAACACAAAATAAAGAGAAATAGTGGTTTTTGGCTTCATGTTGGCAGCCAGCAGCTGAATGAAAAAACAATGTATCCATGTTACCAGGAGCAACAGTGTAACCACGCAGACAAATTGTGTCGCTAAGACTCATTAGTTTTTTTTCTTATAGCTGGAGTTGGCGACCTTGAACTAACCTTTAAAACACCACTTGCTCTCCTCGTCTTCCTCTCATTCGTGTTTCTCTCACTTTTTCCTTCTCAGTATCTGTTTGATGAAGACGAGGAGGTGAGGAAGAAGAAGCCGAGGCGTAAGCTGCCTTCCAACGCTGGTATCACCAGGGTAAGGAGAAGAAAAGCCCCCTCCCTGATCTCCCCCTTCATCCTCCCTCTCTTTTATACTCGTTTTTCTGCCTACCTGCTTGTTTTGTGCGTGAAGCACTTTTGCAGCAAACCCGCTTCGTGCGACGGCCGTTTCAGATAAATTTGATTTGACTGGACTCAACAACCCTCCCTCCTCCTGCGCAGCCTCTCGCCTCACCTCATTCAACCTCTCCTCCTTATCTGCTCGCCCCAACCTCCCCTCCCGCTCCTGTCTCTCTCTCTCGGCCTGGCTCGCTCCCGTGTTGGTTTATCTGCAAATCCATTTTCTGCCGCTCATTCACTCTACGTGTAATCAGGCCGATTTTAACCTGAGGCTGCACGGACACACACGCGCACACATAAACTGTACATAAAGGCTCAGCAGGAGGCACAGATTACAACACAATTTAAATTTTTTTAAATCACCCTGGAAAAAATGAAGGTAGAGCTGCAGCTTAGCAGAAGAAAGGCAGCATTTGGTATGTGCGTGCTTGTGTTTGTCTAAGGAGGCTGTTATTGCGGCACCTTTGTAGATTCTATAGAACACACACACACGTGCGCGCACACATGCACACACTAACCACCTGCACTGCTACACACACATTAAATATGTACTCGCTCTTAAAAGCCCCTACAGCAGACCCTGCACCCTGTGCGTCCCCAGGAGGTCCGACATGAAGCCGACCCTCTCCACTGCGTAGCAGCAAATTGCGACAAATCCTCCAAAACACTCTCACTCTCCACAGCCACTCAGACACCCACTTGTTTTGCAGATGAAAGCTTTGCTTTGTACTTTTTTTTCCTTCATTTTTTACATCCAAACTGAGTTTTTCATCCTTTCTTTTTTTGTTTTGTTTCTGGGTTGTTGTTTTTTTTAAAACCCAAAACGACGCTGAGAATTTTATTTTAACGTTTGGCCTGAAGTAGATTTACACACATGCGAAGATTGTTGGGTTTCCACTAATTTTAAAAAAGAAAAACATGCCGTGTCCCAAAGATGGCTTCAGGTAGAATAATCTTCATATTTAAACAGTGAACTGCAGTGTTTGCAAGGACAGTTGTGTGTTTATGAGTCGGCTGTATTTGCTGCTTGACTTTGTGCATTTAAATTAATGTCACAGAATAAGAGGATGATGCCAAGCGTTTGAAACCATGCCTTTTGTTCATTATCTGTATTTTTCATGTCCAATCAGGACATCGAAGTCATGAGTTATAAAACACAGCGGACAATAATAGAGGTCCTGCCTTTGTAAACTCAGTTGGGAAATAATCACATTGACTAATATAAATTTCGATCACTATCATAGGATCAAAGTAAATTTTTTGCAAAGTACATTTAGTAAATTGCTTTCTAGATTAAATATTCATGCAGAATAATCTGTTTTTGACTGATCCAGGTAATTACATACCCGAAAAATCATAGTGTTTATTAGATTTATGCAGAATTATGTAAGAATCCAGTAAAGCCACAAATCACTGATGCACATTAACAAATAGATGAACACAGAGATACCGAAAGGACAAACGTTAGTCACAGGGAGCTGCAGCTACGCCTCTGTTGGCATCCACCTGTCTGACAAACAGCTAAGACTTGTTGCTGCTTAATATTTCAGTGGGTGAGTCATACAACTGTAAACATCGATGTTAGGGAGAAAAAATGTGCTGCTGAAATCAAAACAGGTTTTGGACTGGGCTGTAAGCACGTTCTGCAGTGATGTTGATCATTTGGATATGAAAGTCTGTGTGCTTTGCTTCTAGAAGCATCCTCGAGTGGTGATTGGAGGAACTGCAGAAGCTGCTATGGTGGTTGCTGCTCGCTACCTTATAAACTACCTCTATTACTGCTACAGTGTGCTACTATTACAGCTTAGAGGTGAATGGGCAGTTTGTAGGGCCACACAGTGAATGTTGTTAGTGACATTTGGCAAAATAACTGACAGCTAACAGGTGGGTGGGTACGTCCAGAGTTAAGGGGTATTCACACAGTGACTGGCGGCACCATGGCAACCAGTCCCCATAGAAATCCATGACTTCAAATAACCATGGGGGAAATGATCGCCGGCAATACATAGTGGGCGGGTCTTGAGTTTAACTTTTCTGACGGTTGAAGTGAGCAATTAAAGTGACTACCAATGAGAACGCAGGATACCATTGATTGACATGTGACAGTAAATACATTCGAGCACTGGTGTCAAACCTCCCGCATGGCCATTCATACTAGACCATGTGATTTATTCCTTCTTTGTTTCTGATTTTTGTTTAGCTGAACCTTTTGTATACTCTTATACATTTATGTCTGAAATGAATGTGTTATTTGTGAATACATTGTATTTAGTTGCTTTAGCTTTACTGCAACATTGAAAAAAAAAACCCTATTCTAAACATATTGCAGTTATTTTGTGTCAACAGAGCAAGTGCAACAATGTCACCAGCTGCTTGGAGCTTACTACATTATCATTTAAAGCAACGGTGGCGTTATGTGATGTGTTTGTAGAGTATGAGCCAGAGGCTAATACAAGAGACCAGGTGGCTCAATAAGTTATAACATTTCTCTGCAACTGCTGCGTGTGCAAATTAGTTAGTAAGCATATCAACTCACCTATGAGGCCGTCAAATGGTTATTACAGGTTATAAAAAGTGTAGTGTTTTAGAAATAGTCTTGGATTTAGTTTTTGAGGTAAAAATAACTTGTGCATTTGAAGATCCGCTTCCTTTTTGCAGGATAATCTCGTCTGGCTCACAAATGTCACGCACGCAAAAATGTAATTGAATTTTGAACTGCCGAGTCGGACAGATGTCGCACGTTTCAAGAAAAACTCCAGACTCGCGTTCAGTAAATGTTACGTCTTCCTTTTTCAGATCACTTTTTGAATAAGATAATCAGTCCTTTGCGATTATTCAGGAAACGTATCTCGTGTTGGGAAGCGTCGACTTGGATAACCTCGGTAACGGGCCCGCTCTCACAGATTCCAGTGTAATAACACGAGGCACATTTTTCCTTTGCAGAAGTGATGCTGCATCCATTAACTGCTGCTGTTTTGACTCATCAGGCGTGAAAAGTGCGTGGAGATTGCCTCCTGTCGGTTTTCCCTAGGCTGTCGTGTTCTCCCCCCACACACACGCACACACACTGATATGAACATCTATCCGAGTTTCACGTTGTGCCTTTTTTTCCATTTTCTCTCTCACAGCAACCCAACATCAAACAGAAGTTTGTCGCCTTGCTGAAAAGGTTTAAAGTCACAGATGAGGTGGGTGCTCATTTCTCCGTTGTTTTTCTCTCTTCTATTCCCCTCCCCTCTCCGTGGCTCTTCTTCCTTCCTGATCACTTATATCACACGTCCACACTTCGGCTTTATGTGCGAGGTTCAGAGTGTGCGTTTGCCAGGTTGTTGGGAGTCGACGTGTATTTCAGTTGAGCTTTGAAGACACACGGAGATGTGTGGGAGAGATGTGGCAGAACAACTGAGATTCAGCTGGCAGCTCACAATGACATTGTAATTTAAAATAGAACAAAGATGTTTGTGTGTGTGTGTTTGTGTGCTTCTGTCAAGCAAAATATGTGTGTGCTGTCTCAAAGTGGGTGCGTGTGTGTTACAATCTATTAAAATTTCATTACCTTCCCTCTGTGTCTTTACAAATCGAATTTTGTTCGTCTGTGCTTGCATCCTGTGCTTGCTCGTGTCGCTTTTCAAAATTGCAAATTGGAATATTGCTATTTTATTTGTATAAGCGTGTACGACATATTGATTTTGTTTGATTTCATACAGTTGGATTGTTTGTGTAGTTTTGTGTCTGCACACCACCACAGAGGAGTTTCAGATTTGGTATTAACGTGCAGATTTTCAGCTTTAAGTCGAGGTTTTTTTTTTTAATTAATTGGATAACTCGCTGCACAGCAGCCAGATGATGCCCATCCATTCATTATTCAATGACAAATTAAGAGGATAAAAGATCTGGAGTTAATTAAACTTGTATTTGGTAGCTTTTCACTGGGATTTTAAATATGAGGCCCAAGAGATGTCGGTGCAAGTGAAGTATGCCGTCATTAAGCCTGCAAATCTCGGGAAACCTGTCACAGAAAGAGCAAAAACTTCAGTAGCGAAAAGAATCTACAGTCTGGTGCATTGTTAGAAAGAATGGATGCACTCAGCAGCTCAGCTACACTAAAAAGCCTAAAAGAGCACAGAAGACGGCCAAAGTGCACGAAAACCATCAGCGGTTTCACTTAAGTCACATCAGACTTGGACTGAAAACATGTATAAGAGCACGCACAGTTCTGGAGAGTTTTTTGTGGACGGATCAAACTAAGATGAAAAAGTAGCAGAATGATGGGAAGAGAAGCATAGTGGCAGCAGTGTTAGGGCGAGGGCATGTATGGCTGCCAGTGGAACTGGGTCAGTAGTGTTTGTTAATGATGTGACTGCAGATGCAAGCAGCAGGATGAACTGTGAAGTGCACAGGGCTGTACGTTCTGCTCAGATTCAGTCATATGCTGCAGAACTGGTCACACAGTGCTTCATAGTGCAAATAATGACCCAAAGCAAACTGCAAAAGCAACTCAAGAGATTCTTAAAGCAAATAAATGTGATTTTCTTCAAGTCAGTCACCTAAGCTCAACTCAGCCGAGCAGATTTTTGGCTACTGAAGGCAGAGACCCACAAAAAAGCAGCGGCTGCATTAAAGGTCTAACAAAGCATCCCAAGTGAGGAAACGGCATTTTCTGACGTCCATAAGCTCTACACTTCAGCCTTCTAGACTTGTGTTCGGTTAATTTGGAGCATCTGAAAACAGGAGACTGGTTATAAAAATGTCTGTAATTCCTGAACATTGAATGCAACACTTTCTTTAATTAAAGCTGTTTTAAGATCTGCTGTAATGGTGTGCAGAGGCAAAGCCTGAACATGTGACGTCTTTTATTTTAATTACTCAGATCACTGTTATTGTAAAATGTTCCATGTGTATTGCTGTGACCAGTGTTGCAGAAAATCTACTTCTGCTTTATTCATGTGATTACAAACATTGCTGATCCTAGCAAAACTCTTTCTGCTACTTTTTAAGTACCACGAAGGCGGTTTGATATTTGTTGTTTATGTCTGTTTGTGTACAGATTTTGTCACTGGGAAAACATCACAGCCGCACAAGACAGAGTTATAAAATTTTTAGGTGTTTAGTTGAGATTGAAACAAAAGTGGAGTTCAGAGGTGAGTCTTGTTCAGTCTGTGTGATCTAATCTGACGAGGGCCTCTGGTCAAATCTGACCTGATTATTTAATGATGGTTTGGTAGAAGTGACGCTCCATGTACTGCAAACTGGTTATGGAAGCTGAGGATTGGATTGCCCTCCACACTGATCACCGCTCAATCCAATAAGCAGCAAACCCCTGCGGACCAATGTAGCCTTTTCAGGTCAAGGCCCCGTGGGCTAAAGGAGTCAGTTTAGGTGGTCCTGATTAGGATACTTCCTGGACGTCACCTAAAAGAGGTGTTTCAACCATGTCCTACCGAGAGAAGGCTGCCAGGAGACTAGCTGGAGAGATTATACCTCTGGGCTCTCTTGAGAAACACTCAGTCCCCCACCGCCCCAGAGTCCCTGTGACCCAAACTCAGATAAGGAGCAGAGGATAGTTGGATTCTTATAGATTCAGCCATAAGTTTAATTATTAACTATCTGGAAACTCATCGCTGCAATAGAAACCCAATTTTACCCCAGCTTATCCTTGTTGAACAACAAACTAGATGATTTTTACAATAAAATCACATCTGACTCGATAGTAAAGAATTCTCAGACCAAGGCCGTCTCACGGTTATTCCTCTGATGCACCATCAGTCCACGTGTACTAAAGGCAGTAAGACTTTGACCTTATTTGACCAACTGCCTAATAACTAAATCAATCCCCTCGACAAACAATAACACTACAAAGGGCCTGACACCTCACCTGTCATTTGATGCATAAAAAGACCATAAACTTGTTGAAAAGCGTCACCATAGCAGCAGCGGGGACAGCTTCACATCATGCACTAAACACACTTTCCGTGAGAATGCACATCAATCTGAAACACTCAGGACCTCCTGCAGGTTAAAACACAATGTATTTCAACAAATATTACAAAAGTGCAGCTTGTGATTGAACTGATGGATCAGTAGTGCTTTACACAAATTCCCAGTACCAGCGACTGAAATGATATTGTTTACAGCGCTGGTGTTTTTCCTTAAGGAAATATCCTGCCGTCCAAGTCTGCTTTCATTGAGATGCCAGCCACGCGTGTGCCTATGACACAATCACAATGAAAAGTCTGTCCACAGACATATAAACACCAGTCGGAGTACTTTGAGGTGGTTGCTTCTAATGAATGCATCTCCACCTTGTTTTTCCCCCTCAGTGATCTCACACACATGCACGCACACACACAGGTGGATAGTGTTACATTATGAAAGCAGAACCAGCTATGCTATCACATCAGATAACAATACAAATGATTATCCATTGTGTGTGGTTTACTGGCTGGCTCCTGAGTGCGCTTTAAATCGTAAAGACGTGACGTCTCTGTTCCCACGCTGAATGAACATTTTTGGAGTGGAGTGCTGGTCCAAACACAAACTCGTGTTATTTCTGTTTATCCCTGCTTGTATTGCTTATGATTACATGCATGAATACTTACCCTTTAAGTCCAAATCACTGCTATAACTGGGCTCCCTGTTTAGGAGTTAGGCTGAGCTGCCTGACTCGCTCTGATGTTAGCCAGGTCACTGTGACATGTAAGCATCTCGCTTCTTTCACTTTTGATATTCAGCTTCTGTGAAATTGCGGGCTTGCAAAGCCCCGTGGTGTCAACAGAGAAACAGGCAGTGATCCGTGTCTGGTTTCACAGCTGGTATCAACATGTCTGTCCCCTGTACGCACAGAGATTAGTGCTCATTTAAAGGAAGGGAGGCTGCCGTCGATGTGCTTTTTGTGTGAAGAGAAGTGACAGATTCAGGTGATAAACAGAAACTCTAGGTGTCAAAGCTGCACAGCGACCGTGTGTGTTGGTCACCCGCTCCTCCGTGCGTCTCTCCCAGGTTGGTTTTGGCCTGGAGCACGTGTCCAGGGAGCAGATCCAGGAGGTGGAGGAGGACCTGGACGAGCTGTACGACAGCCTGGAGATGTACAACCCGAGCGACAGCGGGCCGGAGCTGGACGAGACCGACAGCATCCTGAGCACGCCCAAACCTAAGCTGAGGTACGAGCACTGGCACAGACGCGACATTAATATTCATCCCCACACTCCCGCTTCACCCGCACAGACACTGACGAGCACACAGAGAGGACTTTCATTAACAATTCAGAGCCCCCTCTGTTGGGCGAAGCTGCTCATTACAGCCACAGATTAAAAGCTTGGCATGAGCCAAAACTGGGTCAGTTTTAACTTTGATCAGAACTTTTGAATAATAATTATTTTGCTCAAAAATTCTTCTTTGCATACTTAAACGACACAGAATCGCTGCCCAGTCTGAGTCATTATTTTCAATAACATCAGAAAGCCTCAGAGTGACCCAGAACCCAGAAGTCTTACCGCTGTTACTTGACTTTCTTCTGTTCTGCTCTTTCTTTCTGTCTATCATTAAAAAATAAATGTGTGTTATGTAAGTATCTGAATAAAAAGTTAACATGTGTGTGTGTGTGTGTGTGTGTGTGTGTGTGTGTGTGTGTGTGTGTTTGCTCAGGCCGTTCTTTGAGGGAATGTCTCAGTCGAGCTCTCAGACGGAGATCGGCAGCCTGAACAGCAAAGGCAGTTTGGGCAGAGACACGTTCAGCCCGGTGAGTAACTCACTGAAACGCCTCACCTGTTAGAGCGCAGTGAACTCTTCACGAAGGATATCTGACTTTACAACCGGAACGCTTTCAAACCTGTGTCCAAATGCAGCGCTCGCCTCGTTGGTGTAAAGTGAGACCTGTGTTCGTCTCAGCAAAAACTCAAGAGTATTTGTATTTTCTCTACATTGACGTTACCTTGTGGGAAAAAAACTTGATACACAATTTAATTTAGTAGTGTTGGATATACGGTACTGTGCACAAGTCTTGAGCCATCCCTTTGTAGGCTCTACTACTATTGTTACAACTAAAACACGTAATTTGCTGAAAACTTGGCATATCTCAGCACGCTGTGCAGTCTGTCCTTAAATATGCTTCATTCATATTTCAATAAATTGCTGCACATTCCTCATTTTATTAGCCAAACATAAAGAACGTAGGGTTGGCTCAAGATTTCTTGTGAATACTATAACTTCTTCTATTTCTTGGGCCCTTAAGAAGTCATAGTAAAAGTACACGAGAAGCTGAGCGATACGGCATTAACCTAAGATTGCAAAGTGCTTCTAGTGGCAGGATAGCAAAACAATAAAGCTGTAGTAAAACAGTGTGACTAAGTAGCACATAGTACCATAAAGTACGTGAAGAATGCAGCATGAAATGAAGCAAGTAGCATGAAAAACAGCATGCGACTCTGCATTGATGTGCTAAATATCCAGAATCTAAAGCCGGTGACAGTCAGCACGGCGGGGAGCGCAGTGGAAATGTGAAATTTGAAAAATGTTTCACGCTAGCATTTCCTTAATGGAGCAGAAATTCAATAAGTCTTTGACGGTGACCATCTGCTGAATAAAAAGTGTTTAGTCTCTCAGTTTGAATGGATGGCACTGGATGTGCTTCAGGCAGCTCCAGTTCCTCCCTTCATAATGAAATAAGCTTTTAGGTTCTGACTGCTGTTGGGACACTTTCTCAAATATGTGTTTGGAAGATGAAGGAGCTGCTTTCACTTCAGTAAGTAGGTCCTATCTAATTATTTGTGTAGAATGCTTCGTCTGGCCTAAAACGGCAGACGAAAACCAACATCTTCTGGGCGTAACTGCTGTTGAGTTTTCTCCCTGAAGCCGAGAGCCGAGAGCTCTGCTCCTTCTTGTTTACCAAATCTCGAAGCTCATTAAGCCCGTAGACTGACTGCCTCTCCCATCTGTTCCCAGCAGGGGGAGCAGCCTCTTCTGGAGAAGATGAAACCTTCCCGAAGCCGCAACCTGGATGAGATCCCGTCTGAGACCGACACGCTGGTACGACTTTCCTCGTGTGTTTTTAAATGAGTGTCAGTGTGTCAAAGAGGGAGAGTTAATGTTGTGCTGGGATCTTTGTCGGTATCACTCTGAGGCGGATTCGCCGCCATCTGTGCTGCAAGCGAGACAGATTGAGAGAGCAGAAGAAACACAAAAAAGTGGGTGCCAGTATCTCCTTTCTTTGACACTGACAGCCTGTCTGTGGACTGTGTGTGTCTGTTTGTGTGTAGGAGCTAACAGACCAGGAGCTGTTCGCTGAAGTCGGCCCGTGCATCATGGTGTCCGTGGCAGAAAAACCCCGTACACCCATTAAGAGCAGCAAAGGTGAAGCACAGCCGATGGCATCGCCGAGGTAAGTCACCCAAGGCTTAGTCCCAGATACATTTGTTTAGCTGTTTTAATCTGTGCGTTGGCCTCTTTACTAATCAGCTCAGTTTTAGCTTGAGTAATGACCCCTGCCATCTTGTTTTTTAGAGCCAGAATAAATATATGTTTGGACAGAAAGGTGAAAGGTTAAGTGATCAGCAGAGTTAGTGCCAGATTGGATCCCCCAAGTCTGCCAGGAGGGCATTTAGTTTACAAAAAATGTAATGTACGCTAAAGACAATCCTATATCATTATAACTGTACACTGGATCTGCTACAAATTCAGGCATTAACCCCTTCTTTTAATGAACATGCTTACAAACCCTGTGGTTGGTAAATTCTGAGGGCAACTCAGGATCTCTAAGTAAAGCTTATAAAATGAAAGGAAAAATGAGGCCTCAGAGGCGACTATGCTGAAAAATCCTGAACTTCTTATTTCTTGAGTTTGACTTTTTTCCCCACCAGGTTGGATGGAGGCCATACACCAAGGCAGAAGCGCATTAGCACTCCGATGAAGGAGAGACAGCTGTCCAAACCTCTCAGTGAGCGGACCAACAGCTCCGACTCTGAGAGGTCCCCGGAGCTGGGACACAGCACGCCGGTACGACACTGAACGGTTATAAAATCTCATTTCGCTTTAGCTCTTTCCAGGATTTCAGCATCATCGTTTCAACCATGTATACAAAAATAAACCTGCGTATTGTGGTTGTTTCCCACAGAGGAATTAACAAAAAAATCTTCCTTTGTTCTCCGTCTGCTTATGACCCACGCGTTTTTAAAAAAAATAAAACACCAGAATTCTGATAATGTACGACCGGCCTGGAGCTCAGAAATGAATTATGTATGTGGTGATGAGTCATCTGAAGAGCAAATGTGTCGCTGTGGGGAGATTTATGTACTCTGTGTGTGTGTGTGTGTGTGTGTGTGTGTGTAGGTTCTGAGGAAAGCAGTGTACGATCAGCTTAACCAGATTTTGTTGTCGGACTCGGCGCTCCCAGAGAGCCTCATTTTGGTCAACAGCACAGACTGGCAGGGGCAGGTAAGGCCTGCAGCTTTCCGTAATAACTTTGGGTGGATTTGGTTCGTTCTTTTTCTTTTTTATTCCTATTTCTTTCCCTTTTTTTTTTTTTGACTGCACATCTCCTCTTTCATGTATTGCAGTATGTTGCAGAGCAGCTCCAGGTACAGAGACACCCGGTGGTCTGCACGTGCTCAGCAGCTGAAATACAGGCGGTGCTGTCTGCCGTGCTCACTCGCATCCAGAAGTTGTGAGTTTTTCTGATCGAATCTAACACACACACACACACACACACACACACACACACACACACACACACACACACACACACACACACACACACACACACACACACACACAGAGTGAGCTAGACTCATTGGTGTGCAGAGTGACTCATCTGTTTAGTCTTTCTTCTTGCTCTGAGCCTTATTTTTCTGACTTCTGTTCTTCCTTTGACCCTTATATATTTTGCTCCTTCTGTTCTCCTCCTCCTTTTTTGCCCCTGTGACTCACTTTGCTTTATAAAAGCAACAAAAACTTTGTCTCCCATATCTGCATCCATCACGTCGGCTTGTCCCTCTGCTTATCACTCTCTCCCACACATGTGGGAATTCTTCTGGTTTGTGTTTGCACTGTTGGCATGAAATTTGCCTGAACATAAAGGAAATGTCATCAGAGCAATAGTTAGAAATATAAAATGATTATTTTGCCTTAAATAATGTGAGTTAGATTGTAGTCTGGGAATAAAAGGGGCTTCATGTTTCTTTTTCTAATGCAGGAGCTGGGACTGAAGTCAAACCCATTACAGTACAGCCACAATAACAGGTTTTATTTAGCTTTCTAGCCATCAGTAACAGTACCTGGAGTGCAACGCAGTGCCTGTATTTCTGCTGTTAAAAACACCTCTGCAGCACATTCATGGATAGAGCCTGGTCAGTGATTATTTAGCAAGTCATGAATACACATCAGTAATAGTACAGAGGACCAGTTCCACAGTCTTAGTGCAGTTTACGCTCTGAGCTGCCATCTTGGATTGTGAAGTTGGAGTTAGATTGGCTTCTCCAGCTTTCCGAGTGGGATAGTGTATCTTGAGAGGGTGTTCTGGCTGAAAATTAGTAGGAACTCTGGATTTCTGACTTCCCACTTCAAATGGAATTCAGTATAAAAAATGAAGGGCAATCCACACAGGAAACGTCCTTAAAACTAGAGCTTTCATACACCTGTGTGTACTATGTCCTTTAAAAACGCCCACAGTCTGGGTTCCTGAGCACTGAATGAATTCTCACTAGTTTGATGTGCTTCATCTCAGATGTGCACCAAGGCACATCTGTACATCTGTAGGACACACTGTAATAAGAAATCTATTTTTTTAGGATATTTTCCAATAGAGATTAGGTTGTGTTTCTTAAAACAGGAATGTTCTTAGTATGTTTTGAGACAATGATCAAACTTTTTGTTTCTTGAGTAATGAGTATTTCTCTCTCTCTCTCTTTCTTTTTCCCTGTAGCTGCAACTGTAACTCGTCCATGCCCAGACCAGTGAAGGTGGTGGCGGTGGGCAGCCAGAGCTACCTGGGAGCCATCCTGCAGTTCTTCGTCACCCAGCTCGCCAACAAGACATCTGACTGGCTGAACCACATGCGCTTCCTGGTGGTGCCGCTGGGTGAGAGAGCCTGCTTTTGTCTCCTCCTGCAGAGTCAGACCGCAGCGAAGTTTTACTGCTTTGCAGGAAGTGATGTCTGGTGCACACAGTCACTTGTCTGCATGCTAATTGGACTTTGGGAAATGCTGTAACTTGTTAGTATGTCTTGCTTGTTGGCACATTGGTAGGAGGAACAGGCAGTCGTGTTAGCTCATTAAACTCCTCGATCCTTCCTCCTTCCCGCTCTTTCATTATGTTCATCAGGCTCTCATCCTGTGGCTAAACACCTCGGAGCCCTCGACAATCGCTACAGCTCCTCCTTTCTGGACGGGGCGTGGAGAGACATGTTCAGTCGCTCAGAGCCGCCGCAGACAGGTACCACACGTGCCGTCTCCCCTCAGGACGTACTTCAGCGTTTCGCACGTTTATTCACTTCTCCAATTGTTTTATTTTCTCCTGCAGATCAGTTGGATGTGGCAGGAAGAATTTCCCAATACATCAGCGGAGCTACAGTAACACACCAGCTGCCCATCGCCGAGGCCATGCTAACCTGCAAGCACAGAACGTGAGTACAGATGTCAGCGAACACGCGCCAGATCTTTGATCTTTTAGGTCTTCTTTAACAAACACCGCTCACTGTCCTTTTCCCAGGCGAGATGAAGACTCCTACCAGAAGTTCATTCCTTTTATTGGGGTGAGAATTCTACTCTTGAGTGGGAACTTTTTACCTTTGCTGCTGCTCATCTTCAGGATCTTTGGCTGACATCCCTTCTTGTTTTCCAGGTGGTGAAGGTTGGTCTGATCGAGTCTGGTCAGTCTCCAACAGGTGAGTGTTTGGAAAACGTCAAAAGATGTTAAAAAAGAATTCGATTTAGGGTTTCACGTTATTTCCATTTGGGTTATGAAGGAGATGCAGAGGAGGGTGTAGCAGTGAGCCTCGCTGTCCCCTCCACATCACCACCCTCCCACGGCTCTCCCACCGGGATGATCAAAGAGACAGCCACGCCTCCCTCCTCTCCCTCCATGGGGAGCGTGCTCACAGTTCAAGGGTAAGAGTTCTCTAACATTCATATTTCTTTACAGGATCTTGTAATTATACTGATGTGCTTTAAATCAAGTCCTCAGATGTAGATATTTAAAGAACCGTTTATTTTATTCAGGTTGATTTTCTGCATTTGTGTATGTTTTTCTGTTGATGTCTCAGCTGTCAGCATGCATGTTGATGATGCTGTCAGTACTGAGCTGTGGCAGAGGGATAAATGCCTTTTAATCAGCCGTCTGCTTGTTCTTTAAGCAAACAGGCAGCGAGTTGTTCGTGTTTCTCTGAGATCCTCTTCCCAATCGAGGCTCTCTTTGATGCTTCAGCCACTGAATCAGATGTTTTTTTTGCTGCAGTGCCTCTCTGCAGAGATCACTGATCTGATCTTTTACATTTCGTCCTCTGCAGAAATTTTTTGGGGAGTGTGTTGAACATGATGAATGAAATTCAGCTCTCAGATTCAAGTCGGTCTGCTCGTGAAGCTGTTAAATGATCTTACAAATGTGTTTGTGATGTAAAGAAAAGTTAGATGTATGTATGTCTCATAATTGGACCAGAGCAGAACCCCTCACTGCATCTGTGTATTCTGCTGAAACTAAAAACTACAAATAATGTCAGATAAATATGTTAATAATTAAGTTCTTCACAAGTTTGATATGAGAGACCAGAGAATAATAGGAAAGTTCAGTTACGATGCTTTATAGTTGTCACGAAGGGCCTGAGGAAGTCGCTCATGCACGCGCTGTCTGTCCACAGGAGCCCCAGCATGTCCCACGGCGTGGACGCCATCGGCCTGCAGGTGGATTACTGGCTGGCCTCTCTGGCAGAGAAGCGGCGGGAGGGAGAGCGACGCGACACGGGCTGCAAGAACACGCTGAAGAGCGCCTTCCGCTCGCTGCAGGTCAGCAGGCTACCAGGCGGGGGCAGCAGCGATCCACAGGCCCAGGTCAGCACCATGGCCATGACTGTGGTCACCAAGGAGAAGAACAAAAAAGGTGAGGCGTTGCAAATCTGATGCTTTAAATCATTTTTATGATTATGGCTTCACTTGAAACTAAAATTTGTAATATTAATAACGATTGATTAATTTCACTGATTTCTTTCTTACAATGATCCCTGTATTGCATTCAGCACAGACTGAGGCCATATTACATTGTTATCACTAAATAAGTGTTTTTGACTTGCAGGCTTGTTGCAGTTAGCCAGGTTCCCTGCAGACAGGCCCTAAAATAGTTACTGCAAAGCCCTTTGGACAAGTCTTTAAAAGGAATCCCTCAGATCCATGTTCAGAGCGCATACTCTGAGAAGCAGGGTATATATATGTGTCCTCTGTAGTGGGATACTAGAGATTTAAATGCAATTGAAGTAAGCCAGTCTAAATCTAGACTCACACACTGCCACCCAGTCGCCGTCTCCCTCCATCACACAGCACTTTGACTCTGGTGTTTGTTCCTCCCTTCAGTTCCTACCATCTTCTTGGGGAAGAAGCCCAAAGAGAAGGACGTAGACTCCAAGAGCCAGGTCATCGAAGGCATCAGTCGACTCATCTGCTCGGCCAAGCAGCAGCAGACCATCCTGAAAGGTGAGCTGGATGATCGCGAGCAGCTTTGTTTCTTTCCTGCTCACATTGTAGCTTATCCTCACCGTCGTTTCCATCTCCCACCAGTGTCCATAGACTGCGTCGAGTGGAACGACGTCAAGTTCTTCCAGCTGGCCGCCCAGTGGCCCACTCACGTCAAATACCTACCTGTCGGACTTTTCGGCTACAGCAAGCCTCCCTCGTAGGGCCGAGCGCCTCGACTCCTCTAACCGGACCTGACCTTTCGACTGCCCTCCACACAAACCCCACCTCTCAGCCGCCCGCAGAGCTGAGGGAGGACATAAAGCAGCTGGACTTTCTCCTTTTCCTTAATCTCATTTTGGCTTCAGTTGTCTTATTTGTCTTTAGGGAGAGGAGGGAGGGCAGCGCTGGGGTGCAGTGCTGTTACTAGTCACTTTATTATTGCCCCCTTTCTGTGTGTGTTGGTGTGCTCCGTGAGTATGCATGCACACGTGAATGTACAGTATGTGTGTGTGTGGGTGTGTGTGTGTGTGTTTACAAGGGGACTACAGCACAAGATTATTAGCTAACTGCCTTTTATGTTTCCGTTCTATGGAATGCAGCAGCATGCAACCACTCACCGGTTTCAAAGACTGCCCCCGCCCCCCTCAGAAGACCCCCGATCCTCACGTGCATGCTCTAAACTAACAGATACACCAACCATGTGCCGCAAACAAACTCCAAACTAGTGCAACAGCGCCTCAGCGTGTGCACAAGTCACTAAGAACGTGCAGCCAAATAACAAAGCTGGCGTTTAATGGATTCCCCCCCCCCCCCCTCACCCTATGTTAGCAGAAAAAAAAATGCCCTTCAACAAATCCTGTTGGTTTATTTTTTAATTTCAAGGGCTTCCATACTATATCTATATATATATATATTTCCTCTGTAGGTGATTTGGATGTCTAATGGCAAATATTTCCTCTTAAAAAAACCAAAAAAAAGAGAGAAAAAAACAACAACCTGTAAATGTCAAGTGTCCTTTAAAAAAAAGTGCAGTAGTGAGAAATGTCCAACCCTTCCCTGCAAAGCTGTGTCGTGATGCATAGTGTTTGTTACTGTGAAGAGATCCAAGACATCAGGGCAGGGGCTACCGTAGTGTGCATTTTCTTTCATCTTTATTTGCTATGCACTTACCGTACGATTACACGTGGACCGTTTTGGGTGTTTAACAAAATAACAATAAAGGTTTAACTCTCGTTAACAGCAGAAATAAATACATATGCAACAGAAAGCAGCAAAATGCATGTTTAAACCATCTGAAACTCTTACAGCACTTAACGGGAAAAGCTGTTGTTTTTTCTTTCAGTGTTCGTGCTGTAAAAATGGGAGTTAGTTACTTGCAGTGAAGCACA
Organism: Maylandia zebra; assembly: GCF_041146795.1. Lineage (NCBI taxonomy): Eukaryota > Metazoa > Chordata > Actinopteri > Cichliformes > Cichlidae > Maylandia > Maylandia zebra. Next base: position 31,587,280 of record NC_135169.1, read on the forward strand.
ACGTTGTGGCCGATGTCTCCCCCCCCCCACCTGAAAAAAAAAAAACCTGTCTTCATTTTATTGGCTAGACTGGCAGCTTTGTTTTCAGTGGGAACAGCAGACCTGGTGGAAACTCTCACAGAGCGTGCTCGTTGTCTTTCGGCTCCTTACTGACCTTTTTTCGTTGTTGTTTGTTTTTGCCTCTCCACTACACGCTTTCTCTAGGATGTCATGAGGTGATTAGTGAGTGTACAGTAACTGGTAACAAGTGTGTGTTTGTGTGTGTGTGGTGTGAAATACATGTAATGTGATCAGAAACTTTAAAAAAAAAATCACTTGAGAGGAGGAATTGTTTTTTTACCATGTGACAGAGGGCATGCAGCTGGTGTGTAAGTGTGCGTGTGTGTTGATGTCAGTGACTATTCGATTAGAGCTGCAAAAGCTGCAGTGGTCATCTTGTTCACTTTGTAGACTGGCACAAGGCGAATACAGTTTGTTTTTCTTGATTAAACAGTAAAAATTGGACAAGCTTGAAGGTTAACTGAACTTTTAATGACAGAGGGAACCATTGGAGCTAAAATCTAAGAATGTTTGTGGATTTATAAGTTGTTTTTAATGATTCTGCCTTGTGTCACCTACATCGTAACACTCTCCAGTGAAGTATTACTAATACAGCTTTTTTAAAATAGTGTTAATGCCAATTTCTTGGTTTAAATGACTTTTTTTTGGTTTGTTTGAAAGTCGATCTCAAAGTGTTTTTTTTTGCTTCTTTTTCTCCTGTGTCGGCGTTTAAAGTGTTACAGTTGTGATGTCGGCGGCACATGTCCATCTCTGTTTTTCCTCTCCTGTTACACAACGCTTCGCTAACGAGTGGTCACCGCCGAGCAAACACTCAGCTAGCTGCGGATTGATTTTTTTTCTTTTCTTTTTTCTTTTTTTTTTAGGGATTTCAAAAAAATTTGAATGTATTGAATTCAGTTTACGTGTGAACGACTGATTAGTTTTGTTAAGACAGTAGAGATCACAGACTTTTAGAAATGAGGCTCCTCTTTTTCCTCGTGATGACAACCACTGAAGGCCCTTACAGACAGAGAGCTGCCTTACATACAGTATGTCGGGTTTTAGGGTTCCTGGATGATGGACTGTGGTTTGACGTAGAGGTTGCTCGATCCAAACTAAAAACAGGAGGTTTCATTCCACTACTAATTCCTTTAAAAGATACTGGCTTAAGCGTAAAATGCTGCATTTGCTGAAACAAATCAAAGACCTTTGCTAAGAAAATAGAACAAACTTTTAGTACTACTTTAAAATAACCCATATATACAGAGACTTTACAGTTTATTTACTTCATTCAAATGAATCTAAGGTCCAGAACTGAGCTGCTGCACCGCTTGAAGGAAACAACCTTTGGGTCACACCAGCTTGTGTTTCTGTGAAGTATCCTTTAGATTAAATCTGGATTTTTTTTAAATCAATCAATCAATCAATCAATCCTCCTGGAAACCGAGAGGAGAAACTTAAGCGTCAAATAAGAGTTGGTGGAGACCAAAACTGAGCTAAAAGCATATTCTGTTGTGTCCCCCCCTTTAGAAACTAAAACAGTTCCCACTCCACATTTTAACTCCTTCCAGTAAAGTCAGCCAGAGTTGAGTTTCTGCATCGTTAGGTCAGCAAAATAAGAACTGTGAAAATAATGATTAAAATACTAGATGCACTATATGGACAAAAGACCTGAGTCAGCTACATGTTACACATGGAAACGCATGCTGTGAAGCTCCCGGCGCACAGTTTTTGTGCTGATGTTAATGTCTATGCCATATCCCTCATCGCTCGGTGACCCCACTCTGTAACTTTATGTGGTCGGGAACTTCGTGGATAAGTTGCCATGGTTACTCCTGTTTAGTAATAGTACTTACAGTTGACAGTGGGATATTAAAGAGGGAAATACTTCAATGGTGGCACCCTGTTACAGCACCTCACTCAAATTCAGTGAGCTCTTTGCACCCGCCCATTCTTTCACAGATGTTGTAAAGGCAGACTGTCTGGCTAGATGAATGATTTTTGTGGCAACGGGTCTGAAAACAGTTGAATTCAAACATTAGGAGGTGTGTCTCAATACTTTTGTCCATATAATGTATATTAGGACTCAGTCAATGAGGCAGTGGTTCTTTTCCCCACTACATGGCAACCTCAAAACTATTTGCTAAATGTATGAACTCGTAGTGTTGAAATAGTAGGTTTTTCTAACTTTAGTATGGAAGTGTGGTACGGCATTTTTAAATTTGCGAAATTTGTACAATATTTGGAACGAAACCTTCAACTTTTTAATGTAAATTGTAGCTGGGCTCGAGTATCTGCTGTTGGAAGAGACCTCTAATTGAGTCAAAATGCTCTTTGCCTTGTAGTATTGTTAGTCAAATTATTGCAATGATGCGATTTCCTGAAATTAAGCGTAGTCTTGTCATGCCTCTTCAACTTGTGCGCTCAGAGGGAGATCACTGAAACTGAGCATTAGAGGTATTAAAAATCACTGCCAGAAACTAAAATGTGAAGAAATTGTGAGACTATCCAGAGATATGTAGGTTTTTGGTGGATGCTGATAGCCTGAAAACACCCTACATTAACAACAAAGTGATCCTTGTTTTGAAGTTATTGCATTGTCAACACAGTCTCATTCCTTATCACCTAACAAAAACTGATTTCACCCCATTTACATGTTCTCCTGCCGTCTCTCTGAACAAGCTGGTTGTTCTGTGTGTGTAAGTCCTGAAAGTGTTGCTGTGTATTTCTTTTTCTTTTTTTTTTTTTTTAATACCTGTACCTCTGTACCTGTGTCAATGTGTTTGTGACGATGGTTCTTCTGTCCTTGACTAGTCGTGGTTAGAGATTAGGAGCTGTTCGGTCCATCAGTAATCTGTCAGTGGTCAGCAGTGTCTTTCTCTCTCTGCCATCCTTCTGGTGATGAGAGAGTCTTCTTCTTCACCAAGCCTCCACAAGCTCACCTTTCTGAGAGCATGCCGTTACCCCCTCACATGTTTTAATTTAATTTAATTTTGCCACCTGTCTTCATGAAAATGTGAGTTACCTGTGAAAGCAGTAGATTTCTACCCGACCGAGGTTCTGCTCAGAACAGAGCGCCCTGAGCTTGTGGACTTGTGAAGAGTATTTTGCACATACCATCATTTCTTCAGCAGCAGTCTTCAGCTTTTTTGCCTTTTGCCTATAACAATACTATAAGAAACAATGATGCTTGTACATATCAGAATAGTACTTGTTATATTGTATTCTTTATTTTTTTGCTTTTGTTTTTTTTAATTTGACATGTTTTGTAGTACCGCTTTTTTCATGATTACGTTTGTCAATCAAACAGATGTGGGATGAGAAGTGGAAGTGTTTCATTGTTTCATTGTTTTTTTTAAATAAAGATATTCTTGATTTGTAGCCCTGTCTCCTCTTACTGGACTACAGATGTGTGCTTGTACTACAGCTCCATACAGCTTATTTCTGAAGTGGAACAAACTGATGCAGACACTGTAGGCTGTCTGGATAAATATCACTTAATATGTGCTGCTCAATGACGCAAAATTGCAGAAATAATGGGAACTTTACTAATTATAGTCTTTGTTGGAGAGTAAAATCAGATTTCTGATGAATACATAAAGTGTAAAAAGTATAAATTAAGCTTAGCACATGATACTTATGAAACAAGGCAGCGGGTCCTGTGGATGGAGGATGCTGGTGACATCATCGGACAAAGAGCTTTAGCAAACCAAGAGAATTATATCCAAACTTCTGTTTTGTAAATAGTCTACGAGTTTTAAAAATTCATTATTCATATCAAGTGTTTGTATTGTTGTTGCTTTTATTTTTTAAAACAATCTTTTATCGTAACTAATCATCTATATAAAGATGTCGCCGAGTGAACGTTTTACAATAAATAATAATAATAAACTTTATAAAGCACACTTAAAAACCAAGGGTATGAGCAATTACGTTTTCCTATTTTACCTTAATGTTACTAAACAATACCATGCAAATAGCATAATAATTTACACCATGTCAATTTAGGTTATTATATTAAATAGAGTCTTGAGGGAAACTGAAAAATTCAGACGCTCGGATGTTGCGAGAGCGACAACTCGACTATACGCATGCGCAAGATGTATTCCCCGCCTTGACTGAAAAATGTCGAACGTGAATCATCTTAGTGCTTTTTCAATCTTTGGTTGGGGTCTCTGGGAACTCAGCCATTTCGTTTTCTCTGTCAAATTTTGAAGCACATCCACAAAATAATCAGTTTTATGCCGAATAAAGGTTCAGTCGCTTATACTGTGAACACCGAGGTTAAAGTTAAAAACACAGCTAAATATTAGCTGTGTCCACCCCGTCATCTACTGTCAAGTGACAGCTGGGTAAGTTAAAGTGAAGAAAAACGTAAACAGCAGCTAGCCAAGGTGGCTTTTAGCTCAGTTAAACTTGTTGCCGTAATCGCATTAAAGTAAACTCAGTAGCGTGCGCGAGCTATTTCGGTTTATCTACAAATAACTGCAGGCGTGTTAATTCAACAAAGCAGGTGTGCTAGCGGCAGCTCTCGTCACCCAGCAGTCTTCAAAGTAAAGCTAATTTTAATTTAATGGCTGCTTTGTGAAGTGAATTTTAGAAAAACAAGCGGACCGTGTTTTCGTGTATTAGTACAAGTTGCTCAGCGTTGAGAGAGCACTCTCCGTTTCGTCCTTGGATGCCGTTATCTTCCCATTGCCACTTGTCTAACTGTAAATGGAGTTTTATTTTGAAAAACCGGCACCGGACGCTTGTTCGTTTTGGTAAACTTGACGCGGGTCTGTCCGGAGCATCACAACATTGTGCTGCCGCTTTGTTCGAGGCTCTGTAATTGCTGCGTTTATCTTCGATGAAGGTAAAACTGAGGATAAATAATAATAATACTTGCACTACGGTGCACTTAAACGGTCAGAATAGATTGTAGTTTATGTTGCATGAGGGCAGTTTGTCGGTATATTTGTAGCAGTGGGACGGCCAGGTCGATAAATCTGTCGCTAGAAATGAAGCATCGCTCTTTACGTGGTGTTTGTTGCGGGATTATGTGTGCATATTGTAAATAATGCAGCCCTGCGTGTGCTGATGATGATAATGATATAATAATGATACGCATCTCTGTGTTGTGTAACACCTTGGAGGATCGGGCCTGCACTGTTTACAAACAGGCTGCATGTCGGGACCAGACACATCAACACGTTTTCAGCGATGGACAGGCATTTATTTGGCCTTATGTTCATCGTCTGTTGTAGCTTTATGCTTTTTGAGCAGTGCTCTCTGCTGTCGGTCACCTTCACTGATCTGCCGACTTCCTCCCCGGCATTAGGCCTCGGCCATCCACCGGCTCCTGCCTTTATTCATGGCTCTGAAGGGTTTAATTCAAACGTGAGGGGTGTGCGATCGCGATCATTTCCTGCTGCCGCTCGTTTGTCCGCCCGCACAGTTAGCTCTGTTCTTCTGCATTTGTGAAGCGGTGGACTTGAAAGGAAGCGTGAATATTGGTGCATTGCAGTCAAGTGTATGAGGCAAGATGGGAGGGGGTGGGAGAGGAGGATGGGTGAGAGAGGAAGGGAGGGAGCAGGAGAGGAGAACAGAACAGGTGCGCCTCCTCCATCAAAGCTGGGAGAGAGAGAAAGTCACGATGTTGCACATTTGGCTCCTCTGACGACCTCTTTCTCCTCCTGCTGCGGCTGCAACCCTTTCACTTACATCTGGTCAATATGGAGACAGTGCGCATGCTCAAGGCGGAAAGTCGCCGTTTACTGTGCCAGAAGTGGCCCACGGTTTGGATATTGGACTTTGTAAATGTTATCTAAATATTAATACGCAGCATGAATGTTTCTCTTTTCCTGGCTGGAAGGATTCACAGTGCACACGTGTATCTGCCAGGCTCATCGTGGACATGACTAATCATGACTAATGATTTAAAGACCATATAGCACTACATTTACTGTGAGTACTCCCAGAAGATCAGGAAGTCAATTTAAAGATCTGCCTTTAGGTTGTGAGAGATCAGTTAAAGTTGTAAATGTATGATTGAGAATTACAGGAAAGAAGTTTGATATTCTGAGATTTAAAAAAAAAAAGGTAAAAATACATAAATGTATTAGGAAAAAACATAAAAATTACTGTAAAAATACACTTTTCTAAAGGTTAGAGCTGTGAATATGTGAAGAAAAAGAAAAGATGGATGTTCTAAGAGTAAATTGGTTAGTTTATTATCTGGCATACATACAAAGAAAAAATATGCTCCAATGTTTTTTTGTATTAAAGATGTAAATTTATGAAGGGCAGAAAAATTCCAACTTAAATAACAGAATTTTTCTGAGGTTAAAGTAGCAAAGTTACACTAAAAAGTAATCTTTTTTTAGAGATAAAGATGTAATTGGAGAAGGAAACTCAAGTTTAAAGTCTAATATTCTCTGAGGCTATAATTTGATCCATTTGCTGGCTTTTTAAGAGTCTTTTACTTATTTGTATACAATGTATGAATCCAATTTCTAACCTACGACTGCTCAGTTATGCTGCTACAGATGTTGGGACATTTGTCTTAGTTTAAAATAACATTTCATCCAGATGTCCGTCTGGCTCTAAATCCGACGCCGCTGTGATAATCGTTGCCCCGCCCTCACAAGGTTAGCTTTGTTCACTGATCACTTCTCCTGTTAATTGGATTTGCTGGTCTGTGTTTGTTTCAGGCTAAATTTACTTTAATTATCCGTCCAGTATACAATCTCACAGACAACCTTTCTCTTTCTGTCTGATGTCGGGAAGCTTTTATACAGCATGCCTTCTGTTCATAACAAGACACGCTTGTGCTGCGTGGTTTTTGTTTTTCATCCATCTCTTTTAACTCCATCATTTACAGGATGATGCCAAACAGGAAATGAATCTCAGGAACAGTCCCTTCATTCGCGTTGTCAGTGTTTCTCATTTTGTTCTCCTCATTACTTTTGTTTGCGCCACATCATGTCCTTAAGTGTTTCCGGTGTGGTATTTCTCATTCATGAGCAGGTGGATAGAGGAACTGTCGGCAGCGCTGGGTTTGAGTCATAATATTACTCCACTATTTGTCTCATCTTTTGTGTCATTATGTCCTCACGCCGCAAATTAATCATCGCTCGTTTCTGTTTCTTTGCCACCTTCTGTGGCAGGATGTGGTTACACTGAACACCTAATGTTTTGAGGGTTTCAAGCAGGGCAGAATGTGAATCAGAAATGTAAGTAAATGTAGGTTTTCCTTCCCTTTTCTCACAGTGTGTGTGAAACCTGGCAATGTCCACCATGGTGTATCCACGTGAAGAAGCCCTGGAGCGACTGAGCCAGGATGAGATCGTCCTTAACACTAAGACCGTCATGCAGGGTCTGGAGACGCTACGTGGCGAGCACGCCCAGCTCCTAAACTCTCTGCTGGACTGCACCCAGCCACCTGTTGCACAAGAGAAGTCGGGGCTGCTGCGCAAGAGTCTGGAAGCCATTGAGCTGGGTCTGGGAGAGGCACAGGTGAGAGACAGACACTTAGGTTTTTGACGTTTACACTGAATTGTACACTGAAGTTCACACTCTATTGTGAACCTAATACAATAGGATGCTTTTATAAGGGTTTTTTTTTTTTTACAAAGGCAATAAACAGGACATCTTGGATCGTCACTAGGCGGCCTGATGGCTTTGTGATATATCATGCATGAAAGAAGCTTTGTTGATATAAATGAAGTCTTTTGAAACAAAAATTATACGATCCTTGTAAGGTGTGATTGGTGCATACATGCTGAATGCAGGTCGTTCTAACCTGTTGCTAGGCAGCATCTTAATATGTGATATAGATAAGAACCTCCTAATGTGTATCTGTGGACCAAGGTGTTTGTTCACCTCTTGATCATGTGGCAGAGTTGGTGCACAAAGAAACAGATATTTTTGTGATTTTTACAATTTCCTTTTACACCAGGTGATCATCGCCCTGTCCAGCCACCTGAGCGCCGTGGAGTCGGAGAAGCAGAAGCTGCGCGCTCAGGTGCGCCGCCTCTGCCAGGAGAACCAGTGGCTGCGGGACGAGTTGGCTGGAACGCAGCACAAGCTGCAGCGCAGCGAGCAGAGCGTCGCCCAGCTGGAGGAGGAGAAGAAGCACCTGGAGTTCATGAACCAGATCAAGAAGTTCGACGACGACGTGTCGCCCTCCGAGGAGAAGAACCAGAGCTCGGGCGGCAGCACAGGCGGAGACGCTTCAAAGGATAACCTGGATGACTTATTCCCTAATGATGATGACCAGGGACCAGGTATGACATCAGCAGAGAGGCCTTAATGGGATGACTCATTTTAAGATGAGTACATTGGGATTTTACTGATGAATTTGTGCTCAAGCCAGTCAAAGCCTCACATAAAGCTGAAATCTGTCATTTAATACAAGAATGATTCTGAGAGGCGCACATGTTATGTAGGGATTGTTTGTTTTTGGCTCCCATGTGACCAAGACAGTTTGAATGAATTATGATATAACGATTTGATGAGGTTAATCATCGGTTCACAGTACAGGCTGTCCACGGCCCAGTTTAACAGAGAGAGTGCCGAATGTGGTACACCACAGGAAGAGATAACTGGTAGCTCACTGGGTGTTCAGTCACTGTGCAGCGTTCACCTATGCACATGTAATGATGACCGACCACAAGCCGTCTTGTCTGATCTACTTATGCTGCAGCTACTTCAAGGAAACATCTGGCATGCATACACATGTGAGTTAAGAGTGGGCAGACATTTTATTTTAGTTTTACAGTTTTTAATCATTGCTTTATTTTTTATCTTAATAATATAGCACCTGTAGCCCTGAAGTCTGAACTGCAAGTCATTTAAATAGTTCAAACTTCTGTGCTATAGGTTTTTTAGCAGCTCTTCAACACAGCACATACAAAGATAAATCAGTTGTGTCAGTGTATGCAGCGTCTTTAGCTTTCCTGCAAATTAACCACACGCTACGTGCTGAACCTTCATTCGCTCTTACAGTGAAATATACATTCAGCCATAGTCTGAATGGCTAGTTAGCGTTCAGCAGCAGCAAGAGCATAACAAGCAGGAGAGAGGGTAGAGAGTACAACACATAGCTTTTAAAAGGCTTTATCTCCTTTTTGGAGAACATGACTATCATCAAATTATATAAAGGAAAAGAAAATCTTGTTACAGAAGCTTCCTCCATTTCCTGCTGGAGTGCTGATCACTACAGCAGATCTGACTTCATGTTTTTTATCCACCATATGTTCTGCTTGGATCTGACAGTAACTTAGTTACTATTTTTGAAAACTGATGGAGTACTGAACAAATAATTCATTTGAGAACTTCATGTAACGCTTTAAAAACTTCTAGTAGGTAGTTTTGCTTATTCTCGACCATGCTGTGCTTCGTGTCACAGCCCAGCCCAGTGGAGAGGTGGCAGCCCAGCAGGGAGGCTACGAGATCCCGGCGCGCCTCAGGACGCTGCACAACCTGGTGATCCAGTACGCCTCTCAGGGGAGGTACGAGGTGGCTGTGCCGCTGTGCAAGCAAGCCCTGGAGGACCTGGAGAAGACATCTGGGCATGACCATCCAGACGTCGCCACTATGCTCAACATCCTGGCTCTGGTGTACAGGTGGGGGCTTGAGAGTGTGGACGCTTTTCATAAACTATTCATTGTTGTAAAATAAAGCCTCTGAACACAGCGCCATGGGTCTGTGCTTTGTGTTTTGTGCTCCAGGGACCAGAACAAATACAAAGAAGCCGCTCATCTTCTGAATGACGCTTTAGCCATCAGGGAGAAGACACTGGGGAAGGACCACCCAGCTGTGGCTGCAACCCTCAACAATCTCGCTGTATTATATGGCAAGAGGGGCAAATACAAGGAGGCTGAGCCTCTCTGCAAGAGAGCACTGGAGATCAGAGAGAAGGTACAATTGCAGTTTTGTTCATATTTGTGTTTTAGCAACTGAATCACCTTTTGATATAAAGGGTACATAAGCAGACAAGTTACCCAGACAGTCTCCATGTGGTCACGTGATTGTAGTTTGTTTTGCAAATGTGTGGTTGTCTCACTGTTGTAACCAGGTGCTGGGGAAGTACCATCCAGACGTGGCTAAGCAGCTGAACAACCTGGCCCTACTGTGTCAGAACCAGGGCAAGTACGACGAGGTGGAGTACTACTACGGACGAGCCCTGGAGATCTACGAATCCAAGCTCGGAGCTGATGACCCCAATGTGGCCAAAACCAAAAATAACCTGGTGGGAACTTAATTTGCACTACAGACTGTAAAGATAGATGTAGCGTCAGGGTGTAAAATGGCCAGCAGGGGGCGACTCCTCTGGTTGTAAAAATGTGTCTGGTTCTGTAAAGGTCTTTGGGAAAACTCCCCTGCTGTTCACGTGATTTAAGACGGTAGTAAACGCTGCCCTGATGAGCTTCTGGTCTCAGTCACGGGATTAAAGTCTGAACATCGTGTCGCATTCAGTAATTTTTTTATATTTTCCCTTCAGAGCCAAAAAGGAGGATAAAGAAAATATTGATTTATGTTTGATTGACAAGCTGCTGTCTTATGAGCGTCCTGTGTCAGTCAAAAGGACAACAGCTAAGCGTTCACCTTGGGGCTTCTCACTGGGACCAGTTAAAATCTAATGTTGGCTATGCCCATCTTTTATATACAGTCTATCATTTGAACACCCTTCTGCCTCTTCACTGTTTCACTACCTTTATAGTTTTTTTCCCCTGTGACTATTTCACCTATTTCTAAGATATTTTATTGATCTGATCAGGATTGTCGGTGCTTCCTGTTTCTCTTTAGGCCACATGCTACCTGAAGCAGGGGAAATTTGCAGACGCTGAAGCTCTGTACAAAGAGATTTTGACCAGGGCGCACGAGAAGGAGTTTGGCTCTGTCAACAGTAAGTAGAGCCAACAGGCAAACAGCTGAGTCACACTGAAGTGACTGTATCAGATCCTGCTGGTCACAGAGTTACTCAAATTGCCAGGACTGGGCAGAGAGGAGCAGGCTGTGAGTCAGGCTCAATTTACATCAGAAGTCTTCCTGTTAGCCTTGTTTTTTTAGATTCAGGCTGTGGTTTGGTCACACCCTGACGGCCGCATCGCTCTGAGTTCTCAGCAAGTCAGAGGATTACACTGAAGCTCGCAAAGCAGCTTAATGCTGATGGTTTCCTCCCGCCTATCCAGCTAAGTCTATCAAACCCTTATGTGCTCACATGCTCAGCACGAGAGCGGGCTTTAGCTGGGTTTGGTGAGTGACAGCTGCTTGTTTACATGAAATCAAATGTGTTTACATAGACAGAGAGGCATTACCTCAAACTAAAAATGGGTAATTTCAGGATTTTGGTCATTTTTCAGGACAATTAAAATACTTTTTAAACTCAAATCCAACTCCATGCTGTATTTCAGGACTCTAGACAGTTCCTCCTTAATCATAACTATTATTTCCCTTTTAACCCAACGTTTTTTTTATTTGACTGCAACTGCTTTTGAAGGGCAGCCATGGAAAATGTGCCTGAAATGACCAAATTACAGACCATATTAGAGGATATCCAGCAGACTGAAGTGTCATTCATAGTTATTGGGTTATTTTTATGATTTTAACAGTGCAGAACAATAAAAAGCATCTTAAGTCCTCTTCAGTGTGGGTTTGGTGGCCCACACATGATGTTCTTGTATAAAAAAAGTAATTATGTGATATTTCTGCCTGTTGCAGATGATAATAAACCAATCTGGATGCACGCTGAGGAAAGAGAAGAGAGCAAGGTAGGCAGGCAACACATACAGTGGGTATAAGGACAAGGTTTTTTTGTTGTTTTAACTTGCTGCCTATCGGACCAGCATTTTGTACTTGTCTCCTCCTGCTTTCTGACTCGTTTAATATTAATCTGTGTCACTCTTTCTTTCAGGGCAAACGCAAGGACTCAGGCCCATATGTAGAGTATGGGAGCTGGTACAAGGCCTGCAAGGTGGACAGGTAAATCAGACATTTAGATCCACTGGAAACAGGTCAAAGTCTAAACTGTCTGATCATGTATGTGACCTAACTGTGAATGTCTACCAAGGGAGGCTACTCTGATCTGATGGCCTTTTTGTCTTTTTAAAAAGATGAAAAATGGTAACACAGAGGAACAGAACAGGGAAACTATCATCACCAAAAAGGAAGGGAAACAAAGCTCATTACAAATCTATGTTTGCCTCAAAAGACTAGAAGTTAAACCACTGACTTTATCAGTCTGTGGTTCGTCATTCTTCTAGTTTTATAGTAGAAACGGCACATTTCCATCCCTTTTGTTTGAGGAGCAGATACTTTGCAGACTGTGTAACAGTAAACTTCTCAAAGCAGCAGAGAGTGTTTGCTTTGTGGTTCAGTTTGGGAAAGGTCTAACGCTTGATTGTTTAACCCTGATTGATGGATTAGGTTACTTTTAAAAGATCTAAAGAAAAAAAAAAGCTGGATTTCTTTCTTTCTCAACAGCCCAACAGTGAACACAACCCTCAAAAGCTTGGGAGCTTTGTACCGTCGCCAGGGCAAACTGGAGGCCGCAGAAACACTGGAGGAGTGCGCCAGCAAGTCACGCAAACAGGTGCAACAGGAACCCTCTCGACGACGGCCGTTTGAATTACCGCCTTTAGATTAGTCATCTGGGCTCTTTTCAGGGATTTTTCAGTTAAGCGAGCGGATTTGTTCAACAGGCATTCCAGCTACGATTTATTGGCTCATAAACTGTGTGCCAAAGTGATTTAAAGATCAGTCGTACTAATGTTTGCACATAGTAAAGAACACATGCTGCGTCTGCTGTTGTATAAAAGGGTTTTTTTTCAGGCCCTTGCATCACCCTTGTCTTTATTTTCCTCTCTCAGGGTATTGATGCCATTAACCAGAGTAAGGTGGTGGAGCTGCTGAAGGACGGAGGCTCTGGGAGCGACAGACGACACAGCAGGGAGGGAACGAACGGACCTGGTGGACAGAGAGGGGAGAACGAGGGCGACGACTCGGCTGAGTGGAACGGGGTAACATAAGTTTGGAAGCTAATAAAGTAGCAGTATGTGTTCACATTGACTGGATGTGACTACAGTGTAAACCACAGTGTGAATAATTTCATAAAGTACTGTGGAAATCCTTGTCTGTGAGTCTGTTCTAGCGTGCCTTAAAGGAGGTGTTTTTCTAAAGTTTTACTGTTGCACATCTCGCCCTCAGGATGGTAACGGGTCTCTGCGCCGCAGCGGCTCCTTCGGTAAGATTCGTGATGCTCTGAGAAGGAGCAGCGAAATGCTGGTGAAGAAGCTGCAGGGCAGCGGTCCTCAAGAACCCCGCAACCCAGGGTAAGACTACTGCAGCTGTGCAGTCAGGTTATAGTTATGGTTACTTCAGTTTTTCTTCTCGCCAGTCCAAATTACATTCGCACTTCAGTTCCCAAAGCTAAAAGTACATCTTCAAAAAATTCAGACCAATTATAACACTGTTCAAAACTGAAACATACGAAACTGAAACAAAGATGAACATCGTTGAACACACAGGACGTTGAAGCACAAGGATGATTCTCATAATGAATGTGCAAGCAGGAAATCTGCATCAACTGTGTGATGCTGTTGTGTCAACATGAAGAAGTAATGAGTCATGTTTCCAGCACGTTGTTGAATTGAGGCAGCTCTGAAAGAGAAACGGGGTCCAACCTGGTACTATAAAGGCGTACCTAATAAAGGGTCCAGTGGGTATATAGTTGAGTATAACATTTACAATTGAGCATGAAGGTTGCGTGACCTTGTAAATAAGATCCACGATGAAGCCTTAATTGCTCGGGAACCATGATGGGTGGTCTGCCTTGTCCATTCCTAAATATTACTCAAATCACTCAGTTTTGTAAAAACACTTTCTGTCTTTAACTCATTACTGAAGTTTGTGGTTTGAGTTCACTGGTAATCGTGTGTTTCTGTACAGAATGAAGAGAGCCAGCTCCCTTAACTTCCTCAATAAGAGCACCGAGGAAACCACACAGGTACTTTATTCCTCACAGCTGCAATTTCACTCAGGAAATTCTATCTTTCGAATTAAATATCGAGTCCAGGTGATTGTCTGTTACCTGACAGAATATGCACAGCGTTTCCTAACCCAAATACTAACACGACCTGATCTGCCTGCAGGATGTCAACTCTGGACTCTCAGACAGCAGGGGGCTAAGCGCCAGCAACGTAGACCTATCCAGACGCAGCTCCCTGCTCGGCTAGACCGGAGACGGGAGGCAGAAGCGGCCCGAGGAGGAGAGGCTGTTTGCAGCTCGGTTTGGTCCGACTACACACTTAAAGCTCAATGCCAGATCAAACACTTTGCGCCTGCAGCATATTTTTTTAAAGAACACTGGGGAGGAGGGAAAGCATTAGCTCCACACTCGAGGTCGTCCTCTGAGACGCCGCTGCTTCGCTGTATAAAACGCTGCCATCGATCAGAAAAGAGAATATTTAGATACACATTTCCGAGCATGCTGCTTACTAGTTCGTGGAACATCTGCACCTGAACGCCTCGTGTTTTTTCTGGGGGGTTTTTGGGGTTTTTTCCACTCACAGCACCGTAGCAGAGCATCGTGCGTTATGACAGGTCGGTTCCTTCAGTCCAGATCTCTTATGTGCAGAAACTCAACCTTAGGTGGGCTAATTATAATCCAGGTCCAGTCCAGTTTCACCAGTAGCATGAAGTAGACACAGACCCTAACCATCCACCTGAAGCATATTGCAGATGGTAAAAACGGTACTACCTGAAAGATAGAGCAGAGGTGTAACAAGAGGATACAAGCATCATTAGCACTAACCATTTCAACCTCACTTTATGCCTTTTTTATGTAAATACAGATTTAAATTATTTGGTATTTGATTCTGTGTGTATAGTGCACTGATTTATTTCTTTGTTTGTTTTTTTACACTTTATTTCTGGTAAAGAGGGTCTCATTTAGAAGTAAAACACTACCTGTATGAAGGGCGGAGACTGGAGATGAAGGAAAAGAATGGAGTGATGTGAAGGTGAAAGGTTAATGGGCATTGGTTGATTGTATCCGTGACACTAAATGTTGATAAATGTATTACCTCAACTGTTCATGTCCGATACCAAGTCGTCAAAGTTTCACTATAATCGTGTGCTTTAAATGTGACAGTACTGTATTTCTAGCAACAATCTTGCGATCTACTGAGCATACTTTGATGGGAAAGGTTATTCATTTCCACTGGATTGGGTTGTGACAGCGTTTGGGGGCAGAAACTGCAGTTTTTCATGAGTCAAAAGACAGAAAACGGGACAGAAAATTCATTTGAGGAAAGATTTTTTTTTTTTTTTTTTTTTTTAATTTTTGGGGGTTCACATCCTCTAAAATGATGCCGTTGCGTTCCTAGTGACTTAATTTAAAGTCACGTTAAATGAGCTTTTAGGGGTCGTGCGTAATCCAGGACATACTGTTTCATGTCCCATGTCCTATTTTGCACTGCAGGTTTAGGAAAAGATCATGTTTTATGTTAAAATTCTGCCTTTCATAGCATTTCTGTTGGGAAAAAAAGTCCTTTACAGGAGTCCATGTGCGATGAGTTGACTCTAAAACGGCAGTATTTGACTCCTCGGTGTCCCTGAAGCCTCAACAGGGAGTTTAATCAAAGTTTGTTTTGGTACCTTTTACCTGAGCTTCATGCGACTAAATAATAAAGAAAATTTGATGTTTAAAAATAATGTGTTTACAATCATTACAGCAGGATATTGAAGTGAAAGTGTCTTTTAAAGCTGTGGGTAACCCTCTTAATTATTTGATCAGAGCTGATGCAGCCCATCAGCTGATGTGTTTACTGTCATTCCTCTTGTGAGTTTGTTGTAGTTTTTTCTGTATTTACTGTTGTTGAATGTGCATCATTTTGTGCAAATCAGTCCTTATTGTTACATTTCTTTATTTCTTTTTTTTTTCTCCTGGGTGGATCAGTCATCAGTCGTAATCAAACCCTCGCAGGGAGCTGGCTGATGGTGGTCCGTCCTCGCTGACTTTTTTTGTTGTTCTGAAGCGATTTTTTTGTTTTGGCTCTGAGCTTTTATGTCGACGGTACAAACAGCTGGTTATTTGAATGTTGATTTTTAATGTTGATTGTGCGGGGTCTGGTGGATTGTTGTTGTTTGCAAGCCAGGACGCTACTATCAGGAGAACTATCCGCCGAATGTACTTCTTATCATGTTAAAGCAAAATTAGGGTCAGCAAGTGATGTTACACCCTCAAGTTTTTCCTTGACTTGACTTCATGACGAGAAAGTAAACGAAAAGGTGAATGTGAGTTCTAAAAAGGTGAAGGCAGGTTCGTGTGAGGCTGTTTTGCCATCGCCACGCAGCTACGGAAACCGAAGGCACGCTTTTTTTCTTTTTAATTTTTAATTAGCCTTCGATCTCTGAGTGGCGCTAAGTTTATCCTGTCTGCTTCAGAACGTGCGTGATGGTGCAGGTTTAATGAACGGAGGAAAGGAGGAGTACCGAAAGTGCAGGACGGAGTTAAAAAGAAGTGAGTGGAAGAGCTTTGGAAAGACGCTGGAAAAACATAAAGTGCTTTAAGTGTTGTTCGCAGCAAATAATGTACAGAGTTATACATGTATGACCTTTATATACGCGTTTACTGTTTGTCACTTATTCACTCATAAGAATGATGGAAGATTCCTATAACCATACACACAATCTCAACACTGTCTAACTGTATGTGTGTGTTTATGTGTATATACATATATATTTAAAAATCAAATGGTGAAACACTAGTTTGTAGCTGAAGATCCAGTAAAGATCAGTGCTTCTTTCCAGTACACACCATCATATCAATACTTACCAGTACTGTAAGGTATTAATCATTCACTTCTACACCCTGGGTCGGTGCAGTGTAATAACTGGGATTTCAGGAGATGCAGATTCCTTAAACATGTCACCGCTAATGCACTATTTTCTCATGTGGGAGAACAAAACTGCTACGGCTGTAAATATTAATTTGTGATCAATGCAGCAGCAACAATTTGATCCAAAGCTTAAAAGAGAAATCTTGATTTCTGTGTGCTGTCTGTCCAAATGTGTATGGAGATCAGTGCATGTACTCAGAGCCACTGATGGTGATGTACGTACGCAGGCCTTCTCTCTTTTTTTTTTGTTATTTTTCTTTGTTTTTATTTTGTTGCTGATGATTTCATGCATCTTATTATGACGGGGCCAACCTAATGTGTATTTTAATCAAAGGTTCAATAAATGCAAATTCCACTTTTCAAACCAAATCCGCCTCCTGTGTGTTTTCCAAACTTTCTACAAAGGCGAACGTGCGCGCTGAATTGTTTTAACCATTTCAAAGTACGTGTGTGTTTAAGTTTTGACAGCCAGGGTGTGGGGTGTTAACCGTACGCTGTGCTTTTTGCAGCCTTCACAGAGGTGAGTGCTTCTCTTGTTACTTCCTGTTTCTCAGACAGCCGAGCCCCACAAAAAGGAAACCAGACCAACCAGCAGCTCATGATGAGCCTCGGCAGCACCATGATAGATTGATCAGCTGTTGTGCTGTTGAGACGCAGTCCTTCGATCGTCGAAGACAAAGACCAGACCAAGATTAGACCGTAAGGTTGGTGCTTTTTAGTTTGTTCTTGATCTGATTTAAAAATAACTCTTTGTTTATCCTGATCAAAGTATTGTGTAGTAAGTTATGTCCTATTATATCAAAGCTTTTACAACAGAAGTCTTTTTAGTCGAAGAGAGCATTCGCTGCTTGAAATATCCTTCTATTTCGGGCGATGGTGAGATAAAGATCTCTTATTGAGAAATTGGGGTGTTCAGTTTTAGACACCTGAACGTTAAACAGGAACTATTTCAAACAAGAGCTATAAGGTTAAGATGGAGTAGATTTCCAGGGGCCTGCGTAGTGCTTTGTTTTGGAGTTTCACGTTGAACCTCTTCAGCTTTCTCTCAGGTCACACCTTCAACCCCACATTAACTTGATCCACTTTTCCTCCTGCAGGCTCTCTCTCCATGTCTACACTGACTCCCTCGAGTCCCAGTAGTCTCACAGCACCGGTTCTGGTCCAGTTCCAGCTGGGTCTGTTCAGGGAGGTGGTTCGAGTCCCTGCGAGCAACCTGAGCTACCGTCATGCCCGGAGGTTGGCTGCTGAGGTCATAGAGCGCAAGGTAACCGCACGGGGTGGCGTTGTTTCCCGGCTCGAAAGCACTAAGACACGAGGAGGTGGGGCGGTATTATACATCTGATCGTCTGTGAAGGTTCTCAGTCATCCAGGTCATCGTAGCCAATCAGCCAGAGTTTCGGATGAAACTCTGGCTGATTGGGACCCACACCCAGTTTCACACCTTGGCTCAGGCGATTAGAGGATCATCAGGGGGTCCTTTTGTCCCTCTGTGGGGGGAAACTCCCACTAGGTTTATATCTGGGACCCTCCACCATTTGACCTTAGAACTGAAGAAGCTTCTCGGATGAGAGGTGAAACGTCTTCAAGCAACTTAAAGAAGTCCAGACGCTTTTCTTTGCAAGCTCCTTTGACTATACATCTGATCATGAAGAGTTCATCATCAGTCACGAGCGTTAAAGAGGCCATTCACCAGTTTTAAAATGGATGTTTATCTATGTTTTATTCTTACAGACACACACACACACACACTCACAGTAGTGTTGTCAGATGAGCCGATATCAAAGAGAGGGGTCTTCTCAACCACACAACTGTAACAGCGAGCAAACATGTGCCACCTCCCAGAAATTCAAACGTGTTTATGAGGGGCAGCCAATGAGAAGACAGTTTGCTTAAACAGAAAGTCGGGAGAGGTGCTAAGGATGAAGTGAGGGCCATTATATGCAAAGCTACTGTAACACAGAGTCCAACAATATTAAATATATGGAGCTGGACAATAATAACTTCATAGAGTTGTACAAAAACAAAAAGCGAAAGTGCATAACAACCTGCAGATGTGCGAATCTGAAAGCCGTCACTATTTAGGAGGCACGAGAGATACTCATGAAAGAGCCTTTTGAAATGCATTGTGGGTATTCTGTTGCGGCATTTTTTGGTAGTTGGACCAATTCTAGAGAAGTGTTATCGTCTTCAGCTGCAGTTGGGGTTTAAAGCACTTTAAAGAGAGCAGCTTTTTCTGAGTCGACCTCATTTTTAGCTGGTAGCCGTGCAGATTACGTCTAGCTTTGTTCTGTTTTCTTTTTTTCTTTTGTTTTGGAGTTTTTGTTTTTTTTAACTGCCATTCGATACTGGTCAAAACTGACTGACATGTGGTTTGCTCAGATGCCACAGCTGTAGGAACAAACTGCGTGCAAAGAGTCAGAAGCGAGAAGGTGATGAAAAAAGATATTAATTAGAATGAAGTGCTGAGCTGTCACAACGCGCCCTGACCCATAACACAGTCCCACTTGGAAAATATTGTGATGATGTTTCAAATCTCTCAGGCCTCTCAGAACTGTCAGGAAGTGGACTATGAAAGGTCAACTTATTTATGAAGGAAGGTAATGTAGGTTTGTGCATGGAGTGTGGTTTTTGTCTGCAGAGTTTGGTGGTTTTGTGCTGTTGTGTATGCAGCACTCTGTATGGTGGTGTAATTTCACCAACATTTAGTATTGTGAAGTGGGTGTCACCCAACCACCTTTAGATTTTTGAGGGTGTTTGTGAATACAATTTGTTCCGGAAAACTAAATGACAAGTTTTAAAAAATAGAAGATATAAACTCGCCATTTAACAGATTTTCTCCACCCACCAGAGATGTATTTAGAATTAACGGGTACTCTATACTTGTTTATACAGTAAAATCTATACCCAAGTGCCAGCGCACAGACGGTGGAGTAAAACTGTAGTTGAGGTTAAATAAGGAAAGTTGTGAATTGCAGGTGTTGCAGGGGCTTCATCTCACTGTCACTGGGCTGGTCTTTGCACTTCCTCGGTTACAGGGACTGTGGTCGACACGAGCGCACAAAACTTTCCAACCACAGCTTCTCCCCTCTGACTGAGACGCGCACAAACACGCACGCACGCAGCCCACCTTTACAGTTTTCGTCTTGAGTTTCCAGGCAGTAGGTCAGCTCATCGTGTGTGTGTGTGTGTCACTTGTGCACGTTTTACATTCATTATAGTCACTGTGTCAATGATGGGTGAACACCCGCATCTCCAACACTGAAACCTAGCAGGTATTTGCTTTACCTTTAGGGTCACATAAAGCACAATTCCACTTATGCACTTTGAGGCAGGGGGGAAGTAATGGACACATTAGGTTTGTTCTATTGGTGTAAATGTTCGCCTTAATAACGCAATGCTTTGCATCACCTGAATGAGTACTGCTGTTAGGAATGGACATGGTCGGCACCAACGCTCAAGCAGGCTGTGGAGTTTGATGCTCAGCTGTTCTATCCCCAACACCATCACGCCACCTTCAGCAGCTAGAGCCATCGATGAATTCAGACCCTACCATCAAAATGTTCCAATCGAGACTCGTCAGACCAGACAACATTTTTCTGATCTTCTGTTGTCCAGTTTTAGTGAGGCCTGTGTGAACTGTCACGTCGGTTTCCTGTTCTTAGCTAGGAGTGGCTTCCTGTGCGGTGTTCTTCTGCTGTAGCCCATCTGATTCAAGGTTTGATGTGTACGCTCTTCTGCATACGTTGGTTGTAACGAGTGTTTATTTGCCTTCTTGTCAATATGAAACAGTTCGGCCCAGAGAACTGGTTAGACATGGTTGTGTGGAAAAATCCCAGCTGATCAGCAGTTTCTGAAATACTCAGACTAACCTGTCTGAAACCAACAGCCATGCCACGTTAAAGTTACTTAAATCACGTTTTTTCCTCATTTGTGGCTCAATTTTAACTTCACCCGGTCGTCTTGACCGCCACGTGCTGAAATTCACTGAGCTGCAGTATGATTGGCTGATTAGATAGAGCAGTTGAACATGTTTAAATAATGAATTGACCTGCAGTGTCACATCTTTGAATCTGCTGTTCTTATCATCCCTAAATGATGATTCAGATAGAAAAGCAAAGCTTGAGCTACTTCGCAGCCTTCTTATCTCTCTTCCTCAGTCGTACTTTGGCGACAGATGCACACAGATTATTTATTTCTATAACGCTGAACGTGGTGGAGTCACTCTCTACCTGTGGTGCATCACTCAGGTTTCCCTTCAGAGCTGTCTTCAGTCTGCATGCTCATCTTAATGTGGTTTTGTTCTTTACCGCCGTGCAGACGTGAAAATGGAAAATCACGACTGACAGGCTGCAGGTGGCTTTCTTTGCTGTGTCCAGTTTCCCAAACCACACTTGTTCTGATTTCAAATATTTAAATTACTCCATTTGTGGAAAAACTTACTCTTTTTTCCCCCATATTGCTTAATAACTTGTTTCATTTACTCAGAAAGCAAATCGTCACATTACCGGAGCCCTTCTGGGGGTTTAAATTGATCTTGTTGCTTCAATAGTGACT
The DNA here is from genome assembly GCF_041146795.1 of Maylandia zebra. Taxonomy (NCBI): domain Eukaryota; kingdom Metazoa; phylum Chordata; class Actinopteri; order Cichliformes; family Cichlidae; genus Maylandia; species Maylandia zebra. The sequence goes on from NC_135169.1 coordinate 31,608,759, forward strand.
CAACCTGAGACTGCGGTTTTTGTTCCTTCGCGTGTTTAGGCTCCAGACTGCAGTGTGGTGGGTGTCGGGGAGAAGATTCTGCTGTTCAGACATCAAGCCGCCTCCGAGCAGTTGCTGCAGCGGCTGACCGACTCCGACGAGCTGCAGGATGGCGACCTCATTGAGGTCATCGTTTCAGGTTAGTGTTTGAGGTTTACAGAGGCAGGTGGACACTTGGTGAGATTTGGTGGTACTACGTGTACCTCATTTGTTTGGGTGACATATAGTTTATTCATGCATGTAAAATGCTGTTTCTGTCCAGGGGTTTGGAGAGAAGCTCTTGAATGGTAAATGGCCTGTATTTGTATAGCGCTTTACTAGTCCCTAAGGACCCCAAAGCGCTTTACACTACATTCAGTCATCCACCCATTCACACACTGGTGATGGCAAGCTACATTGTAGCCACAGCCACTCTGCGGTGCACTGACAGAGGCGAGGCTGCCGAACACTGGCGCCACCGGGCCCTCTGACCACCACCAGTAGGTGGTTTTAAATGGTCAGTTTTAAATGAGTCCAACTCTCCTACTGTTCCAAACCTATTTTCACGGGGGGCAGTGGGCGGGCGGACGAAGTTAAAACTGCTTGTTTCAGACGAGTCGAGCGCCTGCACCAAGGACCAGTATAAGACAAATGAGGATTATTTTGAGCTGTGAATCATGCAAAGCTACTATAGCGGAGTCTTAGCAGTAAATGCATGGAGTGTGGATGTCTGTTGGTGTAACGAGTCCTCTCTGTGATTCAGGATCAGCCTCCGTGACACAGGTGACGATGCGTCCACACTCCTTGGCGGTGCAGTCGTACCGGACCCCCACTTTCTGTCACCACTGTGGAGAGATGCTGTGGGGCCTCGTTCGGCAGGGTTTAAAATGTGACGGTAAAGGCGCTTTCACACTTCATCATGTGGTGGTATCGTCTCTTCACTGATACTTGAGTGTTGTTAAAGTTTTTTGTTTTTACTTTTATCTCTTTACAGGTTGTGGATTAGACTTTCATAAACGCTGTGCTTTGCAGTTGCCCAGTAACTGTAGCCGAGCACGGCGTCAGGTTAGCACCAGCTTTTCCCTGTTTCCACCCCGGCGACCTCGCACACACTCGCTGTCCAATCAGGCAGGCGGGAGTCTAGAAGAGGTGAGGAACTGCTGTGATTGTAAAGCAGATAAGTGTTTTTGCAACCCTGGATTTGTTTGTTTCTCCAACACAGCTGTAACCTTTACTGGTATAATCGAATCACATATTCACACAATAGATTTCTTTCAGTTATTCTAAGTTGATATCTTTCACTTTGCATCTTTCTCCAGATCAGCAAGTCCAAGCCCGCGTCCAGGCCTCCATCCTGGGCCGAGGCTCCGGTGTGGCTGGGAGTCGGGTACAGCGACTGGAGCAGGGCTCAGGTCCCTCACACCTTCCACATCCACAGCTACACCAAACCCACCGTCTGCCAGTACTGCCACCGGCTGCTCAAAGGCCTCTTCAGGCAGGGGCTGCAGTGCTCAGGTGAGAAGGAGGAGAAAAACTAAGCACATCCCATGTTTCAGTAACTTGTTCAACCTCCTTTAGCAGCAATAACTTGAATTATTCATGTCCTGTGTGACTTTATCAGTTTCTCACATTTTTATGGGAGAAATTGCGTCTGACTTTTTTTTGCAGCGTTGTTTCAGTTCACTGAGGTTTGCAGCGATTCGTTTATGCACAGATCTGTAGATTTGCTGCTGTGCTTGTGATCATTGTCCTGTTATATGATTCAACTTTGTCTAAGCTTTATCTGTCAGACAGACGGCATCATATTTGCCTCTTTTTTTTTTTAAATGACATCAGAAACAGCAGTATGCGACATTACGTGATGGCAGAGCTTCAGTTCATCCTTTGTCATTTTTTTTTTTTTTTTTTTTTTTTTTTTTTTTTTTTTAATAAATAGGACAGGGGGAATGAATGAGAGAGAGAGGGGGAGAGAAAGAAAGAAAACCCAAGGGGAGAAGAGACGGTGAGAAGGGGGGGGAAGAGAGACAAAAAAAAAAAAAAAAACTCCTGGGTCACCTGTATGGAGAAAAAACAAACAAACAAACAAACAGAGGAGACAGCAAACAACAAAGAGCAACATAATAATAGAGAAAACAAAGCACCATCACAATAAACTAGCTAGTCATAGATATCAGTATTTACTAAGTAATAAACGATATTGTGCAGCACGCAAGATAGACAGCGCACAGTGTGCTTTGAGGCAGCAGCCAAGAAAGCTTTAGTCCGCGTCTGTGAATACCCATGTGTGCATACCTGTGTGGATCAGCATGCTTGCATTCCAAAGGTTTCTCCATGTAATGATCTGCTAGGGAGTGTGGGGGGGCCACAGCCCCGTCCTCCAGGGTGTGAAGATCAAAACTCCAGACATCCAGAGGACCCCAGAACACAAGAGACCATGGAAGACCAACAGAGGGGCAGCCGCGCCACTGTTCCATCATATTTGCCTCTACAATACTTCGGTATACTCTGGTGTTAATGGTCGACTCAGTGACTGCGACGTGTTTGGTTTCCTCTCAACGTGGTTTTGTGCATCTCGTCAGTGCAAAGGACGTTGTTCCAGAGGTCTGGTGGTTTGTTCAGATGGAACTTTCCAAACATCATCTGTGCTCCAATGTTCTAATTAGAGAGAAGAGGCTTTGTCTCCAAACAAGCCATACTCCGTCAGTCTTTTTCTAATTGTGCTGTCAGCCAGCTGTATCAGAAAGTAGATGGCATGCATCTACTGCAGTGAGACTCTCTTGCTGTGACGCCATGACAGGATGTAAATATTAATGGTTTACACCTCAGCTGAGCTCTTATTTTAGCCAGCTGCACGTTTCGTTTGGTAGAAGGAAATTAGCACAAGACAGCACAAGTGTTAAGAAAGGGTTGACGTCGCTGAAAAAACCCCCATAACAAACCCAATCTACGTCAGGGTTGGTGAACTTAGTCCATTTAGTCAATGGGAAATGAGAATCACATCAGATTTCCTGTAAAATGTATTTCCCTCACAATTTGGCTCACAGGAAATTCTCTACAAGTGCACAGAAAGTTTATTAGTCTCTACAAAGTTTAGTCCTGCATAATTTACACTTGTACAAGTGAGCTGCCACACAGCCGTCTCACCACAACCTGTTTAACAGCACGAGGCGTTTAACAAAAGCAAAACTCACTCTTGGATTTAAATGTAATACCTGTTTCTATTATTATAGCTGTTTGACAGGTCTGAAAAACAGGTTTGTGTAATATCGCTTAAATTAGAAACATCCTGTCTCAGAGTGAGGCTGAAAAACGAGTTCATACATTTATTGCTTCCAGGCTTAAAACTTTTTGATAAAGCATATAGTTAGAGCTGGATCACGTGACCCTGAATCTTCCCTTAGTTATGCTGCAGTAGGTGTTAGCTGCTGGGGAATCCCATGATGCACTTCACTCACTGTGTGTTTACACACCTCTCTGCATTTAATCATAAGTTATTATTAATCTCTGGCTCTCTTCCTCAGCGTCTTTGTCTGTCTTCCTTCCCTCACGCCCAGTTAGTTGCGGCACATGGCCGCCCCTCGCCGAGCCTGGTTCTGCTGGAGGTTTCTTCCTGTTAAACGGGAGTTTTTCCTTCCCACTGTCACCAAGTACTTACCTTGAGGAGGTTGTCTGATCGTTGGGGCTTTCTCTCTGTTATTGTGGGTCTTTACCTTACAATACAGAGCATCTTGAGTTGTTGTGATTTGGTGCTTATAAATAAAACTGAACTGAACGTGGCAACTCTGTAGTTTTGTAGGATACTTAATTTAAGAGGAGAAAATCTTTGATCTTGCAGTTTGCCTGTACCCTCCTACCAGGCTTCTGCTGTCAAACTGGCTGCACATGAGTGCAAAACTTTACAGCTGCGTCACCTCGAAGTCTGGCTCAAAGGAACATCCTGTGCCGTGGGTTATTTGTTCTTTTGTTAATTTTCAGTTTGCCTCTGCATCTTAGCAGAGGTCCCAATGTGGCCCGCTGGCCTGGATCTCGACACATGTGGTCTAAAGGTATAGATAGCACAACAGGTCACCTTTGAATCTTATTGTCACCCACTCCTGTGAAAGAGTGGGTGACAGGCCTCCTTCTTTACAAACCTGATAATGTTATGCGTTCAGATCTTGTGGCCATTTTTGGTGCTCTGTTCCTGCAAAGCTTTGACTTTGATTAGTAATGCTTGACTTGGAGGCTCACGATTACACAGCAAACACTTGTTTTGTCAAGGAGCTTGTGTATCCCACGTACTTACGTAAGCAGATTGGGTTGAATCTAATTTTACCTAAATGCCTGGATGTGTCTCAGACGTCTCGAATCTCAGACGACATTCATTTTCATCACGAAAAAAGCTGACCGCAATATTCTGACTCATGAGTTTGTATCTTTCCAGACTCCAGCACTCTTCCTTTTTCTGTCAGCCTTTTTAAACCTCCCACGTCTCCTCCATGGTTTTTCCAGACTGCAAGTTTAACTGCCATCGGCGCTGTGAGCCTTTAGTCCCCAGAGACTGTCCCGGAGAGAGGAACGGCATGAACGGGGAAGGTGAGTGACGGTCCCTGGAGGTCTGAGGTCTGGTTTTCATTTCATATTCTGGGCTTGTGGCTGTGTTAGACCATGGCTCTTTGAAAAGGGGCCTGACTCTGATGCTGTCAGCATGAGTCGAAGCTGATTCACCCTGTTTCCCAGGAACATTTGATAGATTCAGGCCTCACTCTAAATTAGCATCTCAGAAATGTCACATTCCTCCGAGTAGCGGTGATGATTAGCTGCATGATGAGTCAGGTAAACTGAGCCCGATGAGAAATGAGATGAAATGATTTCACCAGAGAATATGTAAAAAAGAGAAAACAAAGACAGGTAACTGATCAGCAGTATTTCAGGTGCATTTTAAATCATTTATTGAGAAAAATCAGACATTTTCTTTTGTTCGGTTCATCTTGAACTTATTTGTTTGCTATTTTTACCTCATTATTTGTTGGTATTTTATGGCCCTAATCGTGTAAATAATATAAATAGAATTAAATGTAGCTGTTCATTAGTTGCTGATGTCACATTTCCAGAGAGCCCAGCAGCTGATAACAGCTGCCAACCAGACTTGGAGGACAATGAGTCAGTGATCACCAGCACCACAGAGATCTGCGACGATGACATGTTCACCGATGATGACTCACAGGCAGAGACCGGGGAAGTCGAGCAGCTGCGAGAGCCGATGAGGTCAGAGGGGCACTAAGTTTTTCTGATGATCTAATCCCAGCTAAAAGCTGTCTGCTGGTGCAGACAGCGTCCGAACGATGTCAGGCGTCTGAATCACACGTCGCCCAAATTCACGTATTATAAAACAGACGTTTATCGTCCCTGTCGTTTATATCTGGGTTTTCTCGCTTTTGTTTGTGGCACACGCTGCCACCTAGAGGCGACTTCTGTTTAATTCACAATCTCCAAACGGACCTTTATTTTGTCCTCCCTCTCTTTTTCCGCCCGCCAGTCCTTGTTTCAGCAGCAACATCCCCCTGATGAGGCTCGTCCAGTCGGTGCATCACACTAAGAGGAGAGGCGGAGGAGTCCTGAGAGAGGGGTGGCTGGTCCACCACACCAACACAGACACATTGGTGAGGAACACACTCTTTCAGATCTGGAAGCCTTCAAAAAAGCAAAATGTTTTGCTCAGGTTATGATATTTGTAAAGCAGAATCACATTTTCATCGGCTTTTAACTCGGTCGTGTCTTTACTCAGAGGAAACGCCATTACTGGATCTTGGACTGGAAGAGCATGACTCTGTACCAGAATGAAAACACCACGAAGTTCTACAAGGTATGATAGTTGCATGATATAAGACGGAAACAGACAAAGCAGCATCCTGTGTGCTGCACGCTCACTCCCACTCGTATCAAAGGCCTCTGTCATTAACATGTATGCAGAAATGTTCCTGCAGTGTGCCAGTGTTGTTCCTCCCACTGTGTCACTGTGTAAACAGTGCAAACATCCACCGAGGCAGCTCGCGCTCTGAGCAGTGTTTACTTTAAAGAGGACAGTATTGTATTTTGTGTATGTTCATTTCTCCTTCGTTTTAAACGTACTTTAAGAAGTTTGTAGTGCAGTGAAAATCAGACAATGATAGCCTGACAGATGTTACTTTGATTATAGAAACATTATGTAGGAGCAGGCCATGGATAATAGCTTTAAACCTCCTCTGCAGGAGATCTCTCTGTCCGAGGTGCTCGGGGTCCGAGGCCCCACCCAGCTCTCCGTGCCACCATCAGACGGCAGCACTCACTCGTTCGAGCTGGTGACTGTGTCGCTGGTGTACTGCGTGATAGCCGGCGAGGAGGGGGCAGCCTGGGAGAGCGCCATCCGGCAGGCTATGATGCCGGTGGAGAGCAGCAGAGGACACAAAGATGAGATCCAGGGTGAGTCAGAAAACATCAGATATTAATATCAGATCTTACTCTGAATATGGTAACAGTGATGGATATGGACCCGCAACATTCAGTTAACAAGACTTCCTCTCTCTGATTACAGATCAATACCGATACAGACGCAATGCGGTAAGATTTGAGCGAGTTTATCGTGCACACGTTAGAGGAGTGTTACAGAGTGTCGAAGTGTGTTTGTGTGTGTTTCAGGACATCAGCTCGGTGTATCAGATCTGTACAGACGAGGTGCTGGGGTCGGGACAGTTTGGCGTGGTGTACGGAGGTCAGCTGATTCTCATTATGTTGTTATGTCCAGAGAACTGAACACGTGGAGTACAAGAAAATCCTGTTTTCTATGACTGTGACTGTCTTTATGCAGTGATCTGAAAATACACAGTACAGAAGAAACAGTTTCAAAAGACACCAAAGAAATCAGAGACTTCAGAGGCTGAAATGTTGCTCAAAACAAACTTTTTCATCAAATGTCTTTCTGTTATTGCTAAGCTACAAATGCTCCTTTGCTTCATTATCACGTCTCTTTTCTTTTTCTTCTTCAGGAACTCACAGGAAGTCGGGTCGAACAGTTGCCATCAAGGTCATCGACAAGACGCGTTTCCCCACCAAACAGGAGACGCAGCTGAGAAACGAAGTGGCCATCTTACAGGTTTTAATGCGGTTTTTATACACTTTACAAGAAATGACACAAAAAATGTAACAAGTTACTGAAAACACGTGAGGAACAAACCAGGAACAACCTGATGGTTAACCTTTAAAACGATAATCTGTGACATAATTGTCAGAAAATTCACATTTTTTTCAAAGTTTTTGCCAATTTATTTAGAATGAATTAAATATTAATTTGCATATATGAGTTTTAATTGGTATCATATTGGCCACATTTGGCATTTTAGTTTATTTTTTCAAAATGTATTGCTTAAAAATGTGTTGTGCTCTTTATTTTGGTTTTTGAGGGGAAAATAAAATCACACTGATGATGTAAATGCCTCAAAACCTCATGCATCAAAAACGATATATTAGGCATTAAGGGGTTAAAGAGCCATTCATCATTGCTTTAATAACTCCTGATCCATTACATCACTGTAGAAGAACTAGCTTGGATATATTAGTGACAGTTACTTAATCTGGTTTAAATCCTGATGGATTAACTACGGAAGAGGATTAGGGCCACTGGAAAAAAAATCTGAGATTAAACTCAGAATTCTGACTTTTTCATCAAAATTCAGAATTCTGACTTTAATCTCAGATTTTTTGATCTGCTGGGATTTTCCCACACAACCATCACTAGTTTACAGGGAATGGCCTGAAAATGAGACAAATATCCAGAGTCTTCTGGTAAAAACAGGCTCCTGATGTCAGAGGAGAGTGGGCCGACTGCTTTGAGCTGAAAGGAAAGCAACAGTAACTCAAAGAGCCACTCGCCAGGTGCACTCCTGTCAGCTAAGAACAGGCCTGAGGCTAAATCTGCAGTAACCGTGTGATGCTGTCATGACAGTGTGGACCAAAATCTTGCTGTGGAGGAAAAAGGAGGTCCAACCTGCCTAATAAAGTGTCTGGTGAATGTTTATTGATGAACAGATGGTTGTGGACATGATTAGTAAATAATCATCAGTTATTAGTGAGTTATTAGCACAAGTACAAATAACTGTCACATTGTTCCCGATTCCTTCCTCACTGCTTCCTCATTAACTCAACACATTTGATTGAAGTGTTGCAGATTTTCGGTTGATTTTTAGTGTTATAGTCACGATCAGGTGATTTACTGACGTGCGTGTTTTCCAGAATCTGTCGCACCCCGGCGTGGTTCTGTTGGAGGGCATGTTCGAAACTGTCGAGCACGTGTTTGTTGTAATGGAGAAGCTGCACGGAGACATGCTGGAGATGATTCTGTCCAGCGAGAAAGGTCGACTCCCTGAACGCATCACTCGCTTCCTCGTCATGCAGGTACGAGATCCCGATCTGAGAAACACTCCAGGGGTGTCTAGAGGATGTCCTTGTTTTTTTTCTTCTTGTTTTAACAAAGATGCAGGGACCTTTAATGTTTCTGTTTATCCCAAAATTAAATGTGAAATTCTCAAACATGTGCTTCAGATTCTGGAGGCTCTGCGGTACCTGCACTTGAAGCACATCGCTCACTGTGACCTGAAACCTGAGAACGTACTGCTGGCCACTTCAGACCCCTTACCTCTGGTGGGATTTTGCACTTTAGTTCCCGATACAGCACACGGCATCTTATTTAATCAGCTCTGCCTCTGTGCCGCAGGTGAAGCTGTGCGACTTCGGCTTCGCCCGGATCATAGGGGAGAAGTCTTTCCGGCGCTCCGTCGTGGGGACTCCGGCCTACCTGGCACCCGAGGTGATCAGCAGCAACGGCTACAACCGCTCTCTGGACATGTGGTCTGTCGGCGTCATCATGTACGTCAGCCTGAGCGGCACGTTTCCCTTTAATGAAGATGAGGACATCCGGCAGCAGATCACCAACGCCACCTTCATGTACCCGCGCCAAACCTGGGCCCCCATCTCACTGGAGGGTATGAACGGTGTTTTTCTTTAGTTTTAAAACTTCTTTGTGAGCTGGGTTTACAGTTTCTCAACATAGTGATGATGAGAGTTTATTATGCTTTCCCTGTTAAAGGTTTCACACACTACAAACTCCACGTCGGAAAGTTGCCATGTCAGCCCACAGTTTTGCGTCGTTTTAAACATTTAAATATATTTTCTTTAGTTTGATCCATGTCAGCCCACAGTTTTGCGTCGTTTTAAACATTTAAATATATTTTCTTTAGTTTGATCCATGTCTGCCCACACATACAGTTTATAGTGTCATGCTTGAGTCCTGTTATTCTCCTGGTTCTCCACTGGGTGGCTCCAGTGAGCAAATCCTCTTTTTGAAAATCCTTCTCCGTCTCATTTCCTCCCCAGCTGTGAGCCTCATCAATAACCTGCTGCAGGTGTCGGTGAGACGGCGGTTCACCGTGGGCAAAGCGCTGGGACACAGCTGGCTGCAGGTCGGACACTTTACAAACGCTATCATTGAGAATCGTTTAATTTTGTAGTGTGAAACAACAGAATTAACTCGATCTAGTGTTACTGCGTTCATAGGTGTTGACCAGGATGCTCAGATGCTCCTGATCAGGTTTCTAATAGTCCTGATGTATAGATGTGTATGAGTCATGCACGCTCTCCTCTCGCTACTGCAGAACTTCCAGCTGTGGTGCGACCTCCGGGAGTTCGAGCTCAGGATGGGCTGCAGGTACCTGACGCATCGAGGCGACGAGGACCGATGGCGCTTCTACGCTGCAGAGATGGGGCTGGACTTCCCCTCCCGCCTCTGCTGTGACCCCAACAAAGAATTGGACATGTGACCTCGAGCACAGAGGTTAAGGGTCGGACACTTTATCAGACTGTGCAGCTACATTTAAAAAAAACCAAAAACATTCAGCAGTGAGGCCGCGGATCAAACGGGAGAAAAGTAATAAAGACACAAACACGTGTGGTTTTAATAATATAATTTTCCTTTTTTATTTTCAAGTTGAGGTTTTTAACATATGACTGAAAGAGTGGCATCAGTGATGAGACAGCATGAGTTAGGGATGAGGGGGAGGAGGAGGAAAATGGAGCACAGATGAGTTAAGATATCGAGATCATGCACAGGGAGGAGCCTAACACAGCGATCGTCGTGGCTGACCTCTTCTCTTCAAATGCTACCCTAAACCCTGTGTTGTGAGTACGCCTGCTATGGTTCCACGTACAGTTTTGATTCTTCCCGTTTCATCCACAACTTTCCTGATGCCCTGTCTGACACCTCTCTCTGTCTCTGTCCCCCTTCTCCTCGTAATTTTACAATTAGCCCAAAAAAAGGCTAAAAAAAGGAGTTTAATAAGAGAGGCGTGTGGGAGAGGTCGCTCTCTCTGGCCATAACAGCTCATCTTTCTGTATCCGTTCCCGAGTCACCGCCCAGCCACGGCGCTCTCCTCCCGTTCCCCCCACCTGTGTCTTTTAATACTCGGCGCTCCCATTCGTCCTCCGTGTGTTCCTGAGTTTCTTAAGGCTTTAAGATCTCCAGGTTAAATCGCATCTTTGCTAACATTCAGGTTTCACAGTGCTGTGGTGAGAGTTTTCAGTAGCACCCGACAGGCCTCGCTCCTCTGCTGACTGCACTCGTGAACGGGCTCCTGCGGGGGTTCGTGTGAGGGCGAGTCGGTGACTCAAAAGGCCGTTTTTTTTTTTTCTAAACTTCAACATAGCATGCATCTGCACAAATACACAACCAACCAAGCCAACTGACCAATCACGTTTTCTTCTTTGATCACCCTTCTACAAAAAAAAAAAAAAAAAAAAAAAAAAGGAGGAGAGGGGAAGAGCACACGGCTTTGCTCAAAAATAATCTAACTTTCGTTCTCTCTCGTTGCCTCCTTCTCTTTAAAGCCTTGTGAAGGCAGGTATGTCATTATGTATGCTGCTTACATAAGTTCAGTGCAATAACTGGTACACCTGTTTTTTCTTCTTCTTTTCTTTTAAACGAGAGAGGAGCTGAGCAGCCTGAACAGAGTTTGTGAGGTCTGAGCAAAGTCTTCTGCTCTTCCCCTCTGAGCAGTGTTCCTGTGTTTTAAAAAGAGGGATGGGCGGAGTTAGGAAGAGGGGAATAAAGTTAAGATTTGAGAAGGTGGTGGGGGAAAAAAAAAAGAATAACGTGTTTTAAAGGGACAGTGGAAGGGTTTAAAATCGCTCTCTCCAGACAGGAGAAATAAGAGAAGCTGGGAAGAAGGGGTGAGGAGGAGGAGGAGGACGTGAAGAGAAGCAGCTGCGCTTATAAGTCGCTCTCTCCGTAGAGGGCACTGGAGAAGGAGATGTAGTCCAGGGCGCCGGAGGGACAGTCCGGTCCGACGTACCTGGTCATGCGGGTGATGCAGTACTCCGCCTGCTCGGGAGGCAGCTCCCTGCGCAGCTCCTCCACCGTGATGTAATTCTGCGGGAGAGAGAGAGGGGGCGAGGTGTGATTCACGAGGAGCTATTGTCTCCTGTTACAAATGTACTGGTGCATCTGTGAGGATCGGAGAACGATGACTCAAGGTTCAGGCAAACAGTCCTGCAGTTCGAATTTGGAAAGATGAAAACCTGAATTTAAATTACGGACTTGCTGTTGAAATAAAGCTGTACAAGATAAATCGCGATGTTTCTCCCAGATTTAAGGGGAAATTTTGCTCTTTGTTTCGATCGGGACACTCAGAGAATCCGGGTTGCGTATGTAATCAAAGAAAAAGCTTGGAGTGAGATAAAGAGTGCTTCTGTATAATTTCTTCCTTGCATACCTGAGTGAGTTGCCTCAGTTTGGATTGAGTTATTTGGGGATATAAGCATTTAGGTGCCACAGCATCACCTCCCCTTGCCAGAGGTGTTTTCTATGAACGTGAACATTTCAAAAAGTCTCATCAACCTACATACAAAGTATCAACACATCAGTGCTGATACAATCATACCGATGACCAAAAACCTGATTTGTCAGATTTGTTTTTGTTTAATTTATTGAACTTGTTATAATTAAGCCAAATTATACTATTTATATAGCCTGTTGGGTTAGAAACCATATTCATTAATAAGAAATATGCTGTCTCATAGTTTTTCTTTCAGCTTTCGAAAGCTGGTTTCTTGTTTATTGCTTAAATTTTCACTTCACAAAGCCGACTCCAGCCTGGGTCACTTACAGCCTATCCAGCAACTTGACTTTCTTATAACAAAACCACAGCGCTCCTGGATCACAGCTAATACGTTACTCTCACTGTAAATAGATACTGTATCAGTGGTGACAAGGTGTTTGATACCAGAGCCTTTATGTTATCCGTTTGTGGTCTGAGTTCCCCAAACTCAGTGATTTCTAAAGTGTGGGCTACGAATGAAAGTATGTACAGTTACATATTTATATGAATGTATTTATTTATATAAAAGGTGAATGCAAACTGGTAACAGGAGGAGTTGACTGTGATGTTACTCATTACTCTGAGTGTCCCAGTGGTAGGTGGGTCATACTTAGGATTTAACTCAGCATATGACTGTGTAGCATTAGAGATTTATAGCCAACAGTCTGTTTTTTTTATGTTGTTTTTTTAAATAAAAATTTCAAGGATAAACGTCACTGTCTCTTGTGTTGATTTCAGATCCATTGAATTTTTTTGTTTTTTGAAGGAGTGCAGTAGCACTCTTGACTTTGGCAATGGCTGCCCTAACCGGTCACGTTTGGATGCAGGCTAACCATCGGAATTTGAAAGGAAATTATGCATTTCTGAAATGCAATAAACTGTAAATCTGTAAAAGTTTTATTAACATCAGCACTAAAAATGTGTGCCGGGAGCTTCGCTACATGAGTTTCCCTGTCTGTGTCGCTCTTTTTATGTGCCCCAGTACTTTTGTCCATATCAATGTGTCCTCTGGCTGCACTGGAAGCTCTGTACAGGCTAAATAAGAAGACCAGTTAGATGATATAAGGTAAGAAGATGCTGTATCCATCTGCTCACCTTGTCTGAAGCCAGGATCTTGAAGGAGGCCATGACTTGTTCTGCAGTGTCGGTCTCGGCGGTCTCACGGGTCATGAAGTCGATGAAGGCCTGGAAGGTCACAACGCCCGTGTTGTTGGGGTCCACCAGGGTCATGATACGTGCAAACTCCACCTCACCCTGTCAGCAAAAGCAACAATCAGCAATCGTTACTGCGCAAACGAATCAGTAAATCCTTATAGTTTACATTTGAACTACGCTCAAGTTGTTGTACAAGTCAAGCCTATGAGCGCCTGACCACTGACCAGATCGTAACCCATGGAGATGAGACAGGCACGGAAGTCGTCTGGGTCCATCATGCCGTTTCTCTTCTGCAAAGGAACAGCACAAAGTATCGCTTTCATTACTGTGCCAAAGAGTCGTAGTAATTAATGAATTCACTCATTAGTGATGCTAAAACATCAATGAGCATGAACTTAAGCGACGTTTCGAAACTTTTTCAGCCTCTTAAATAGGAAATGCCAAAGGAAAAGTTTGAAAACTATACGAAGCACCGCTCTCTTCTCCTCGACCTACGGTGTCGCCTCACCCTGTCGAAGTGGTTGAAGGAGGCCCTGAACTCGTTGAGCTGCTCCTGGCTGATGCCCTTGGCGTCGCGGGTCAGGATCTGGTTCTCCACCTCGTTGATGGTTCTGGCGATAGTGGTGAGCAGCTGCTCCCAGCCCACACGGATGTGCTGCAGTGGAGAGGGAATGGGAGGAAATTAAAACAGAGGTAGCGTACACTTTGAGTAGAGAGGAGTGAGAGCTAAGCCCATCTGCAGATCGCGCTGCGGTCTGCATGCACACCTCCATGGTGTAGTTGGTGTGCTTGTTGTCGAAGATGAGGGACTCCTGGATGAGCTGGTGGTCTCCCTCCAGTTTGTCGATGTTGGATTTGTAGTTGATGATGTTCTGCTCGTACTGCTTCAGGCTGTTCATCTGTTCCTCCAGGGAGCCGGCGATGTCCACAGACACGTGGCTGATCTCCTGCAGAGACAGGAATCAATGAGGAAATGCGGCACTCACCATACTTTCACATATTTTACTGCATTATTTTGTAGCAACAGCTGAGCGTTACTGTTCCCACAGATCACGTTGATCCGACCGTGCAGATTTACACACAGCACTGGTTACCCAAGCACCCCCATCTCGTACCTCCATCTTGGTTTGAATCCAGGGTCCGATGATGTTGGCCTGAGCGGCGAACTGGCGCCTCAGTCTCTCATTGGCCTGCTGCCTGGCCACCTCCTCCTGGAGCATTTGGTCTCTGAGGGGCACGAGGTGCTTCACCTGCACACATAGTTTATATCTGGTGACTGTGTGTAACTTACATTATTACAGTTTACTTAAACATGTTGTCACCTCTTCCATTTCTACGCTTGCATCACTGCATCTTTAAATTAACTGAATGTTGCTGTCACTTTTTCCAAGTCTGTATACATAGTTTTTCACTCCAGATTGTAACTTCATGATTGCCCAGATAGAAAGAAAAAAAAATTTGTTTCTTGAGCACAGATGGTCTGATGTGTGTCGCACTATGGCTGCACTATTTCCCCTGAGAGCCTCACAGCCAGCAGTGCTGAGTGTCACTCTAACCCACATGTACTGTACTATTCCTGACCTGTCGCTATCTTTGCACTGTGCTAATATTAGCTGGATGACCAAATGGAGTGTACACACAGAGAGAGAGAGAGAGCCAGGTTGACATTTGCTGCTACATAATGCTAACTTGCTGAAAGCAGATTAAAGAGCAGCCAGGCTCCTCATTGTGTCTGCGATATAATAATTAATTTGCTCCTTCTACAAACGCTGTGTTTGTGGGGTCCGTTTGACTTGACTCACAGTGTCCCACTTAGTGCTGATGTCCTGGGAGGAGAGGTTGGTGTACGGGTTGATCCCGGACAGCTTGATGCCGTAGGTCTGGGCGATCTTCAGGATCTCGTTGTGGATGCCCAGAGTGGCCATGCGCTCCTTGTCGGCCTCGGGCAGAGTAGCCTTGAACTGGTCGTGAGCTGTGATCAGACTCTGTGTGGGAGGAAAACAAATATAAGGTGGTGTATTAGAAAAAAGAAAGACAGAGTGTATGTTTTTTTGTACAACTTCTTCCTTTGGTACAGATTTAAATGTCTGAGAAAAAGAAAAGAGCCTGGTTCTGCTGGAGGTTTCTTCCTGCTAAAAGGGAGTTTTTCATTCCCACTGTTGCCAAGTGCTTGCTCACAGGGAGTCGTCTAATTGTTGGGCTTTCTCTGTATTATTCTAGGGTTTCTATCTTACAATATAAAACAGTGTGAGGGGACTGTTGTTGTGATTTGGTGCTATATAAATAAAACTGAATCAGATGGTTACCTGGATCTCTTCAATGCTGTGGACAATGAACATGTCCTGCAGGTCCTCCATGGCTCCGTCCATCCAGTTGTTGAAGGGTGCCGCACGCTTGGCGAACTCCAGGTACAGCTGGTCAATGGTCTCCCACAGCTTCTCCACACGCTGCCGTCACAGACAGAAACACACTCGTGATGCTGAAGCAGACGTGTGCATACAAACACGGAGGGAATCTGCCATTTGCACTCTTCGTGTTGTTTTTGTCACTCCTCGCTGAGCATCGTGAAAACATTAAGCCGAATTTGCCGATAAAAATCAAGACGCCCTGAATCACATTAGCTGTATTTGTCTGGTGTCCTGTGCTTATAAAACCTCACAACTTCACAATTTCCAGATCTTTCTGCCTACTTCCTGTAACTCTGTCACTTCCTGTAATCACTGGTATTCTGCTTTTCAGTCTGTTCACATGGAAACGCTCCTTTGTCCTCTTTCCCACCATGTTTCCGCTGCTTTCTGATCTCAGAGAGCTGCCCACGGTTTACCTGCTGCTTCTCAACTCTCTCCTTTTTGTCCCTACACTCTCCTCCTGACCCCCTGCTCTCTCTGAGGCAGACGGCCACCCCAGAAACTCGTTCAGCTGGAGGTGTTTTCTTGCTTGCTCGCAGCGTATTGTTGAGTTTCTATTTATAATATTCGAACCATATAAAAGTGTACTCAGATCTCTGGACCTGTGCACTACAACTGAAGCTGAAATGACTTTCCTCCACTGCCGCCTGCTCTGAGTGTTGGCCTCTAATCACCAAAACTCAGATTCATATTACACTAATCAAAATTTTATCTCTGTGTAAAACATGTTATTTTATTTTTAGTTTCCCACACTCTCAAAATCATTTATGTAATTTTTTTTAGTGTCACTCTTATTATCCAATCGTCTAAGCCTGACCACACCCTCCCAGCCAATCAGCTGCTAGCCCCTGCTGTGTACAATAACTGCAATCAGCAGTTTTGCACCACCTGTTGTGCATCCCGCATCCTCCCCATCGCCTCCCTCATCATTCATGCACTCATTTCCACTCATCCAGCTCAGTCTCAGGAAGGCTGGAGACGATCCCAGCTGTCTTTCCAGACAAAAAACTGTAACGTGTTCAGTGAGTTGTTTACATAAGCAGCTGATTGCTGTTTAGTTTTACCTCCAGTGAATCCCTCCTCTTCTGGGTGAGAGTGCCCAGATTGTCCCACTGGTCACAGATACCCTGGCAGCGGGTGTTGACTGTAGCAGCATCGTGGTAGTCCAGCTCACTGGAGAGAGAGACAAACAACAAAACAGACGAGTACATAGACCATTATCACACAAATATTTACAAAATGGTAATAATATTAGCTGAAACTCTGCTAAACCCGCTAATAAATCATCATTACGAATAATCACGTTTGTCAGATGAGTGAAACTCTCCTTTCAGTCAGTGTAAAGAAATTTAGCTGCACGTTTAATAATAATAATAATGGATACTTTATTGATCCCCATGGGGAAATTACTTGTTTTTCTCTGCATTTGACCCATTCACTCAGTGAAGCAGTGGGCAGCCCACTAAGCAGGCGCCCGGGGAGCAGTGTGTAGGGACGGTACCTTGCTCAGGGGTACCTCAGGGTAGCCGTTAAGTGGATTCGAACCGCCGACCTTCCGATCATGGGGCGACCACTTTACCTACTGAGCTATCCCTGCCCAATAACCAATGAGATTTCTTAATATAAGAAAAACAAGCTGAATATAAACAGTGAGTCTCAGTTGTTCTACATGATAAAGTTTAAGCTCTCTGGAGTTAAATATTAAAAAATGAAGTGTAAAATTAGAGAAATCTATAATTAAATTACTTTGGTGTGGTATGAGTAGCCAACAGTTCAAAGTCTAAAATGTTTGTCCTCTTTCACATTTTCCAAAGCCGTCCAGTGGGTCGGATCAGGGACTTCACTGGGCCGATTCTGGCCCCCCGGGCCTTATGTTTGACACCCCTGATCTAAAGTAAGGTAAAGTTGAGGAAACTCTTCTGTGAAGTGATCTCATTTCTCCAAATAAGCCGAATATTTAATGCTCTTTTATTAAATGCATTGATATTTCGCCCTCCTTTGAGTTGAGGGGCATCTAAGAACTTTTCTTTCTTGATACCGAGGTCATGATTTGTGCTTTTGAAGTCCTCGCTGATAAATTATACTGTACATTTTTTCAGCTTTACAGTGCCGATCTGCTCATATACTGTAACATCAAAGAAATCATCTCAAGGCTATCTCGGAGAAAAAAAAGCCCCGAGGAGCTGCGGAGGATAAGTAAATGGCGAGATCAGAGGTTTCCGCTCTCTCGTGAAGCACCCTTTCATCTTTCTTATCTCTCATTAATATTTTCCACTCATCTGTTGCATCTTTTGTTCCTGGCTGCGTTCGCGTTCTCGTCTGCTCTCGACATCCCTGCCGTCACTTCAGCTACTCGCTTTCTTCCCCTGCTCTTCTTCCCATTATGCAGAATAATTGGGATAATGCTTTCTCCACCCCCGCCCCCACCCATCATGATTTTCAACATCTCTCTTCCTCCCCGTGACCTTAACGTCCGGCATTAGGACACATCTCGTCACACGCTCTCACTTCAGCTCCTGGGCGATGGCGGCGATCTGCTCCACCCTGTCCTGGTGAGCGGCGAGGTCGCTCTCGAAGGCCTCGTGCTTCCTCATCAGGGCTCTGATCTCCATCAGAGAGGCCGACTCGTAGTCCTTCTGGGACAGAAGATCCTCCTTACCTGAAACACACACACACACAGTTACTTTAAAGACGGTAACAAGTAAAAGTCGGGCCCACAAGCTTTTAAAGTTTTACAGCTCTCGCTCAGATTTTTATATCTCCCACTCGCTGTATCGTTTCAGTGTCCCCATGAATCATTAGATCCTTTTTAATTGCTCTGTATAATCTTACTGGGCCATTTATGGTGCTTTGATGTGGTTTTGAGGGTTATCTTTTGCTGCTTTGCCTTATTACACAGTAAAGTGTGAAGACTCGCGATTAACGGAGGTAAAAAAAAAGCTACAAAACAAGAATAGTTTGATACGTCAAATATAAAAACAACGAGGAGAGGACAAGAGCATGTTTAATATTCGATAAATGTTTCTTTACACAAAAAGGCGACCTTTCAATCGTCGAGTCACTGTGTAAATGACTACGCTAAGAAGGATCCGCATTTGTCACTCTTTAAGGAAGCAAACAGTAAGTAACATTTTTTATAAAGAGCTTCTCGCAGATAAATCACAAAGTGCTTTACAGCAAAGAAAATGAAAAGAATGGAAATGCAACAAATAACAATGTAAAACAGTAAAATACAACAAATTAATTAAAAGCTTGCCCATATAAAAATGTCTTCAGCTGCTTTTTAAACGAATCAATGGCGTCTGCACAGCGTAAAACCAGCGGGAGAGAATTTCACAACCTCGGTGCCGCTGCCCGAAAGGCCCGATCACCAAAAACTGGAGTGATATGAGATCTTTGCTTGGTGCGAAGATCTCTCTTTAATTCAGTTTATTTATATAGTGGCAGCACTCGCTTTAAAGTGCGTTATATTGTGAGCTAAATAAAATACAAAATCTATCCACCACCTACCTGTAGTCCAGGCCTCGTGCATGGCGCACTTCTGCTTGAACTTCTCGGCCAGGTGGTCGAGTCTCTCCAGGCGGCGGATCTCTGTCAGCAGCCACTCCTCGTAACCCTTCTCCACCTGCTCCAGACCTTTCCAGGCATTTGCGATGTCCTGAAGGAGAGGGAGCGCTTTCATTATTACTCTGTGCTGAGGAGGAGGAGTGTTAGGTGTATTATCGACACGTTCGAGGGGAATTAAGAGCTCGTGACAGCCCGCCGTATTCTGACTCTGAATTGATTTGAGATTGTAGACCTTGAGAGGTTTTTAATATCTGTAAATTTCTCAGAAAGCAGTAGCTGAAAAGAGAGTCTCTTTGAAGTTTTGCTTTATACAAAGAAGATGATGAAGAAACTATTTTTTTCTTTTTATCCTTTTATCCTTCTTCTTGACTAATTTGAGCTGAATCTGGGTGAATGTTTGGGCTGGATCGTACTCCACTCACCCTTAGGTGGAAGCTTGCCTGCTGGTGGGACACTATATGTGGAAGTCCCTGTTGGTGACAAACTACTAGAAAAGATTCAGTGTGCTCATTATCTCTGTTTTATTCCCCGATGATGTGTTGGAGTCATTACATAACCTTGCCATGAAAATGAAGGAATTTTGATTTTATTTTGAAAGGGGAGTGCTTTGGCGTTTTCAAAGAGCACCTCGAACAGAAGTGCCCGTGTCTAACCACCAACTGAAGTGTGACTTTGTTGTTTTGGTCTCTTTTTTCAAACTCTACGTCTCATAAAATCCTTTCCAAAGTAACACACAAAGAATTTAATCTTTCAACTGATGTGTGAGCTTGAAAATCCTGAGTGATGCATTAAGTCGTCCTCCTTGCTCACCGACACCATCTTGCCCTCAGAGGGCATGAAGGCGGGCCTGTTGCTGAGCCTCAGCTTGGTCTGCAGGGTGTTGAAGTTGATCTCCAGCTGGCATTTCTCCTGCACGCGGGGCGGCTTGTGGACGCGACGGTAGTCACGGAAATCCTCCAGCTTCTGCTGCATGGCGCGCATGGTCTGCTCCGCCACGCGGTTCTCCAGCCAGGGGATGGTGCGACGGATCCACTCGAGAAGCTGCAGAAGAGAAACGCAAAGGTTACTCAGAGTACTCTGATTACTTCAGTCTGCAGTTTACATGCACACCCACACACATCATATGACCTTTATGACCTATATTCTGTATGTCTTTAGTGAAAGAAAGTCTTTATTTAGGGTCATGTTTGTGCATCAGTTCTAGCTGCTTTGTATATCAGCTACTCGCATGTTTCTGATTATTTAAAGATATAATGCTGTGTAAAAGTCTTGAGCCACCCTTCATTTCTGTACATAGGAAAAAGTTGCTCATATTCCACCGCACTTTCTGCATAAATGCGCTTAGTTGTCAACTTTCCCTTTTATGCTTCTATAACTGAGAAAAAAAATCGATTTTCATAAAACGACTTCAGTGAAGGAGCAGAAAGAGTGAGGAGAAGTGTGGGACAGACTGAGAGTGGGAGTTGTGCGGTCGCAGCGGTTTCTCACCTCGCTGGCCAGCTTCTCGTACTCCTCCATCAGTTTCTCGTTCTCCTGGTTGACGGCCAGCACCTTGCAGATACGGTTGGCAGCTGTCTCGGCCTGAGAGGGAGAGTAGCAACAGCTGATTTACCCAGATTCACGCAGCTCGCACGTTTACTCAGCGCTGACGTTACGTCACGATGACCGCGTTTCACGTGTGTCATCTGATTTATTCAATTACAAAGGGAACACTTGCTCATTCGGTTTGTGCTCCGAGCTCGTCGATCCACAGAAAAATAACGACATGAAACGTGGAGAAGTGAGGCGACACCAGCTCACCTGTTCTGCGCCGGCGAAGGCGTGGTAGAAGCAGGACACGTAGGTCATGATGGCCTTCTCGTCAGGTTTGGGTGTGTTCACGATATCTGAAGGTGCAAAAACAATGTTGAGCTTTATTATTATATTATTTTAAAATAGTCTTGGCAAAGGTTTGAAAGAATGATCCACAGGGCAGGAAAGCAGAGCAGACGTTTGATTCGTTTTTACTGCATTTTATTCTGAAAAGCCACTTTGTCAGGTTTAAAAAGCATTTTTTAAATAACATTTTTATTAAATATTTAAAAATCTGATACAGCTTAGTGTGGCAATATTGTATTGATGCAGGGACACTAAACATTTCACTAAAGAACCAGAACTCATCTCACCTGGTAGGAAGCAGCCACAGTCTGACCTGGACTGACTGCAGTCACTCTCAGAGAGACTGATCAAGGTTTGCAAATAACTTAGAAATGCAGACAGATTACCAACATGCTGCCATCAGTCTGAACGGATCTTTGATCCTAACTCGACTGGCTGCCAGCTGTTTGTGTCCTCGTTATATTTCTGTAGACCAGGAGGTTTACTGAGTGCAACTGTCACAGTTAAATGTGAATTACTGACGTAAACAGCAACAGACGTGAGTTTTGAGTTTTTATTGCAGTTAATTGTCAGAAACAGAGTGTGTGTAACTGCAAACTTGGTGACTGGTGACTCCCACCTCAGTTAAATATGCTGAATTAAAATGTGACCGTGAAGCGTAAAGAGCATTATGATTTATTCTTGCATTAATCACTCGTTTTAGGACATCTGCCTACAAAGTAGTCATATTTCCAAGGTCAGAGCCGCTGGTTCCTGAGTAGATGCATTTAAAGTGATTTAAAATGCATTCGTTTTTTCAATGAAGATGATTGAATTTTCCGAGCAAGCCGGAGCCACCGTGTCTGCCATCATGCATCTCGCTGCAGCTGAGCTCATCACCGTGTGCGTCAGCATAACAAGACAGAACCCGCTTCCAGCACTGCTCCGTCACGTTGACGTCTCGTGGCCTCACCTTCAGCGTCGAGCATCTTCGGGATGTCCAGGTACTTCTCAGCCACCTCGAAGGCGGTGTTCAGGTTACCGATGGGGTCGTCCTGAAGAAACACACAATCAGTGTCACACACAAAAGACTACACGGGGAAGCACGCCAGCCACGACAGTTCTGATGAGTGTTTTGAAGGCGAGAAATAAACCTCATTAAGAAATGTTTCAGTTTCAGAGTTTTGGCAGGATTTTGGCGAGCAAACAGCAGCGCAGTTTCCAATTCTGTCGCATCACATCCAACTTTAAGGGATGCAATTTTGGCAAATATTCTTATTAACACTCTTAATCAAGCTTGTGATCTACAAGTGCAGTATTGTGATGGGTTGTCTTTTTGGGTTCTTTTTAATGAGCTGAAATCAGTTCACAGGAAAAAATATTTCTAACAGAGCTTCAATGATGAAAGTGAAAAGACATAAAAAGACTGCATTAATCAAGGTTCAGTATAAAGGTTGAAAATAGAGGGGAAAGTAGAGAAGGATGGGCCACCTTTCTCAGTTTGGAGTAGTCAATGAGGTCGGGTCTGTGTCTGTGGATGAGGGCACACAGGGCCAGGCCATCCTTCCAACTGAGAAGAAGAAGAAGAGGAAGGAGGGAGGCATGAGTGAGGAAACAGCGGCAGGCAAAGAGGCGTGAGGAGAAAAGAAGGAGAGTAGATGATCAGTGGGTGACATGGAGCGAGGAAAACATAAAGAGGAAAAGAAATCAGCATCAGACAGAAGTATAAGCTGAATGATTGCAGTTCCCTGCTGATGCCACAGGTCGGCATCGCTCACCCACCTAATGTGGAAGTTCTGTACATTGACGTTCCTGTAGGGGGCAGTCTTCCTCTGGCACCACAGCAGCAGACCCTCCTTAGCAGAGGTCTCTGAAAAAGTTGAGAAGAGGAGATGATTTTAGATGAGGGTTTGTGTTATTTTGAACATTAAGAGAAGAAGAATAACAGTCAGGAAGAGGATGACAGAGAGTGATTGGGGCTGTCAAAAGTTTAAATACTGCACAAAGATGTTTAGGATCAAGATCTGGCATTAAAAAAAGCTGTATGATGTTAGCAGCAGTCAATATATTTCTCAAGCTCGTCTGACGGGTGGCTTAAAGATAATTTCCTGCACTAGTGGAGGGAAGAGGAGTTATGAGAGGTTAGAGCGAGGTCGATGGCGAAGAAAGTCAAGCTGTATGACAGCAGAAGAAGAGTGAAGAGCGGAAGCAATAAAAGCTAAGCTAAAGGAGATGACTTGAAGGTAAGTGGGGGCGTGGGGGGTGTGGGGGCGGAGTGTGGAAGGACAGAGTGAACAAGGTCGGAGTCTTTGTAAACAAGAATTTATTGTGGGTTGACCTGCTGACAGCATTAAGGTTAAAATAAAATGGCATGAGGTGCAAATGCAGCCCAGGGGTGGGATTACCAAACAAGGAAGCAACAAATCACCCCACACCCACACACACGCACGCACACACACGCACGCACACGCACGCACAGAGTTAAAGGCATTAAATCTACTACACTCATTTCCAGCTTCATTGTTTTATTCTACAACTGCATCCACACTGGAAGCGCTTCACTCTCTGTGCATCGCTTTGAAGCCCGCGGCTGGTTGCTTAGGATATTCCAGGCTGCCGTTGCCTAGGTGACCCTCTAATATATTTACTACCAGGTCATGTGCCAATCATCGCGGTTCTTAACTTTCATGGGTAGTCGTTTCAGTTGCTTGGCTAAAGTTTACTTCTGATCGTGCCCACTTCCTGTCCACAGTGGTACCTGTAGCTCTGCTGCATGTCATTCACTTTCTGTGGTCATTGGTTGCTATGGTGCTGCAAATCATTTCTAGTGTGCACGCAATTTAAGATATTATTACATTACTTAAGATAGCTTTGCATGACCATACAGTTTGAAATAAGCTTTATTTAGCTAAAACTGGGCCTTGGTTCATTCTCTGTCAGAAACTAGACATTTTATTTCCTCTTCCTCTTTGATTGGCTTTCCTTTGCAAACAGAAGATGACCATATTAGGATATCTGCTCTTAGTGACATCATACAGAGCTGAGAGTAGAATGGTCTGAAACTGAGTGCTGAGAAGTCTCAAGGAGATGTTGAATATGAGCATCTACAGTTTTAACAGTATATATACACTTGTGTGTGTGTGTGTGTGTGTGTGTGTGTGTGTGTGTGTGTGTGTGTGTGTGTGTGTGTGTGTGTGTGTGGTTTATCTCATTTCCTAAGAAGATGACTCAGAATGCCCTTCACAGATTTGACTGACTAGACATATCCAAGCTGCAGTGCTCGTGCTGTTGGTTTGCTTTCATAAAGTGCATAAAGGCAAAAACACAGGTCATTTTAGCTCATTGCTAGGTGGTTGCCAGGCAACATTTTGGCATCATAAAACATTATGCACAAATTAAGAGTTGCGGATATAAGCTAAATGTTATTATTGTGAAATAAAAATGATATGGTGCTTTTATAAAGTGTTGTAAAGCTGAAAACGGTGCTTCAGGGGCCTGAGATGCACCTGTGTGCCAAGTTTGGTTGTTCAGCTCCTGATTGTGTGGGAGGAGTTGGCAGCCAAAGAAACAAATAAACACACAGAGATTTTGTGTATTCTAGCAAGATGTGTTTAACTTTGCGTTCACGTGACTGTATTTGAGACACAGACAACTGTCTCTGTCTGTTGTGCTCAGGCATGGTGACTGCTCCAGCAGTTTGGCCAAACTCTTGCAAAGACTAATTGCAAACTCATAACTCGTGCATTATCTCACTATTTAAGTGACAACCACTAAAAAAGTTAATTTAAGCTTAAAAAATTCAGTGTTGCTTTATGGAAACACACCTTCCACAGAGATGTCCTGGATGGCAAAACGCAGGATGATGGTCCAGATCATACCAAGAGTCATCTTCACGTTACCGTCGACGATTTCTACAAAACCAAACACACGGACGCGTGTTACTCGTCTTAGCAGATCCTGATGAATTAATCAGATAAAACTCAGACTCATTTTAAAGGTCTTGTCTCACCCTCAGCACCAATAGACACCAGCTTGACCCCCTTGCTGCAGATGAAGTCCAAAGCTTTGTTAACGTTGGCGATCTTGTGGAAACGCATCTTGCCTTTGTCGGGTTTGGGCAGCCTCTCACCTGAGAAAGACGAGGAACAGATTTATTAGCTCGTCCATCAAGCTGCTCAGTAGTTATTTTTTAAGCTAAGTGTCAAGGAAAAATACACCATCTCCAAGAACATGTGATCTCAATTTTACTTGTTTGTGTTAGTTTATTTACCAAAGAACACAGTTATGAATTATAAGAGTAATTCCATTCATGAAACCTGCAGAGATGTAGCCAATGTGACACCACCTGTTACTATGTAGTCTACAGTTTTCAATATTCTAGCTCAGGATTTTGATCATCACCATCTCAGTTTTTTTGGTTTTCTCGTTTTTAAACCAGACATCACAAAAGACAAGTAGACCTGCCAGGGAAATGCTGCGAACTAGTCAATCACAAGGTAGAACCGCCTACTTTATCCTATACAGAGTTTAAAAAGAATGATCCGACTCTAAAACGCTGTAATCCTGCAGCGTTCACTGGTAACATTTGACACACGTACTGTTAGAAAGCGCAGATTCATGAGTTTCACGTGGTTGCTGGCAGGTAGCGACGGAAGTATTCAGCCATAGATTTTAAAATTTACCACAAGTTTCTATGTTCGTTACTTTTACAAATAAAGCCTTTTGAACTCAGATGATTCTTTCTGATACAACAGTTAGAAATTAAAAAAAATATGACTTGAAATAGAAACTAACACTGAAAGTTTTCATTGATGTCATAAAATCACGTGAGTGATAGTTTAATGTTCCTCTTAGATTTCTTTACAGTCAGACTTTGTTCAGTCTCCCCCTGGTGGCCACAAGAAAGAATGCAAGTACTTTATTTGTTTTTTAAACGTCTCCATCTTTGAGATGCAGTCTCTTCTTATTTTCAACTCACTGTTTTAAAACAGATTTTTTTTTGCTATTATATATAAAGTGATGATGACTGCTGGATTTTATGGATGGAAGAAGGTACAGTGTGGGAGTGAAACACAACAATGTTTAGGAGTGTGAGCAATCAACATCAGTCTCATTCTACAAAGAAAATGACAAAAAAAGAAAAGAAAAAGAAGTGTCACCAAAATAGCAAAAGATCTGCTCTTTTTTTTTTTTTACCACAAGGATGTGCCAAATCCAAGTATGTGATCCGGTATCATTCAGTTTTTAAATGTGTATACATGCATGGGTGTGTGCTCTCAATGACATCCACCTGATATGACCTCCAGCAGCAGCATGAGTTTGAGGCCATTTCTGAAATCCTCTTCAATGTTCTCAATCTGTGTCCCGGCCTTCCTCAAGTGGGAGTTACACCAAGCTGTGAAGGTCTAAAGGAGAGAAGAGATGGAGGCTCACAGGTCACATGTACCACATATTACACATTTGCATTCACAGACTTGACCTGCCGTGCACACCACATACATCACACAAAGAGCCAGAAACACACGGTTTTACGAACTCACACACACAATTTGATGCTTCCTCTTTGAAACCGGGGTCACAAAATGCTTCGCGAGGCCCGAGCTGTCCTCTTTAATCTGTGACCTTGCTGCGACTGCGGCTGCTGACGGAGAGCGGGCGCAGTCACACTCTGACACTTGTGTCAGTTTGACGGCCGCTTGATCTTAGTTCAATCTGACTTTGGGCTCAGATCATTCTGACGTGTGCTTTTTGAGGCTGTGGAACTTCCCAGATGAATTCATAAGAGGATGAATGACGCTCACTGTAATAAACAGGTGCAATCTGCAGAACTAACATGTGATAATTACCAAGAGGTGTTTGAGTCATTTGTATGCTTGGTTTAACTAATAATGGATGCATATCTGGACACGTTTGCATTTTAATTAGGACTCTGCACTTTAGGAAACATGTGCACACCAAGAAACATACTTTCACATGAGAACTCTTAAATATTTAATGATTATTTATTGAACATTTTAATGATTCTATTTTCCAGACACATGATGTAGGATAAAGAGATAATACTAGCCACCAATTCTGCTGATTAGCATGTGTCCCAGGGGGTCTGAAGACTATTTAAAGATTCTGGGAGAGACCAAGGTGGAAAGGGTGGGGGGAGTTGCTGGGGTTGCCAGTGGGCTGCCAGTTGGCAGTTAGAAGGTATACGTTTGCTGCTGGTAGAGGCTGTCACGTTAAGCTGGTGAACTGAAGCCTCGATAAATAAATAAAACAAACTTGTGCTGCTCAATGGTCATTTGTTACACATGCAAAAGACTCCTCAGCATCAGCACCATCCATTTCTTAAACAGCTGGACATTCAAGTGCAGTAAAGTGAAGTCTGCAAGTGTTCAGGAAGGTACCTGTTATTAAAATAAATAAATAAATAAAATAAAAAAATTCACACATTTCACTCGGGCGCTACGTCTTTCAGTAGCTACAAATCACCCGTTTTGGAAATCAAGCTGCTCACTGAGTGATGGTGGCGTGTGTAATAGACAGAAATGGCTCTTAAGCGCTGAGTGCTTGCCTTCGGTCTGTCTGGAAAACTGCCTAATGGCGTCAGGCGTACGTGCAGGGGACAATTCAGTGCGCCATTCAATCAATCAATCAGCCGCTGAAAGGTATTTCTGAGAGGCTTTCCATGCTGTTTAGCTTTAATCTGAAAAAAACAAACAAAAAAAAAACGTGTGTGTGCGCGCTTGTGTTCAAACTCAGGGGTGTGAGTGTGCGTTAGGGCTTCTGCTGTAGAGCCAAAACTTTGCCAGGGTTTGGAGGATGCGGGGGTGTCGAAGCAGAATAAGTACATGAGCTGAATAACTAACTACAGATGATTGTGTGGGTGGAGTGAGGAGAGACACAGAGAGAGAGGGATGTATAAAGTAGCAATGAAACAGGGTTTGTGCTCAGTAGGTAAAAACATAAATTTCCCAACACAGCAAAGCACATTAAATAGCCCAGGAATCAAAATGCATGTGCCCTTTAAAGTAAGTGGGTGTGTGTTTATGCCTATATGAGCTTCCAGGCCTCGCGTCTGCATCTGCCTGCGCGGACAGAAAAGCAAAGACGCAAAGTACCAGAGACACAGATAAGACAGAGATGTCTGAGTGGAAGAGGAGAAAAAGTCGCAAATTAGAGTGAAGGGAAAGTACAGCATGTGGGGGAGAGTAGACACTGCTCATCTCTGCATGTGCTCTAGAGCTGAAATGATTATCTAATTAGTTGATGGAGTGAAAAATGAATTAACCTGATGACTAATTGAAGCAATTTTTCAAGCAAACATGCTTCAAATTTCCTTGTTCCTGTTTCACAGCTCTAATGATTTTCTGCCCCCTGTTATGTAAATGCAAACTGAACATATTCATCATTTTTTGACATTTTATAGATAAACCGTTACATAAAGAGTTTTCAGGGCTGGCTCTGCTTCACTCACACTGATTTTCTCTCCTTCCTGGAGGAGACTGGTGATGGGCTGAAAGTTTCTTATAATTAAACGGATGCAATGTAAGCATGTGATGATTTATAATATACTTTATACAGAGTTGCTTAGAAGCCAATATTCAGTTTGACCGCGTTTATTCTTCAACACAGTCTGAACTCTCTTAGTCAGTCTTTCCATTTCTTTAAGCAGGAATAGTTCTCCAGGCTTCTTGAAGGACATTCAAAGCTCTTCCTTGGATGTTTCTGCCTTTTGTTCTGTTCTCTGTCGAAATGATCCCACACTGCTACAGTGTTGAAGTCAGGGCTCTAGGGAGGCCAATCCACAACAGCTTTTATTGCAATGGCAGTCTGTTTGCTGAAAAATGAAGCCGTTTCCAGATGATATTACATGGTGCTCAGAATATGGTGGTACTTTCTGTGCTCATAATTCTTCAATTTTGGCAAAATCTCCAACACCACTGGCTGCAATACAGCCCAAACCATGACAGAGGGTCCACTGCGTTTTACGGGTGACTGCAGACTCACAGTTGTACCTCTCTCCTGACCTGTGCACATACCGATGATGTAAAATCTGGATTCGTGACTTCATCACACCTGTTGCTATCGATTTTCAGTCCAGCTCTTGTGCAATTTGGGATACCTCAATCATCATGTTTCTTAAGAATGGCTTCTTCACAGCCACCCTTCCACTGAGACACTAAATGGAGTACCTGAAGAGCCGAATGGAGGTCCTGTATCAGATCTTTGCTAGGTTTTTTCCCCCTATTTCTTAAGAATATGACTTTCAAATACTGTCCATCTGCTGCAGAGAGCATCTTAGGCCTGAGAGGCCTTCTTATGTCCTCCACTAGTCCAGTTTCCTATTTTTTTTAAAGGAGAGACTGCACACCATGCCAAGGTTTCTGCTTACAGCCCTTTGGGAATCTTTGGTATTTTGCTTAAATTCAACTAAATAAATGGGAACAAGTTGTGTGTTTTTACGAGAAGCTGCTAATAACAAATTTCCTAAAGATACAAATTAAAATCAGTTCTTTGCTAAGTTGTCTGTTATGTGTATTCACAACACTTGATCACCACTAGAAGCCTTTTTTAGGCTCAGGCGATTCATGGGTCATGTATACATTAAAAAAAGGCCAAAAATGATTACCTAAACATTATGAGTTCGAATGCATGTTTTTGACTTAAAAAAAAAAAAAAACTTTTTTGAAGACTATAAAAAAGAACTTTTGATGTGATCTTAGGATCAACGGTCATCAGTGGAAGTACCTTATTTAAATGCAAATTAGAGACTTGGTTTCTTTGCATAATATTTCCATCTTAAGCTACTTTAAATGTTTCCCATTACAGTGTTTTGGGTTTTATTGACCAGCTGTTTGGATTTAGTTAAATATTCTGTGAGATTTAGTGTTTTGTGCGATCTGGGCTAATTTGTAATCGCACAGAAGAAAACTTTTACTTTTGACCAAGTATTTTTATACTCCAGTACAAGTAGTTTTACTATTAGAATCACTGTCTTTTGCCAGATTTGGACATTTGGAAACTAAATTTGTCACACCTGGAAATCAAAAA
Organism: Maylandia zebra; assembly: GCF_041146795.1. Taxonomy (NCBI): domain Eukaryota; kingdom Metazoa; phylum Chordata; class Actinopteri; order Cichliformes; family Cichlidae; genus Maylandia; species Maylandia zebra. The sequence goes on from NC_135169.1 coordinate 31,638,691, forward strand.
TGGATTCAATCTGAATTTGAGATTGAAGGTCAAAGAAAAGGAGACTCGTAGACAAAGAAGCAGCAAAGCGGAGGAGCGGAGAGGAGAGGAGTGACAGGAATGCCCAAGCCCTGCTGTAATTTGATGTAAGGGTCTGGAGGGGAGAAGAGACCGCCTGTCCAACCAGCAGGTGCTCATCTCCTTTGCCATGCATGACCAAATTTAGACAGACTCCTAATCCAGCACGCACAGACCACCCGGCCAAACTGGAGAGGGGACAAGGAGGTGTGTGACGGAGAACGGAGGAGGTGGAGGCAGGGAGGTGGGCGGTAGGTGTGGAGGCTAAAATAGGTGGAAAAGGAGGAGAAAGAGCTGCGAAGGGGAGGGGAGGGGCAAGGAGTGAGGGGAGGTGGTGGAGGCTAAATCGGATTGCCATGGGACACCAGTGGACAGCTGAGAAGGCAGGATTCCTGAGGTGAACTGTAAGAGTCCAAGACAGGAGGAGGAGGAGGAGGAAGGAATGGATTTAAGAATATGATGAGATATAAAATAATAACTTGAGAAAGTGTGGGAAAGATGAGAGGGGTGATGCCGCGTCTACATCAAAGGGAAAGCTGTTAGAAGCTGACGTGGCGCTAAGTGAAATTAAGGATTCACTTAACCTGGAGACACAAACACAATCACAGATTCATTAAATCCAAAACGCTGCATGAGCCTCAGATAAAAAAACAACAATTAACTGTGACACATGTGAAACTACAGCTGATACTTTTCTCCGTCTGTGCTGTACCGCTTCATTATCTCCCCCCACCCGCCAGCCGGCCCCTCCTCGGTCTGCTGTAACGCCTGTGGTGGTCGTCAAAGTCCGCCGGCATGAAGTCACCCTCCATCCCAGCATCCTCCCCCCTCCCCTCTTCTTTCTTCTGTCTGTCTGCACCTGTTGGTCCGTCCTGGCTCAGCTCAGCTGGGACCTTTTTACTTGTAAAATGAGGTCACAGTGTAGCCCAGCTGAATGCCCGTCATGACTACGTCCCCCCAGGAGACCCAGGGCTGCAGACCCCCCACCCTCCAAATACATCTGACACACACACACACACATTCCCACACATTCTTCCTCCCATCTCAACGGGCTATGAGCTCCTGATAATGTCAGCTACCCAGGCTGTTCATCACAGAGCTGACGCAACCGCAAGCTCTTTACGGCTCCTGAAAAGAACGCACATGCTAGCAGAAGATGCAGATTAATTACTTTGTTGGAGGGATAAGCACGACTAATGTAGACTAGATGATTAAAGGCTGGTGCCCTCATCAGCAAGTGGCAGAACAACCTCTGGTTAGAGTTAATATTCATACTTTCTGACTACACAATGCCCGTTAGCTGCTAAGATGTTAGGAGCTAGCTGCCACTAGCTGGAGCTCTAGCTCCAGTAGATGACAGCACGACCGCTAACCAGAGATGCCCAGACCGCCTGCTCCATAGACACCTTCTTGAAGATGTACTCTCTCCAGAGTGTCCTGGTCTCCTTCCAGTAGGTAGAACACCTCACTTTGGAACAAGCATCATCATTATCAGACGCACGAACCACCTCAGCCAGCTCCTTTAAAGGTAGAGGAGTAGCAGCTCCCCTCTGAGCCCTGCCTGCTGCTCTTTATATGAAGCACATTACTGTATCATTCTTTCACATATTAACCCTCGTGAGCTCGGCCATAGGTGGGGGTAGGAACACAGACTGACGATTCTCACGTTTCATTAAAAAAGACATGAATGTAAAAATGATATCAAGACGACTGATTGATTATAATTTGAAGAATCAGTGCCAAAGCTCAAAAACATCCTCTTTTCCCCGACACCTTAAACATCATCTTCCAGCTGTGAACCCTTTTTGCTATTATGAAAAATGTCGGCTAATGATTATAAAACTATATTTAAAATGAAGGATTATTAGAATGTCGATATGTCAAACGTTAGGAGATGCTTTTAGTAATGCTTCTTTTAATGAGGTTACATTTAAGAAAAGCCTTCCATCATAAAGTGAGTGCCGCATGACACGGCGGCCGTAAAGTGGGATTATATTGAGTTTACCTCCCGCATAAATCTCAGCGCCCTGCGTGCACAAAATAGCCTTCCACAGCTGACCATCACACACACAGACACACACACACAGTCAGCTGTAGTTGACTTGATGATTAGTCCAGACTGAGTGCTGCTCCACATATATCAACCCTGTCTTTGCACTTTCATAGCTCCATTTCTCTGCCTCAGCCTCTCCTAAGGAAATCTAAATAAATAAGAAAATAATACATAGATAAATAAATATAAATCACTTCTAATAAGATGCATAATTACATAAACCTTCAGGACAAGCTCAGCTTACACCTCACCTCTTTGCACTACTGCGTCGCTGGCTGCAGGCCTTTTTTTTTTTCCCCAAAAGAGTGTTTAGATTTAATTACAAAAGTCTACAGTAGCTGATTTCACTAATTAGTGCCTTCGATCACACGAGGCTGATCCAATTACAGAAATATGTTTGTCTGGAATAAAAATGTGCACAGCGATGTGGCTTACAGGGAACACTGCCAGCGCAGATCATCTCTGCATTTCTTTGTGTGCCAGTCTTAAGATTTGGTGCGTTTTAATCTGCTGATTGTGGAGGGAAATTATAAGGTCTGTGATGTGGAGCAGAATTAAAAACAACAAGCAGAGCGTTAGAAAAACAAATTGGCAGCACTTGGTGGTAGAAAAGCAGTTAAATCGATTGTAAACCATTTTCGGAAGTCTCTGTTATTGTCAGTAAGTGCTGCGTTTTAGAGCATCACTTAGCGAGGCCATGATGGAGGAAGACAGGACGCTTTCACTGCTGCGCTCAACTCTAAGCCCCTAACCTCATTCTTTCAACTTTCGTTAGTTTAAATAAAGAATAATGGTGAGGGTGCACAGAAAAGTATTCTTTTTCATTCTCTAGCATTTGTCCTGTGGTTTGTAACTAAAGTGTTTTGAGCCCAGCTCTATAAAGTCTGAGTTCTCCATAGTACAGAAAGCAAAGGGTTTGTTGAAAATCTATAACCTGTCAGCATGTTGTGACTGAAGTGGAGTCTCTGCGCTGGATGTTTAGGATTTGAGCTTATGAGTGGAGCCAATCACAGGTCTTTCCCAACCAGATCAGGTGAATAGTCCAGAGTAAAACATGAGAAAAGTCATGGGACGTAAAGAGACTGAGTGGCTGCCTTCTTTAGATGGGCCTAGCCCAGCGTAGCTCCTGTGGCATCACTCATAGTTTCTGAGCATTTCTGCTTGCACCCCCCACCCCAATGTGACGACAAGGGGCAGGTATGACTGTGAAACCCCATGCTTATTGGCTAATACTTGTGGTTGTTTATTATCCAATGAGAGTGCAGTTTCATACTGCAGCTAATCATTCATTTTGATGATAGTTTGACCAGCGTTTACAAATCAGACTTTATTAAATCATCCAAAATGAGTCAAACATATGAGGAAAGTGTTCACATGATGTTGTGTCAGTATGTTTTATATAAAAATCTGTTCGTGTGGTTTGAAAGGAAAGAGCCAGTCTTCCCACAGTACACCTGCATGTGCCCAGCCTTAATTTAGCCCAGGTATTTATGTCTGTGCCACTTTAAAAATAGCCTGCCTGCAGGGCTGACATTTGGGACCCCATTCACACCTGTCCACTACAGCTACCTTTGGTCACACTGTTCAGCACCCATGTACAAACCGGTGACAGCTCACTCACATGCATGAAAACACTGCGCTCTTTTATTTACGAGGTATTTATGCTTGTGATTCAGGGCTAAGATTAAATCCAGAGGAAGATTAAATTCAGAGGAAGACAATAAAAATAATGTATATACTGCTGTGAGCACTGAAGATGCAATTATTGCTCTGAAAACTACCAAAAGCCATAAATCTATTTATAGCCGTGTCGATTTTGAACCGCGAGCACGTCAGTCCACCTGTCGGGCAGCAATGACTGTTTGCACAGAGAGCAGCAGATGCACCCTTTCCCCCTCTGCAATCAAAAGCTGCAGCTTCCAGAGTCAACAGACCACAGGTCAGTACTTATTAAAAACACACACAGACACAACCCCTGAACTGCTCCTGCTCATTTCATTCGCTGCGTTTTTAAGCTACAATAATCCGTCTCGTCATCAGTTTTTGGTTTAATTTACATATAATGCATAAATAACTCAGTAAAATATTCTGTGAGGTTTGCTTGCACCACACAAGCTGCTGTGATTTAACTACACTGACAGAGAGAGCAGGAAATGTCACAGGTTGTGTTTCTGTGTCACTGTATGGCCAAAGTGCACAGCCTGCTCTCTGTGAGCACTGCCGAGCTCTCCTCTTGATCACACTCAAAAACCAAAAAATTTAAAAGCCAAATAAATAAGCCTCTTGCATCGACGCCGCTGTTCACATTTGTAAAATACTTTGGAGAGCTGCTGACATGATGACATTTCCAGGATTTGCACATGAAAACACTGACGGCGCTTATGTAAGTCCTCAATCACGACACTTCTGACAGACTGGAACAGCCGCGGTTGAGCCATATGAGCTCTGAGTGGACAAACAACACTCCCATCAAGGCTCGTCATCTCAAACAAGTGTCAGTAAAGAAGAAAATCACAGCACTTCTGAAACTACGACTGTTGGTGTGTGTGTGAGAGAGGCAAACTCAAATCCACACTAATAAAGAAGAAGAAGGTGTGTACATTATTGTACTTTGAGCCCCGTGGGGAAATTGCTCTCTGCATTTAACCCATTCACTCAGTGAAGCAGTGGGCAGCCATTGGGCGCCCGGGGAGCAGTGTGTAGGGACGGTACCTTGCTCAGGGGTACCTCAGGGTAGCTGTTAAGGGGAATCGAACCCCCGACCTTCCGATCATGGGGCAACCACTCTACCTACTGAGCTATCCCTGTAGCTGTCAGCTACACCTAATGGAGAGAATTAGAAACATCATCTTTTCCTTTCAGCCTCTTAATGGCAAAACTAGAGCTTTACAATGAGGAACTATATTTTCAGCTATGTGTGTCTGACATCACTTTCCTCACATCAGAGCTCTCTAGTAAACAACAACTGCACCAAGTTCCTCCACCGAGGTTTTAAGAGTTGATAAAGTGACAGGACTGAAGTGGAGGAGGCTAACGGTTACAACACACAACAGGTGTCACCAATATTTAGGAACCACCAGCACTTCACCCCACCCGCCCCCCTTATAGTCTTTAAATACACCCCACCCCTCAAAAAGAGATCCGGAGCCCTGAACTTCGATGCCACGGGGATGATTTGGGAAAATGACGTAATGTATCCTAAACACACCTCTAACAGGCCAGCTGACCACTGCTGTGACACATGCTTAGATTGGATTTCAAATAAAACCAAACCACACAAAATTCAATTCATATCTGTTAAGAAAAAGGAAAATAACGAGCTAATCAAAGTAAATAATCAGTGGACGAACAAAGCTGGATGAAACGGTTAACTGGCACCAGCTGAATTTGAAAGAAAGAACTGCATAAAGCAACAGACTCAGCCAACAGTGACTCATATTTGGGGAAAAAGCAAATGAAGATTCACATTTTTCCAGCTTGAACTGGTTAAGCAGTTACTGGATGGATGGATATCAGCCAGTGTCAGGTAAAAGTACTGCATGAGCAGTTCTAAGTTGCATTTTCGGTCTGAACCTGTACCCGGCATGAATTTATCAGCCTTCCTTTCTGCTGCTTCTCTGTGAAGGATTAACAGCCTTATACCCAAAGATCCTGCTGACAACAAGGCCAGCGCTGGCTGCCAATGCAACACCGGTGCGTCCCAACCTGTGGATTTATGCCTGCGTTTAGAGGATAAAAGGGACTAGGACACCTCGTCCAGTCAGTGTGTGTGACAGTGTGTGCAAGGTGCCAGATGCCAGTGAGATATGCTGGGTGCACGTGGGACTTTAACAGGTGAGTGAACAGGTGGGGAAAGACAACAGCACTCCACCCATTATGGTAACGTTTAAAGATTTAAGGATGAGTTTTGTATGGACATATTGGATAAGCGGCATCATGTGCTGCATTTTGATCGGATTCAGAGCACTCAAGTTTGCCACCTTAGAGATTGGCAGTCGCTTCCAGATCAGGTATTCCATTTATTGTGTGTCCATGTCTGAACACCACCCAAGGGACAGGATGGCTAACCTGGTTTAGTCAATCACTCGCTCTGACACAACCATCTGTCTGAGTTGTCATATTAATTGCTTCGACTCCGTGAGGAGGAGGGGAAACATCGTGTCCCTCCCGGCTCCATTATGCTGCCTCACATTGTGTTCCACTGCTGCGTGGCTCCAGGTTGCTGCACTACCAGAATGATGATGCGAGCCACAAATGCCAGCCAGAATTTAACAGCATACCCTTACAAGCGCAATCTATGCACGAGTGTACGATGTGAACTGGAAATGCTGGCAGCAGCACAGATGCACGTTTTTCAAAATGTTGGTTTTATGTAAAAAAGACAAAAGAAGAGAAAGGACAGAAAAGTGAACGCAATTATTTAGAGGACAGATTCTTGGCATTTCCCTCAGTTGCACGTCATCTCAGTTCACTTTGCAGTGTCTTCGGGGACAAATGATTTAAAGTTGTCTGGTAGCTTTTTGTGATTCATGCTTTTATATAAGCTTCTCTGTCTGCCACGAAGTAACTCAGCCACAACAATGCAATACAGTTATCAACAGGCCGATGTCAGCTATCATCATTATCAACAGTTTGTCCTGAGAGGTCGAATAACCAAATCAAATGATCCAGGGTAAAGTTAACTAATTTGCAGTGCAGAAGAAGAAACTTGCAGAGAGCAGGGGAAATCCAATCAGAGGTAATAAAATCAGCAGACAATAATGCTGCCCACACAGATGGAACTACAGTGAAGTAAACATATAGAATCCATAATTGCCTCTTTGGGACTTTTAAGGGACATTTTCTCCTCAGTGACAGAGATATCACGTATATTGTACATCATATGATTGTCTTGCAGTGTTGTGGGAACATAATCATTAGAGACAGATGCATGAAAGATGGATGGAGAACTTCTGGTCTGAAATATGAAAATTTAAAGTATCTTCAAAACCCACCTAAACGCCAGCAGGTGGCAGGTTGTCTGGTTGTAAATGTAAATCTATGAGAAAATTACATTTACACATCAAATTAATTAATTAAGTAAAATTTATAGACCTCAGAATGTGAGTCATGTGACCTCTAACATGATTTATAGTGGCTAGTTGGGATTTCACGATAAGAGACATTTAGCAGTCAGTGCCAAATGCCATGTTTCTCACAAAATGGTTGCTAATTAGCAAGATATATAAAATATATACAAAGTAGGAATGTCACCAGAACCGATACTTACGGTACTTGTTTTTCTTTGGTAACGTAGCCGTTGGCAGGGTATGTACCGAAGTGGTCTTCCAGACCTGAAGGGGGCAGTATAAAGCTACATGTGTCCTAGTCTACCCTTACATGCTGAACGGACGCCCACATCATCGGATAATAACTGATTTCCAAATTGCAATATGCAAACTTTTTGGTTTTTCAGACCAAGGAAGGAAATCCTTCCAATTTAGCAAAGCAGCTAAAAGGCCAACATTCAGATCTGTTTAAATAATAGTAAGTTTAACTTCATATTTAGAAAGGTACAAAGTGTCATCCTTCTCATTTTATCCTGAAATACACTATAATGTTTAGTTTGAGACAGCTGCATTACTGATGTGAAGTCAGCTTTGATCCATATTGTAAAATGTTTACAATAAAAGCTAATGCTAACATTAGCAGGCTACTCGGCAAAGATTCTAACGTTTTATTGTTTATTGTCAATAAAATATAATGTTGATAAGGAATATTTTTTGTCTAAATACACATTTTGTTTCATCTTTCTTTAATTTCATCTTGAATTAGGAACAAGCTAACTCTACTCATATTAGCACCAAATACTAAATCTTTGGGATTCATTACATCCCCAACACAACATTAGCCACTACAAACGGTTCAGCATGTGGCGCGCTGGTTGATTTCTAAACGGCAAAGTTCTCTCAAACAAAAAAGTAACGTGTGTTTCAGCATAACACAACGTACTTCCATATCCAGCTATCGATAATTTGGGGCAAAGCTATCTCAGCGGCTTTGCTAGTCGCCGTCTTCCACATGTAGTTTTTCCTTGTGCTTGTGGGTGCCCTTCATCATGTAAGGACGCACAAGAATACTTGTAGTGGCGTGTTGTCTCCACAGTACCACCGTGTTTTCAGGATTTTGGCATCAAAAAGTATAAGTATTGGCTCTGGTGACATCCCTAGTGGCTACATCCATCTTCTACTTACAGTCTGTGGTATTTGGCTCTAAACTGACTGTGGCAGGAGTCAGAGATTACAAAAAGCAATTAAATGACAACCATCCAATATTTGTTGAGTAATTTCACCCAAAACTACAAACTCACAGTGCAAACAAAAGGACTTGATTAATCCTGTGGCTGATATGAATTTCAGTGTGAACTTTCATGCCAGATAACACAAAAGCCAGCCAGCAGTCTTGTAAAGCTCTCTTTATATTGCCAGCTATGTGGAAGCAATGTCTGATGTACTACTTTAATTACTTGAAAAACTACCAATCAAAGTGAAAAGTTATTTTTCACAGTGCTGTTACTTTAAATTGTCAGCTGGGGTGTATATAATAACCCTTATTTTCTGCTGGCACTGCAGCACACACACACACACACACACACACACACACACACACACACACACACACACACACACACACACACACACACACACACACACGCCATCCTTATCTTGCATTGTTCACTCTATTACAGCTTTCAGCCTCTTTCTTGTTACATGAGTGAGCAGGTGAATTGACTGTGTGATTGATGGTGGAGAATAAAGGTGAGTGTACAGGTTCACGGTGGCTGCATGTCGACTCTTTTGTCGTTTAATGAGCTCTGGACTTGAAGACTGACGGTGGGGGAGATAAATTGGTGTAAGTGGTTGCGGAGGATTTATGACAGTGCGCCTGCGACTGAGGATGGGGGGTGGTGGTGGTGGTGGTGGCGGGGGGTTGTTTCTAATTTCAGTAGGCAAGTTCTTTCTCTGTAATAAGAGGCAAAACTCTCCAGGCAGATCTGGGGTCAGCTAATTCCATCTCGACAGAAACCTCGACCGTGAAAAAAAAAAAAACGGTGTGTGAAACTGATCCGAGGCTGCCTCTAGTAGATGCGCCCCAGCTACAATTCTCAGCATTCATTTAGCCAAAAGAGCAAGTCACAGATGACCTTGTGATTTTGACTTCGGCCTCCATTAGAGAACCACAAAAAGGCTATTGAATCCTCGGGTCAGGCGATCCCACAACTCTGGTTTCATTTTGTTATTTGCGGGTTGTGAAGCTAAAGCCAGAATGAGCACACATGACGGCTGCTTCGTCATTCCTCAGTTTGCATCCATGTGGTGAGCTCAGACATAAGCAATCATTGGAGCAGGCCGATGATAAAAAGCCCACATCTGTTTCGGAAGGACACACGAGGGTAAAATTAGTCAAATAAAAATTACATTTTCTTGCCATTTAATTTTCTTTTCGGTATTTCTTTTAAATATGACCTGCTAGAACTCTTCTCGACATTAACCATTAATAAAGACAAAGGAGCTTGCAAAGAAAAGCGCCTGGACTTCTTTAAGTTGCTTGAAGACGTTTCACCTCTCATCCGAGAAGCTTCTTCAGTTCTAAGGTCAAATGGTGGAGAGTCCGTTTTGAGATCCCTTCCCAGACGCCTTAACGCCCACTCACATCCTGGGCCATCTGACCTCAGGAATTCGCATGATAAGGTGGGGCCAGGTTTCACAATGAACACACCCGAAACTCTGGCTGATTGGGACGCCCAGTTTCCCACCTTGTCTCAGGTGATTAGAGGATCATCAGGGGGTCCTTTTGTCCCTCTGTGGGGGGAAACTCCCACTAGGTTTATATCTGGGACTCTCCACCATTTGACCTTAGAACTGAAGAAGCTTCTCGGATGAGAGGTGAAACGTCTTCAAGCAACTTAAAGAAGTCCAGACGCTTTTCTTTGCAAGCTCCTTTGACTACGATGACCTGGATGACTGAGAACCTTCACAGACATTAATAAAGACGCCGTTTTAATAGGAACATCTGTAAGTCATTTTGCATGAATATAGAACCTGGAGGCTGCTGCTGTGCAACACTCGACCCATAAGCTCGTCTTAAAACCTTTAATAAAGTAAAATATATACATTTACAGCTGACTGTCAGTTAAGTAAATAACTCTGTTATTTTGCTTTGGTTTTTGGTATTTGAAACTGGAGCTGCCTCCACAGAATAGCATACAGCTTTTAAAGCCATTATAAAGCACATAATGATATCCCTGTGACCTCAGTCCTATCATGAGGCACAGACTCACCATCTCATCCTCTGCGGCCTATAAATATCCAGTGCATGCAGCAAGCACTCAGCCCTAACATTATGAGCTTAGCTCACTTTTTATAAAGACAGGTTCAGGTGTCTCATTCGTCTCATTACTACATGAAAACTCAATAGCATACACACTGCCTGGACCTGAGGTGACATTTTGCAGGTGTTTGGCCATCTGTCCTCTAGGTGTGTTTAGTTACCGAGGGGCACGGCGCTTGGCGGGCTTCTGTTGTCTTCTCTCATGCAGCATTTTCTCCGTTTTCAACACCAGGAATGAGCCTGAGGAGTACGAACAGCTGAAACTGGGAGGTGTGAAACTCAAACATACCTGCGTGCTGCTTTAGCTCAGTTTGATGCACAGAACTGCAAGGCAGCACCGCCGTGGTCACTCCGGCAGTTTTCATCTACCACTTTAAACCCTTTTATTCCATACAGGCTGTGATTAGATCAAGATGGCGGCTCTCACAGCTCATCAATCACCGTTTCTTCTTTTGACTCCGACGCTGCACCATGCTCGTATCATGTATCTGCTTTTACCGTTACAAGACTCTGCAACAACTTTCTGCCGTCAGACTGTTTCATTCCTTACAAGAACTCACAAATCATGCAGTGCATACAGTGTAACACCATGAAGAAGTAGCCCTCCACACACACACGCACACACACACATAAGAGATACAGTCCTCAGCCATTCCCACTGCCTCCTCGGGCTCCTGCGCCTGCACTAAAGCAGTTTATAGAAGCCTCCCTACATGGACACAACTTCTGGAATAGCAACTGCTATTTGATCTGACTGCGGGCTCTCTCACCTCTCCGCTTACGTTGAGCTCTCATACAGGTGCACAAAAACAGATACGGTATACATGGACACAATTTAAGAGTAAAACTGAAAAAGTTCTGCAAAGTTTGCAGGGCAATTCTCTTGTTTTAAGAAATGTCTTATTTAGTGATCAATACAGATACGACAAAGGGCTTTATTGTGATAAAGTGTTGTAGAAGCAGCAACTATGTTTCAGATGGCATCCCTGTCAATTTTTCTTTGGCTGCGAGCACCAAAACGTCTCCTCTGAGCTCCTAAATAAGTGCAAGCTCCACAGGTCTGGGAAATTAAAACACACTGCGATCACATTAGCGGTGTTACTGTTCCTTCACATGTCACATGACTGAGTGAATTATGGGAGGGGAACGTAAGATGCCTCTTCTCTCAGATGCATCTTGGGATTAGGTAGAGAAGCACAGGCGGTGAGCAGGGATGAGTAAAGGGGGCCTGATGAGCCAAATTACAAATCAGATCTGCAATAAAGATGCAAATTATTATAAAGTGGAGCAGATGAAGTCTCTAGAAAGACTCTCTGCTCCATTCTGTTACCTTTTTTCATCAACTCACTTGATGATATATGATGCAAATGCTTCGATGATGCTGTGATTGTTGAGTTTAACGATGAGCATCGAGGTAGCAGACAGCAGCCAGGCTGCTGAAGCATTGAAAAGTTGATAAGTAGCTTTTATGTGGAGCCGTGCTGCAGCATTGCTGACATTTAAGGCATAATTAATGTCGCTAATCTTTGGAGATTCATTTTTTAACATAAATGTCCGCATGATGCTTTTTCAAATCGTCGTCTCTGAGGAGGTCCACTGCTTTAGCGCCGTCTCCGAGCATCAAGTATGAGATATCAACGACCCGGTCTGCCTGCCACGCTGGTGATCCCTCGTTGAAATGTAATAAAATGAGATTAGACAAGAATAGACTGGATTATTCAGCCTGTTAAGACTCAGTGCTGCTGTAGAAAATGAAAATAAACAAACACTATGATATGATAGACTATGAGAGGCTTCCACTTAATAATAGAATTCTACTTTAAAACATGTCTAGAGGCTGTTGTTGCGTTTTTACAAAGGCCTCGATGTGCACGGGGGAACTGATTAAATTTAGCCCAAATTTTTTGCAGATTTCTCTTTTTCTAACATGTTGAGAGATTTAGTGTGTTTTCCAACAGGATTTGTGAAAAAGGTTTTTCTATATGATTGTTTCCCCTTTTCTAATTATGCTTCTGTTTGCAGAACAAGAACATGATGTGTTGTGTTGGAGTGGAGATGACACAGATACCTGCATTTTACTCCTGATTGGGCCTCATCACGCAGAACTTGTCCTCCCCCGATACTTCGTCGAACACCCATTCATTAGATCTCGATTAAAATAGTGTGTTAGTGTAATTCAATTCAATTGTATTACTGTAGCACTTGATCACAGCAGTTCCCTCAAGGGGCTTGATACTCTAAGGTAAAGACTCTACAATAATAGAGAAAACCCAACAATCAGAAGATGAGTGAGCACTTTGGCAACAGTGGGAAGGAAAAACTCCCTTTTAACAGGAAGAAACCTCCAGCAGAGCCAGGCTCAGGGAGGGGCGGGGCCATCTGCTGAGACTGGTTAGGGGTTGAGGGAAAATACTGAAAAGGGGAGAGAAAAAAAAAAATCACGGAGTCTTACCAGCTACTGATCGTAAAAAAATAGCAACTTAACTAGAAGACACAGCTCGACTTGGCACCACTCTTATCTGTGATTGGTTAATACTGAATGTTATAGTCGCCTAAGATATCGATCCGTCTTTAGTACGGCTGCACAGACAGTTCTGTGTGGGCACATGGAAGCTAGGCTAAAACTAGGTATCAGTTTAAGCCACCTCTCCTATATTACCAACAGTGTGTCAGTGCGGGGAAAAATAAATGATTATTATTCTTTTTAAATACTTTTCAACTTGCCCAGTCTAATTTCTTCTGTGTGTACGTATACTGAGCTTTTATTGCTAACAGGTCAGCTAAGCACACGGCTGCTGATAACCTCATGTAATGGATATTTTTAGATTACTGCTAACATGAGCGTCACCAGGCAGCTTTACTTAGTGAATTAGCAGCTGAACTCTTTAACAATGTGAAACAGAAGATGACTTAAGTCATAGCACTGAATCTTTATTCATTTATTTATTTTTTAGCATAATGATAGTTTCTACTTTCTAGTTAGCTCAGTGCTGCGTGCCAACAGAGGGATCTACTGCACAGGAGGACGAAAGCATCGCCTTTTCAAATAAAAAGCCATTCCATGTGTTCTTGTGAGCGCAGTCTTCTGCAGCCCTCTGCAGTGAGAGTAAATCTTTAAACAGATATTGATTGCGCCTACAGCAATCACTTCTTTTTGCAGATGCGGTGGAGCTGGACCTGTCAGCCTGTCATCTGTTTGAGGCAGACATCAATAAAGCTCCGAAAGCCCACGAAAAGAACTTCTGGCTCTAACCGGACCGGTTTCCTCCATCCACTTGGATCAGCCCTCCTTATTTCCAGGATTATAGTTGCTTTGAGGAGAGAAGCTCGCCAAGATAAGATGCAGCCAGATCTCATCACTCCGGCCTTTCATATCTCATATTTCCTTCCGACAGCTTTCCCCTAGATGCAATATCTAACACAATTTTTGCCAGCTCCTCTTAAATCAAATGCCTCGTCCAAATCAAGTCATGAATCACTTAGTTAGCAAAGAAGGAGCCATGCTCTATGATAAATATAAACCAGTGTCAGCATGTACAATTCAGACACACACCATTTCTAATGTGTGGTATCAGATTCGGCATCACTGTGTGTTGACAAACATTTTACTACTGCAGCAAGTGGTGAGCGGCTTTTTCCACTGAAATTTCAGGGACAGAGGAGACAACAGGTGCTTCGAGGCTTCCCTTTCATATTCTCGGCACTGCAGAATGAAGCGCCGGCTATATTTATGGGCTGATATCAGCTCCTTAAGCTAGATTTTACATGCCAAGGAGGGCAGTGGAGTACCATGACCGGCTCCCCGGGGAGGATGAGGGGTGAAGACTAAAGACTCGCTGGGCTGTAGAGGTTTATTCAAGGCCTGTTTTATGACCCCGAGCGTAAAAGGCTGGTGGTCCGCATGAGACAAAGTAAGAAAGGCAACATTTTTAATCAGTTTAAAAAAGGCACAATCACAAGAGATGTGCAAATATTCCAAAAATGGTGGCGAAGGAAGTTTTCAAAGAAAAGACACAGCGATAAAGAGAAAGTAAGCGGGGGAGGGGGGCAAGTTGGAGCCAAGCAAGTTAAGAAGTATTTTTAGGAAGACGTTTATTTGTGGGTCTGTGAAACCAACCCGGGGTGTATACTTAACAGCCTTGCCATCCATCTCTCTCTCTCCTCTCTGCTACCATCTGTTGAGGTCTCTCAGCCTGTCACTGCGCTTCAGCTCTGGGAGACATTTTTCATTGACGGAAGAATTCTGCAGATTCACTGCAGCTGATGCCGTAAAATGTGCCCGTTTCACTGATCTATACCCAGATTAGGTGCTGGTTACAGGTTAGATTAGGTTATGTCTTTGAGTACAGCAGGATATGGAAGCAAGCACGGTCCCTACACTTCAATAACTGTCAGAGATGGGAATAGAAGCATGCGATTCCTGAAATACTCAAAAAGAATATTAGACATATTTCACAAAGGTGATTTTTCTTTTTGCTCTCTTCAGCTCAGCTGAACACAAACAGCAGCTGGAAGTTATGTTGAACTTTTTGAAGGTTCTATTGCTGATTTAAACCTCATTTGTCCAAATGTGTCATCTTTAGAGTAAAGTCATGTGCCGTCTCTGCATTAGCTGAAGCCAAAGTCTCAGCTTTTACTTTTCTTGAGCCAAACTGTACAGCAACACAAGAAAACCTTTAAAAAAAAAAGTGAAACCTTATAACATTAACTGTATCACATTTTATGAGTTTCTTTTGACTATATTAAAACATGTCTTTGTTTAACAGGCTGTGAGCAATAAATTATACAAAAAAGCCAAATGTAGCTAAAAATGATACAACTTAACTCTCATATATGCACAATTATTTTTACTCTCTTTTTTCCAGATTCAATAAAAAAAAAAATCGAGCTTAAAATTTGCTGGTAATTATTTCTGGTTTTACAGGATTAACATCTTAACTGAATGTATCCTTGCTCCCTTTGCATTTCTGACATGCCAGCTAGGAAGAGAAGGCTAATGACTTTGAGTCAGGTGCGGCAAACAGCTGAAACTTCCTGTTTAATTTGAATATGTTTTAGTAGCTCTCTTTCATTATATGAAACAGAAATCTTCCTGATGGCTATTTCCAGCCCGGGCTTCCTGGTAGGTGAAGGCTGTGGTCATCCAACATGGCGACCAATTACAAACCCTTAGGATCAAAAATACCAAACATGAAAATCAGTTCAGTCTGTTCACTGAACTGAAACATCGCAGTGGGTCATTTGTGTGCAAGGTGAACACCTCAAAGACAAAAGTGTAGCTCATTAACCTTTGCCAGTGTTGTTTTTGTCCCAGTGTGCCGTGCCAGACATCACCTGTGTCACTTGACTTTTGCTCCAGCAGCTCATTAAACACACCTGTCATGCTCTTTCTCCATGCGACCTTAAAGGTTGGCCTAACCCCACCCCGCCCCAACTCTGTTCAGTATGGGTTTCAAAATAAGATTAAAGACATACTTTAAGAGTTGTTGCTTTACTTTTTAAGTCATAAAATGTAATATTCCTCAGTAACATAACAGGCTGTTTTAACAGGAAGTTGTGGTATAGATAATTAAAAAAGGCATACTTATATTGGTCTAATGTAACTTAACAAATGGTATAATTATTGTGAGTATTTTCCCTCTGCTTTTACGCCATCCTTTGCATCCTTATCTCCAGGTTGGCTTAATTTCCTTATATCCCTATAAACTCGCATGTACTTTAAAAGTTAAGTAAAAAACGCAGGCAAAGTAAGAAAACAAAAACCTCCGGGAGGTGGTAATATATTTAGACAGTCTGCAAGGCAATCAGGGGTAACTGAAAGACAACACTGAGAAAGTTCCACAGCCTAAAATATCTGCCCACACAGCTTCAAGCAGGACTGAAGTGCCAGGTGTGAGGCCAGCGAAAGCGCAGTTTCATATTAAACTTCACACAATTAGACCAACACCACTGACTCCCAAATTAAATTCAGTCTGCCTTGTTAACGTGTTAAAAGCATTTTTTTTAAAGCGCCGCTCACTGACTTGAATGCGAGCGAAGAGGTTCGATCTGTGCGTAATTACGCACGTCGGTACAAGCGCTACTCGAAACCGCTTTATCCAAACCTACCTTCCGCTGCTGCTTCTCCCAGGCGGGGTCCAGCAGCAGATCCCTGTCCCAGTCCTCCTCCTGGGTCATGTACGCGTCTTCATGTTGGATCGTGTAGGAGTTGGTGTATGTTATTTGGGTTTCGACAGCTGTCATGGTTCCGCCTCAGTCAGGACTTTACGCGTCCCCCTCAGCTTATTGGTAATAAAAAAAATAATCAGCAATAGAAACGACGAAGATGACGCCGTGAGGCCAAACAACCTCCTTGAGACTTAGAGGTCTCGCTTTCGCGGGGGGAGAGAGAGAGTTAGGGGCTGCAGAGACCAGACTCCACTGGTGCGAGGTGCCTGTGCGGAGGTGGTGCTCCCACTACCAGAAGACCCTGCTGGCCGGTGCTCCTTTCCTGGTCAAAAGTGGCACACGTGACCGCACCCCAATAAGTATGGGAACCGACAGCGTGGGTATCAGGTTCTGGGCCTAAAAAGGTGTGAAAGGCGGGGTGGTCTCCCGCGGGTAGGGATGAGGGGGCTCGTGAGTGGTGTGGAAGTATGTCAATAACGCCTCCTTTCAGCAGAGAGGTTTTTATGGCCTGTGCAATGCACCTGTTGCTGTTAATGATCCTCAATGGCAAAGCCAGGCCTCTGTGCTTTCAGCCCCCACATGAGTCAATAAAATTAAGACACCCATTTCTGAGATTTTGACAACTTTTCCCCTCTGGCTCCAGCTCAATCTAACCCCAGGCAAAGCAGCTCCTCCCTGCACTGCTCTCACTGGCAGCAGCTCACGCCATCTTATTCCTCACTCTAAAATTAGGCTGCAGGTAAAATGCATAGTTCCTGCTGTCCTAAACTACACAGCAAAGGATCAAGCACCAAATAACAACAAACTCAGGCAAATTATATGAGAAACAAAAAGATTTATTCATGATTTTTGTTCATGCAGACTGAAAAAAAATACCTCAACATCTTAAGAAATACAGACCAAAAGGCATAAATATATGCACACACAACCATACAGTATAATTGTCTTCATATCAGGATTTGTCATTCACAGTAAACATGTTGACGCAAATGTTTGATCCGACATTCACGGTGTGAAAATCCCCTCATCGTTCAGCGTTGTGCTGGATTCGATTTCTTTGAAAGAGGAGCAGATCCCGATTGCTCTCCTCTTGAGATGACACACTATTCTGTCACCCCTGACGTCTTTGGAAACTAGAACGATTAATATTGTAATTAACTGAGGCGTTTCGTTTAACTACACTAAGCTTGGTCCATTAACCTACTTGAAGAAGCTTAGCTACTGCGCGACTATTTGTAGTTACAATTAGGTTTGTGACTGAGCAGCCGCTGAGACGAGGGAACTGAAATGGCTAAACATAATGCCACCGTGGGACTGCTGACAATGAAATGGTCCGTGGAGAGGGAGAAAAAAAAAGATGGGCTTGGCCTCAGGTGGCCTGTAATCATATAAGGGCAGAAGGGTGGACAAAATAACATGAACGCCTTTCACTCTAATGCCAGCCAACACACTATTACTGCAGTTATGAGGGGAAAAAAACCTTATAAATGATCAATAAATGCAGTGATTTTTGTATTGAGCTGCACTGCATCCTGCTGGCATTCACATGCTGTCTGCCCCCCTCTATACGAGGTAACGTGTGAGATAAGACACTCCTGACGCTTTTATCTGAAGAGAGGATAAGCATCATTAGAAGTGTGATTCTGTGATTCACATCTGTGCTAGATGACCTAGAAAAGTCTCGTTAATGAAACCTGCTTCAACTAAAAAAGGCATCACGGTCTACAGTGTGATGGCTGGGCTCAAACCTAAGCCGGAGTGGGTTCTGTTCCCGATGTACATCTCTGCCGGTGTCTGCTGTACCCTGTGGGATCCCATCAAAAAAACAACACAATACACAAATATATATCTATATAAATGTGTGTGTGTGTGTGTGTGTGTGCAGAGTATCTCAGTTCTTCAGCTGTCCAAACCACAGAAGGCAGGGGGAGTTTGGGTGAGGAAATGGAAGTAGAGAGGAGGCTGCAGCTCTGTCTGTGAATTCAGAGCAAGAGGGTGCGCGGGGGGGTCGGGGTGTTTAAGAGATGCGTGGCTGCATTCACCCAAGCACGGGAAGCCTAGACTCACAAGCACCAGAAGAAGCCTTTTTAGTGAGGAGCCGGCAGAGTTGGAGGGGAGGGGTGAGGTGGCTGGAGGGGGAAAAAAAACTGGAGCACGGTGTGCCCTGATCATGGAGGCTGAGGAGGGGTTTCATCAGCTGCACTGCTTAAAGGACCAGTGTGTAGGATTTACTCGTGGAAACAGAATACAGTACTCAGTTCAATTTTATCGATATAGCGCCAAATCACAACAGCAGTCGCCTCAAGGTGCTTTAGATTGGAAGGTAACACCCTACATTAACAGAGAGGACCCCAACGATCAGACGACCCTCTTTGAGCAAGCACTTTGGCGACAGTGGGAAGGAAAAAACTCCCTTTTAACAGGAAGAAACCTCCAGACGGACCATGCTCAGGGAGGGGGCAATCGCCTGTGACTATATTACATACAGTATTACATGCAGTACTCATAGTTGTGTTTGTTTTCACTAGTGTAAAGAGCCCTTCACGTTTTCTCTAATCTGTGCTACGCTGAGGTCTGCAGACTCACAACTTCACGCTGTGGTTGCGTGCTGTTGCCATGGCAGCCTGGTTGTAAATGTGTGCAGCATTTAGTGACACAGGCTACCCTCGTTTTTGTGCTTTCGTTGGTCCTTTGTAGTAAAGTGAAACCGAGTGACTGAAAGCAATGAAAATGGACACAGTTGTTCCTCTTTGTGGTGAACTGCACTATTGCTCCCTTTCCTGTTCGAGCCAGCTTTTCGGCCAATCAGCATTCAGGATATCAGGATATGTGCTTTTTGGTCTTTCACCACATCTACACATGGCCTCTGCATCTGTCAAATACCCACAATCCTTCCTTCTAGGCAAATGTGCACTAATGTAGGACTATGGATCCTGCACTACACGTCCAGTCCTCGAACGCCACTAAGTCCTACACAGCGGTCCTTTGGAGAGAAATAAAACTGGCCTCTATGTGCCTCTAAATGCATCCACACATGATGAACTCATCATTTGTGTTTTTAAAAAAAACTTAATGTGTCTGTGAATGCAAAAAAAAAAATCTGTTTTTTTTGCACTTTGTATCCAAGCAACAGAGACATCAGATTCTAGGGCTCGTTATTATTAGCACAGACACTGTGTGCGACAACGTTCTCTTTTGATAAGGTTCTGGCCAGTGACTCTATTATGGGATGCTCCAAGATCAGAAAGGTGAGGTTAGAAAGTAGCATTGGGCCAAAGGATCCTTCCACTACCAACTCACCTTATCAGTAAGTCATCTACTCAATCCTCCCCACCTCCTTTTAGTTTGTTAGGCGGACAGAAAGGCAGCGCCACGCTTGTCTCGACTCCGTCTCGCAGCGGTCGGAGCAAATGTGAGACAAACTCATCTGACATACAGCGAGTGTGTGCGGGACTGTGTGTGTGCATCAATAGTCTTAACAGGTAAGAATGTAGACGAGGCGTGGCTGTTAAACAACAAAACAGAGCTTCTGTGAGTCAAACCGGTGTGACGTCTCATTATTTAATAGCCACACCTCATACAAGTCACTCATAGCACATATCCAGCCGGTCCAGCTGACACTAGGATTAGAGAAACAGAGCTGCCGTACCAGAAAAGTCCTACAGGAGTCCCGAGATTGGTGAGAATCTACAGGTCAGACTGGCCTCATTAGCCGATCTTATAGGACGTTTCTGATTGGCACACAGGCTGTGAGGGACCCAAGGCAAACCCCCTGTTGGTTTATCTCGTTTTGTCATGGTGCTAAGGTCTTATGGGAGTTACGATTCCTTCCACAGCTGTGTGGCGCAAACCCATCATTCAACAGTTTCAGCAAAGCGGCTCGTCCAACACTGAAGTCTCTCTGTGTCGTGTTACTGAGTCCGGCGGCGGGCCACCACACATACACTGTCCGTTGGCACGCCCAGGCCACTACGGTAACAAAAGGAGGGTGGGTGGGTAGTTTGGGTTTAGGTGGGTGGTTCTGGGAAGTCTGAGTCCGAGCCAGAGCCACAAACCCAGATCCAAGGTGGTGGTGGTGGCGACGGCGGTGGCGGCGGGAGTAGGGGGGGAAGAAAAAAAAAAAAGCGCTGTGTATTTGTGTGTGAACGGCGGAAAGGAGAGGCGCACAGGAGGGCGGGGTTAAGGAGGAGGAGGTATGAGAGAGGGAAGGGGGAAGAAGGAGGGAACCGGGGCGGGCAGGGAAGGGGCAAGGGCGGCGAATACGGCGGTGGCGAGGGCAGGGGGGAGGGTGTGTGGGGTGGGGGTGTCAAGCCTCACCAATCAATGAAATACCGCCCACAGAAAAATAGACAAACAAAAAAAGAAGCTGTTTTCTCTTTAACACACACACACACAGACACACACCAGCAGGACAGAGAGGGCGCGCCAGTCGCCTCCTAAAGCTGATTGCAAGACTTGACTGAGACCTGTGCAGGGGTCCTAACCCCACCCAAACCCTGCCCACCAAACCCACAGAGGAGAAGCCCAAGGCTGTAGCCGCGGCACCGCCACTGCAGCAGAGGAGGAGTTACGGACTGGGGGAGGTGGGGG
This sequence comes from Maylandia zebra, assembly GCF_041146795.1. Lineage (NCBI taxonomy): Eukaryota > Metazoa > Chordata > Actinopteri > Cichliformes > Cichlidae > Maylandia > Maylandia zebra. The sequence continues at coordinate 31,659,929 of NC_135169.1, forward strand.
AGGAAGGTGGCGATGGCAGTGTGGAGAGGAGGGAGGTGGGGAAGGAGTGTTTGTTCAAGGCACAGTCAAAGGAGGGGGCGGCAGGTTGGGAGAGGGGAAGTCAGTGCTCTTTAGGATTTCTTTCCTGCTGTTGTTGCGTTTTGTTTTTTTGTAAACTTTTTTTATTTACCTTGGTGGTGAAGAGAGAGAGAGAACGAGTTCCCGCTGCGTTGGCGTCGCGCTAAAAGTCGTCCCCATGGCTCACGCCGCCACGCTCACGCACGGCTGCACCCCGGCCGTTCCAGGCGGCACGGTGACCTATTTCAGTTGAGATAGTTAGTCAAGAGCTGGACTGACGTGGGGCTTGTTTGTTTGTTTGTTTGTGCGGCAGAGTTACAGATTATCACACATGCAGGTCTGAGAGCAGAGAGGACACAGAGACACACGGAGAGGGAGAATTTGGTACAGCAGGGGAGATACCAGACCAGACCAGACACACACCCATCAAACCCCCCCGCCCAAGGAAACAGGACTGCTCCACAGATCAAAATGCACCCAGGCCATTCTATCTGTGTGCCTCTCCCCAGCTCTCACTGTGCCAAAACATCATTTCTACAAGAAAAATCCTTTTTTTAACTTTTAATGTTACAGAGCCAGAACGAATCGCTGAAATGCATGTTCTCAAATGCAAATGAACCCCAAAACCCTTTGGTTGAGTTGGTTTGCACTGAGTTTGAGAGGCTGGAGAGAGGAAAGGAGCACCAACCTGCACTTACCCCGACCAAAGAGAGCAAAGCTGGGCCAGCATCTACACCTGTCTCCCCCTTGGGTCCCCAGTCAAATGGGTCTGGTGGTCATTTTACACAAGAGAAACAGATAGTGGGAGAAGAACAACATAAACAAGAAGAAGAAGAAGAAGGGGAAATGTCCAAACCCTTTGCTTTCTTTTACCACATTAGTGTCAGCCAAAACATTCTTTATTATAATAAGGTTTATAGTAATACATATTCTCAATAAAAAGCATGCTGATTTTTTTTTTGAATGATTTTTTTTTTTAAACTTTTGACTTTTTATATTTTTCTTAAAAAGAAGGCAAAAAAAAAAAATGAAAATACTTCTCTAAAAAATACGATCTCAAACATGGCAAACAAGACATTTCGCAAACCACATAGTTCTACAAAGGATGCAACTGGTATGTGTTCTGTATATACGACACAGAGAGAGATTACACCGTGAGATGCAAAGAAGTCGCTCAACCGCTAAAAAACAAAAAGAAAGAAAGAAAGAAAAAAAAAACACAGGGGGAGAGAGAGGAGGGGAGGAGGAGGGGGGAACGGGAGGGCAGTAAAGGGGCGTGTGCAGCAGACCGCCGTCACATAGCAGTTGCAAAATACTTTGAAAGTGGCTGTTTTAATGAAACGCAGAGCTACGCGGGTGGGATTTGCCACTCGTCAAAGTCCAGTTCTACAAGCCCTAACAGATATATTAAAACAGACACTTTTGCTCTTTTCCCTTTTTTGCAATCGCAATCTAAAGCTGGTCTGGTATTCGGAGGGTCAAAGAAGCACGTGGACGACGCTGCCCCACCTCTCACTTCATTGGTGCTATCACTGTCGTTTCTGCTTTAACCAGCAGTTAGTAAAGTAACGAACCCGTGAAGGCTCGGTTTGTGGCTTTTTCTTTTAAGAGCTGTGAAACAAATCCCAGAGAAAGCTTCGCTCGCTCTCCAAGCCTTCTGGATACTAAAGCTCTGGAGGTCGGGCTCCCCCCGCCCTCCTTGAAATGATTAAAAAATAATGTCAAAAGCACTTAAAAATGGGAGGTCCCTCCACTTAATGCACTTCACTCGAGGCTTTATAGGCACATGATTGAGCCTGTCACATACCATCGTGGTTTCCAACAGGATGCGATTAAAAGATCCTTTTGTAAACTGCTCCCTCAGTAGTAACACATTGATTTTTTTCTCCCTCCTTTCACCACCGTTTACAGTTCATCACATCCCAGGCTGACTTACGTCACAGGTAAACAACAAAAAACACATTTACACTATTTTTAAAAAAGGCCTCTGAAAATGATGGACTCCATACGGAACATCTACAAAAAAAAGTCACTGTCGGTAATATCTGGCTCCTCCCCCTCTAAACTGCTGACCCTGTCCCTTTACAAGGAGCGGGAACTGCCGACAATATAAGAGAACACAATAGAAAAGAATAGACATTGAAATTTGCTGTAAGAGGTAGGCAGCTGTAATTACAAAGAGCGAGAGAGGGAGAGGTGAAGCAGTGTCTTTCATTGCTGCAGTTAGAGTAAGGGTGGAGCGGGAGGGGAGGAGGGGGGGTTCAGAAAAAAAAAAAGGGAGTCAAAGGGGAGATCCAAACATACATTACAGTACGTTTATGTGTGCTTTACTCTTTTTTTTCTCTCCTTTCCTTTTCGGCAAAGTTTTATTTTCTTTTTTTGCTGCTGCGTTTGTGCGCTGCAAGGTCAGCAAGCCCTCACCTCTCACTCGCTCACACGCGTCACAGCCCACGTCACATTCAAGACAAAACGTCCCTCGAAAAAAAACCCCAAACAAACCAAAAAACAAAGAAGACTCAACCTTGGTTCGGCCGGACGCGACGCAGCGCAGCCGTCACGCGCGAGAGCGTCGCCCTGACTTTCCATCTGGTTACGTTGCAAATTGAAACTCTTCAACATAAGGCAAAAAAGGTTTCAAATTAGCTGCCCTAACTGATCATCTAGGCCTAAGGAGGATGGCTGATGTCGTCAATCGAAGGTCTCGGCCTTAGAAAATCATAACTGGGTTTGCGGAAATAAAGGCATATATGAAACGGCCGAGCGGGTCGGCCTAATACTGGCACACGTGTGAGACTGGCACGATAAAAAAGTAAAACTGAGAAGCACAAAGAATGCCCGCGCGACAGATGAAAGCCTCCCTTTCGGTGGCTGCACTGTGTGTGCGTGCAAACTGAACCAAGGCTGGCGTATCAAGTTTCTCCTAAAGCAGGTTAATAAACCAAGGAGTCCCCAGTTTAATACCACACACTTAGAGCCCCCAGACACACACACACACCCACACACACACACACACGTACATACAGCTGCTGTAAGGTGGTCAAGTTTGGGGTTGGAAGAGGAGATTGGGGCGGGTGAGGGAGGGTGAAGGGTGGGAGGGGTTCAGGGCAAAGAGGGAGGGGCGGGCAGAGAGTTGTGTGCGACTATCGGAAGGGGGGCTCAGGCGTGTGAAGGGAGAGTTCGGGGCGGCGGAGGATGGCCTCCTTGCGCGTGGGCGGCGGCAACGGCGGCTCATACACCCTGGGCGCAGCCATGGCGGCTGCCACTGCCGCAGCGGCGGGGACCACTGGCCTGAGCGCGTCCAGCGTGGTGACGGGCTGGGCTTGCATCGCGGGGACAGCCTGAACTGCTTGGACCGCTTGCATGGCCTGCATTCCCGGCATGCCAGGGATGGCGGTCACTGCGCTCGGTGATGCGTAGGCATACTGGAACTGTGGGTACTGCTGGAGCTGCTGGTAGTACTCCGCGTAGTACCTAAGACGGGGGAGGACAGAGATGGTTAGGTTAAGGACAAATTTAGTTGAAGAGAAAATAGTTTGCAGTGAACAGTGAACCACGAGCTAAAACCACAAGAACAACATCAGATTTGTAAAGGTGAGGGGGCACCTTGATTTTTTAGAAAACATGAAAGTTAACGATCTCTGTCATTATTTCACATCTGCTGCTTAGCAGGAAACAGAATCAAAGATTATATCCTACCTGGCCATGGGGTCTTCTGCGGCTTCCACTGCCTCTTCAGCTGCTCGACCAGCTGGCGTGGGGAGCAGGGGTCGGCGTGGCTTGGCCCTCTGGTACATAAATGGCTTCATCACAGGGTCCGGAAGCAGAGGTGCCGACCTTCGCAGTGGACTGCGATCCCTCTCTCCGGACTTTGCCACAGCTGCTGCTGTGGCGGCAGCTGCCGTCTGCTGCTCAGCCACAACCTGCTGGCCCTGGGCGAAGTAATGCGCCTGCCTGGCAGCCTCAAAGATAGCCGTAGTCGGGTCCGCTGCTCCCATGGCGCTTAACTGAGCGTAGGCTGGTGCGGCGGCGCTGTAAATCGCAGGCGCTACAGAGTAGGCAGGATTAATGGCGGCTGCCGCTGTTGGCATTTCTATCCCAGGAGCCGCGGCCAGATAGACGGGGTGGTTGGCCATTGTCGGGGTGTAAACCGGAGTTGTGTAGGCAGCGGCAGCGGCGGCAGCAGCAGCGGCGGCTGCTGGGGACGCAGCCACCTGACCGTAAATATTAGGTGTCATGGAGCTGTATACCTGCGTGGCCCCTGACGTGAGAGCGGCCTGATTGGCCACCGTTCCGTAAAGCTGATTGGCAACGTTGGCACCGTACACCTGGCTGGCAAGGGCACCATAAACAGCTGGATTTACCGGGTTCCCATCTGTGCGTGTCCCGGTGGTAATCCCTGTGAGAGCAGCATAAGTGGGATCAAAGGTGGAGGTGTTGTAGACTGAATTGTGCACGCTTTGCTGGACCTGCAGCGGTAGGCCGGCGGCCGCAGCGGCGGCAGCAGCCAAGACCGCTGCCTGACTCTGGTACTGCTCCAGAGAAGGTTTCCCCACAGGGCATTCTCCAGCATAGTGGCCCTGCTTCCCACAGTTCACACACGGGATCTTCCCCGTCGGCGCCTGCTTGCTGGGCTGGACCTTGGAGAGCTCTACGGACAGGGGCCGGCCCTTGAAGGAGGTGCCGTGCAGGGCTTCGATGGCCTGTAGCGCATCTTCCTTGTTTTCCATGTGAACAAAAGCATAGCCTGTGGAAAAGCAATGGCTGGATGTGATTCAGTGCACTGATAATAATAAGGATCACATTTGCTTACTAGGAAAATGAACTGTGCCAAAGGAAAGTGCACAACTTTACAATCGGGGCATTAGCTTTAACTTTGAACTTTGCACTCTGCAGTCTTTTTCAGGCGCTCCCAGCAATTCAGCAGCTGTAATTAAACCATAAAACAGAATCTAAACTTTAACTTCACTTCAACTGTGAGTAGAGACCTGGCTTACCTTTGACTTTGTCACATTCGAGGACTTTCCCGAACGTCTGGAACAGCTGCTGGAGGTCTTCTGTGGTGCACATGCCGCTCAGATTACCCACAAACACCTTGGTGGAGTGCAGCGGCCTCCCCCTCGATTCCTCCACCACCAAATTCCGACCACGAAACTCCCGTCCATTGAGCTCCCGGATGGCCCGCTCCGCAGCACCCTCCCCCTGCAGATGCACAAAGGCGAACTGCCGCAGCACGCTGCAGCTGACCACCTGACCGTAGGGTTCGAAGATGGCCGACAGCTCTTCCTGCGTGGTGTCCAATGCCAGGTTACCCACGAAGAGCTTCACTGTGTGGCTCTTGTCCATGGCGCTGTGGAGAAACAGAGGGAGCATCGCTTTGACTGTTTGTTTAGAGATAAGTGAAAGGATTAGCAACACAGTATGACTATCAGCTGCCCCAGACGTGACAGTTACTGAGTGAGCATGAAGACACACCTTTGGCTCAGCGTTAGTCTGACAAGGAGAAGACTACAGGGGTGAAAAGCAGACACAGTGTATGAGCATCAAAAGCTTGGAAATGTCATTATCTCAAGCCTAAAGCTTTTATTTATTTTTAGACGACTAAAAAAAAAAATCACAGATGAAAGAAGCGATCAATTTTTAGCTTAAAGAGTAAAAGAGAAAAACCCAGAAACTTGCTATTTGGAGAAAACGTTAAACGCACCCATATATACACACACTCTTGATAAAGAACCTTTATGCATGAATGAGGAGGCAGATTAACATTCAAATTCCTCAAATTGAATACCACACTGACCACAGATTTGCCTCAGAGTTGCCCGCTGAGGTCAGATAAAGTCATATTATGTAAAAACAGAGCAGTGGAGATCGTGCTAGCGAATAACCGCTAAACATTTACAATAAATGCCACAGAGATCACAGAGTTCGCTTAAGGATACGTCGCTCTCACTCGCGAGAAGCAGGCTGTGACTACCCATGCAGCTATGAGTCACCCTCATACAGAGGAGACACAGGCGAAAGGAGCATTTTGCACCAACAACTTCAAGGAGCAGTGCTGCTCCTAAACTCACGACGCATTTATAGTGACTTTCATGAATCCGGGTGCTTTAAAGAGAACCTATCACAGTTTTCCTCATTTTTCTGTCACACATACACCGTTATAACACCGAATGTTCATATTAATTGTGGTGAAAGTTTCTTGTAATGAGGTCCACATATGTAGAAATAATCCCTGTGAGATAAATCAGGCTTAAAAGCTCAGTTTGATACAGTGTTGTCGATTCCTGGTTCTGTGTGATCTCACTAGAGGAAATATGCCTAATATGGTCATCTCAGGCACAAATATGGATGTAGCGTTCAACTTTCTGATAAGTAGCTAAGTCAAAGTGCCTCAAACATGCATTCATATTAATAGCCAGCAGGGGGCGACGTCTGTGGTTTCTGGTTGCGTAGGCCTCTATTGGAAAATGGTCTTCTGCTTCCTCGCTTTGTGACCTCGGTAAACACCCTGCTGATGACTAAGACCTCGACTATACTCCACTGTGGACTCGCTCACCATTTGATGATGACGTTTATGTGGAGCGGACCTGAATGGACCCTAGCGGACTGACGGGGAAAGCATAATCCCGGCCCTAAGATGCATCCACACCAGAAGCAATGTGGTGATCATGGAGCACATAAAGTGAAAGAGGACAGCTGGTGACTTCAGCATCTTTTCTCAACTTCCAGGCGACTGTCAGTGTGAGCACAGGATAGTGTTGATTACCATATGACCTGTCAGTATGCATATTAGTGGGTTACCTAGGCAACCGGATCCTGGAACGTTTGCAAGTGATGAGCCGTCAGTTTGTAAGTGACACGAGAGGAACAAATCGCTTCCAGTGGACCCAGCGTCTCTTGTTTTAGGTCATGCTGCAAAGAAAATAAGTGAATTTTGTAAGATGACTAGATAGATGGATATTTTACTTAATGATTAATTATCTGAGTAAATAAACCTTTGATTTTGGCTACATTTAAGATGTATTTTACCCATATTAATGCTTCGTGTTTTCGGCAGCATTAAGAATAATAATAAAAGTAGTATAATCTACAATAAACAGGACAGGGGCTCATATTGAATATTTACAAAGTTTTATATGGAATACGATAAAATAATACAAAATTATGTTAAAGAAAAATGAGACTGACACAGTGAAAAACAGATCTTTAGCAAACAGTAATGCAAAATTTGGTGATTCTGAGAGTCAGAAAGGAGGATTACCCCGCGTACGCTCTTTGGATAATGACTTCTCAATCATTAGACATCAGACAGCGAGATTGTGTCCACAGTTTCAGAGTCAGTTTAAAGACACAATTACTGAACGGGGTGGAAAAAGCATGTTAGCGCAATCCCCAAATAGTACTTGTAAGTGTGGTAAGTTTTGCGTGTGGTTTACAAAAGCTGTTCCGTTTTCCAAGCACAAGCGCAATCAGTTCATTTCAATGTTAAACACAAAAAATAGGGCAAGCTTTGTCCTCCGTTAAATCTTAAATTAGCAGTAAACTGTGTGTCACAAACAGTAAACCAGTTTGCACACTTGATTTATATATTTTCCTCCCTATATTTTGCACCTTCAGAAAGGAACTCCGAGCATACATATCCAACATGGTCAGTCTGAGAAGTCTCAGAGTTCCTCCACCTCGTCCTCCATGTCCACTTACACACAATCTTGTCACTGGGCTCTTTTCTAAATACACACAGTACTTCCTTCTATGCCAGAAACCACTTTGTGCTGTAACACATTACTAAATCCGACCCGAAGATGACACACCTCTGTATATGAGCACAGAAGCTCCGCTCATCTTTGGTTTAAATTTAGTTTTGTTTATATAGCGACAAATCACTGCAGCAGCCGCCTCAAGGTGCTTTGTATTGTAATTTTAAGACCCCATAACTATCTAGAGAAAAGCTTAACAATCATTTTGAGCAAGCACTTGGCAACAGTGGGAAGGAAAAACTCCCTTTTAACAGGAAGAAACCTCCAGCAGAACCAGGCTCGGGGAGGGGCAGCCATCTGTGACAAAGACATGCTGTGGAAGAGAGCTTGACATCGTTCCAGTGAGGTGTATAAACACACAGTGATTCAAAAAGGTGACTGAAGAAGAACAACTCAGTGCATCATGGGAGTCCCCCAACAGCCTACACCTATTGCAGCATAAATAAGGGAGGTGTCAGGGTCACCTGGTCCAGCCCTAACTATATGCTTTAGCAAAAAGGAAAGTTTTAAGCCTAATCTGAAAAGTAGAGATAGTGTCTGTCTCCTGAATCCAAACTGGAAGCTGGTTCCACAGAAGAGGGGCCTGAAAACTGAAGGCTCTGCCTCCCATTCTACTTTTAAATACTCTAGGAACAACAAGTAGGCCTGCAGAGCGAGAGCGAATTGCCCTAATAAGGTTATATGGTACTACAAGGTTATTAAGATAAGATGGGGACTGAATATCCAAGACCTTGTATGTGAGGAGCAGGATTTTGAATTGTTTCTGCATTTAACAGGAAGCTTCTGTTTGCGAGGGGCAGCCAATCAGAAGACAGTTTGGCTGCACCAGGAATTTCTTCAGTTGTAAATAACGTGAACAGGGCCCAAGAATAAAAATATGGAGCAAGAAGCGAGCATAGTAGGGATCTCCTTCACTTCAGCCTGTACATGTTTTACAGGACAACCCACCTCCCCACCCCAACACCACACAACTGGGTTTCTAGTTTTTTTGGTTTGAGTTTACCGAATACACCATCAGCACCACCACCAGCACCACCACAGATACCCGCTCTCCATACTGGGTGAACCCCGCTCACATACAGTATGGCTGCTGCACTAACACTGGGTTCAAGTGAAGCATAAACCAGAGGTGGTGGTGGGGGAAAGCTGCTTTGTGATGACGCAGCACGGCGCTGAGTCGACATATTTCCCACAGCTCGCTTTATTTACCAGCTCACAAATACCCAAAAGACACGAGACGAGTTGGTCGGACAGGCTGTCAGTGTTTTTGTGAATGGAGACACGAGAGAGAGAGGGAGAGAGAGCGAGATGCTTGTTTGGTTCCGCTCGGCGATTCAAAGCAAAGCCAAACAAAGTCCCGACAGCCAAACAGCCACGGACACGCATTAAACACACTTACTTTCACTTCCTATTGCGAGGCGTCGATGATCAATACTAATACCTGATACAACGGTATGACTCTCGGTGGCAGATCGATACAATGTAACAACACATTTTTTCTCCCTCCCCTTCTTCCTCCCGCACAGGAATGAACACAGTGAAACGGCGAGGCGATCTAAAGCTCTCCGTCCCTACAACAGCGCCGAAACCAGCAGCCCCCTCACAGCTTTTAGACGGCGGGCTTTAACGAGCTCCCACATGAGAATAAGGGTGCAGAAAAGGCGATTAAATAAAAGGATCTACCATCTTACCTAAGCGGTGCCGTGTTTCAAAATGGTAGCGCCTGCTTCCGTTTGAACGTCGGGCATACTGCTGGAGAGGCTGCAGAGGGGGAGGGCTGCTGCTGCTGCTGCTGCACCGGGAGGATGCTGAATCCTCACAAAAGAAGAGCCACCAAAATGACTCAAGCACACACAGAGACTCGCATGAGCCTTTGTGTTTTACAGATGAACAAAGCCCCCAAACAACAAGCGAGGGGGGCTCAATTAATGATGGCACGTTTACATCCAAGTGCAGGATTATTGTTTATGTGCGATCCTAATATCGATAGTATCGATATCAACGCCGGTATTGGTAATGGATCGATATTGGCACGATGAGATCGATATTTTTACGTATTATTTGTTGAGTATGTAGCCCACAGAATTGTGTTATGTATTTATTTATTTATTATTAGATAGGTGGTGGTGTGTGTTAGAGGAAAGTGTCCAAAACCCTATTTTATTATTTTATTTATAGCCCATAGCAAATTTAAACAAGACAAGTTGCTTCAGAAACATTTATGTTTCAGGTCGCCAAAACCCACATTCGAAGCGTGTGGTAATAGACTATTGTGTATTGTGAAAATCTATGTTTTTAGGTCACTGACGTGTGCAGATTTTGCAGACTGATGATGATTCATCTCATAAAGCATGACACACTGCTCTCTAATACATAAGCTGCCTTTATAGGTTAAAAGTATCGGTATCAGTAATCCTGGCCCTGTATTTACAGTATCACACAGCACTAGTGGTCCCAATTAAAAAGACACACTTATTAACTGATCCGTAGTTGTGCTGATTTATTTAGCTGTAAATCAAACATTTGGATTTGTGCTTCCTGCTTTGATATTAGATTAAAAAAATACAGCTGTTTTTGGGTGTCCAGCTATAACAATGAGTCTTCATTCAAAGCCCAGCCACTTCAAACAGAAAGGGACAATGACAGAACATTTACTGGGAAATTCGATAAACTTATTCGAGCATCAGCAGAACAAGACAGATGCTCGATTTGGAGGAAAAAAAATCAATCCAAAATGTGCCACAGACACAGACAGCGCACCAACATGTGGCTGAGGTATATGCAGGGGCAGCAGTTTGGACAACTTCATGATTCACCCGTCCGACTTTCCTAAAAGATAACAGAGAGGGGGTGTCTGAGATTGTCAGCTGCCCTCTCTGTGTGGCTCAAACGCCCTCTGCAGCAGTGATAAAGGAACACTAACCTCACTCTCCATGTTGGAAAGAAAAACAGCTGAGCACACAATCCTTCAAGGACTCCCTCTGTCACTTTTTAACCCCCCCCCCTCGCCCCCTTTCACTCTGGAAGGAATTTCACTCTCCCTCCTGGGCTCGTTTTAAACTCTCCTGCAGAGTTGATCACAGAGAGAGGGACGGTCTCCCCCTTCATCACAGATTTTTTCTAAATATTTTTAAAATCAAACACACACATCTCAGCGATCCTGGAATTTCAGGATTTGATTTGGTTTTCCAACAACTTTTTGTATATTCTACTTAAAACAAATATCATTACTCGTGACCCACCTATGAGCAATCATAATAATCGTCCGCATCACATCCTCTTTAATTTTTCTACTTAATAAAACTCAAATATATGGAGATGACAAGTTTTTTAGAGAGGCTTATATAATTACTCACATGTTCCTGCAAGTGGACGGCAACACAGAGAAATTAAATCTGTAGCTGAGAAAACATTTACAGACATCCTGCTGATGAGTTGACATGTTTAAAATGCTCAGAAAAACATTAAACAGCAACTGCAGAGAGCGTTTGATTTGATCACAAAGAGCATTTTCACGAAATTAAGTCCATTCATTGCTGTTTGGTCATCAGTGCAGTAATCTTCAGGACTCTGTCTTCCTCGCGTCAGCACTCGCGCTCCGCCGAGAAACACAATCTGCCTTTCTCTTCGAGACGCTTTTTGTCCCCCTTGTTCAAACTCTCATCAGTGTCCAGAGGTTTGAGAGGTTCACAGGTGTGCCGCCGGTGTCTCCAGGTTGTTCTTGCTCCGACCTTTCCCAGCTATTGGCCGGTCCCTCTCCTCCCACAGCGTGACGCCGTCGCAGGCACAAATCTGTTTGGGATTTTGGAAAAGTCCCGCCGATCGGGCGATGATCCCACAGGCCAGCCTGCACAGGGGAAAAAAACAACAAAACAAAAAAGAACAAAGAAATTTAAAATACCTAAAATACCTACAGTTGACCAATTTAAAGTGCCTGAAATAATAATTTTGATACCAGCGTTACGTCACATTGCATTTTTCATTACTTAAGTTTTGAGATTTTAGTTAATTAATCACAAAAACACTGAGTGCTGTGGTCATGACTGATATCCAGGTGAAAGGATTACTGGCACAGAACTGGGCAATGTCAGCAATCAAACACTAGTCAGTCAGTGAAAACAAACATTTCCTGGTCTTGAACAAAGGTGCAGATGACCTCTGTAACACTGGCAGTCTACAGGAGTTACAGAGGAGTTACCCAGCTATTAAGAGTAGTTCAGAAGCTACAGCAGCCATCGACTAATTAGAAGGCAGGTGATTTGAGCCCAGGCTGCTCCTCTTTACATGCCAAAGTATCCTTGGGCAAAATACTGAAGATACTGACCCCCTAAGTTGCTCTCCGATGCATTCACTGAAGTGTGAATGTTAGATAGAAAGCACTCAGGCGAAAAAAAAAAGTGCTTGTATGGGTGTGAATGAGCGATGGGGGCACGTTGTATAAAGCTTCGAGTGCTGCAGCAGAGTAGAGCGTTTAACATTAGAGGGCTTTAATAAAACTAGCAGATAGTCTACAGGTGGCCAGGAAATTTACAGCAGTCTGACAAATCTGTTTCTCCTCCTCTCGTTACTAATAACAGAAATAACAGCTCTTATATACACACGTCATTTGGATATGCAAATATTATTTTAGGCACATTGTACGACTCAAAAACTCTATGACCAATGCAGGAGGGACAGGAACCATGTTTGTTGCCTGCCTCGGGTCCTGGAGGCATGCAGGGTCTTGCAGAGAAGGCTGTTTGCAGCGAATCGCCCTCTTGGTGGAACAGATGCGACGCTGCCGTCAGACTCTGTCCTTGAGCACCAGATGGTAATCATGGAGGTGAGGATGGACTCAGCACAGCAGTAATGGTCGGGGCTTTGAAGCAGGCTGGCTCATGACGCGTCTCCACTGAGGTGCTGAAGGTGACTCTGGAGACAGGAGGATGTGGTGCTTCGGCGTGGATGGAGACAGGTGGTGTAGTCCAGCTGCTTTGTGGGGTTTCTCTCTCTCTCTCACAGGTATGTAGAGAGGTGTTGCAGTCATAGAGGAGTGGTTTGTGGGGGTGGGTGGAGTCTGAATGTTGATTTGTTGACAAGTGGGCCTGAACAGGGAATGAGGTGACAGTGGAGCTCACCAGGAGTGGGACAAGTGTGGAAAAACCCATCAAAGATACAAAAGTACAGCTTGAGCAGCACAGGGAGTGGCTGTAGTGAACGCTTTTCATTGTTCAGATGAAACAGCAACAGACTGGCTGCACCACATATTTTTGATACTGCACCCATCTGACAACAGACGCTCTCTGGAGGTAGACGGATAGCCTGGAGCTCTCCACGGACTACCAACGTACTCCTGCTTTGAACCAACACTTCCTCATTAGCTTAGCTTTGATCCAGAGCTTGTCAAAAATCTGTTTTTGTTAGAACGAATATTTGCTAAAAAAAAAAAGATTTGTATCATGACTTCATTCACTAATTTGTGTTTCAGCTCTGGCAGGCAGAGGATGGAAAACTATGTGAAGATGCTGGGATGAAAACGCGCAGCTCCCAGTCTGAGGCTGTGGTTCTCAGCCAGTGGAGTTAGGAGGGCCCGCTCTGAGTTGGGATGAGTTACTGTCAGCAGTGGAGAAGTTCCAAGTCACATCTGTAGGAACATGGATGCTCTACTGGTCTGCTGTGAGGAAGAGGGAGCCAAGCGTGAAAGCGAAGCTACTTTATTTACTTATCGCCGGATCTACATTCCTACCCTCACCTGAGGCTATGAGTTGTGATTAATCAACGGATATGAGATTCTTCCAAAGGATGTCAAGGATCTCCTTTAGAGACGGGTAGAGAGGCTGCGAGCCCACATTGAAAGGAGACAGCTGAGGTGGTTTGGTTTGACTAGGATGCCTCCTGGATGCTTCCTAGGTGAGGAGTTTTAGGCAATGTGGGAGAAAGCCCAGATCAAACTGAGAGATTATATCTCTCATTTGGCTTGGCGATGCCTCAGGGTCCTCCTAGTAGAGCTGGAGGGAGTTGCTGGGGAGATGGAGGTCTCGGAGCCATCTCTGCTTAGATAGTTTCCCCGTGACCAGAACACATAGGTGGTGGAAACAGGTTGGATGGATGATTCTGGAGATTTTTTGCTCAAACTGTCGTAAAATGTGAGCAAAGTTAGCACAAATCTTTTTAATGCTAACTGGTTACTTTGTTTTTCAGCAATAATGCTAATGTATTGCTGATGTTCCAACAGTATAGTGAGCACGAAATATTTATTTTCTTCACATTTTACAAAGTAAATAATTTACTTGTTGTCGAAGACAATTGGCTTCAATGGTGGGTGATGAAAACGGCCGATAACTGCTGTTTTGTGATGTAAAGCAAAGTGAATCCATGAATGAACTGGAAACCAGCCTGAAGCTACGCATGTTTAACACAAACCACCTTCACACCCACCTTTCTCCAGAGTTCCCAGTCTGTTTGGAGAGAGGGTGACCTCCTCGACCCAGGTCGTCCTCACCTGCGTCCACAACCAGTGATCGACCAATCACATCCCACACCTGGAGGCAAACAGACCAAGGCACGCTGTTCAGCTCCTGTGGCTAAGTACGAGTGCCAAATATAACTCTGTGTTACCTTAAGCTGACCGTCCTCCAGTCTAAATGAGGCTCTCCCGTCTGGTCCAGCGATGACATTTCCCAGATCGCCGACATGCTGTGTACAAAACAGTACCTGTGAAAACTTAACTGTACGTCAAGTGGTTCAGTGAAGTATAAAACTATTAAAAAATAAGGAGTTAACAGCAAGGCAGAGTTACAACTCTTTCACACACTTCATTTAAAATTTAGCACCTGGAGCAGAAGAGCCCAAAACGGCTCCTCTGGGACGTGTTTGGCAATCTGAGCGAGTTATCGCATCTCGCATTTGGCCTCCGCTGACATTTTAATACAAGCCAGAAGGAGGTACAGTCTGAATTTATGACACAAGGATCCTAGCACTGCTGATCGCTCTACTTATGAAAATGAATGACTTTATGGAGAGGTTATTTTAGAGCGAGCTAAAGAAGTAATTTATCGTACCCTGTCGGAGTCCTCTGGACCGCCGTGTTGTCTCCCAAAGGGGTTATAGTGCTCTCCACAACTGCAGAGAAAGGAGAGCATGATGGGAATCAAATATATGGAACATAAATTAGTTTGAGCATCTCTCTATAAAAGGGATCCATGATCATCATCTCCACCTTCCATAATGTTATTGTTGGAGTTGGTATAGACTGTCCGGGGTGTTTCCTACTTAAACTTTGGCCATGTTTAATATACTGTAGCATCTGGTGAGCGGTGGGAGAAAACACCTTACTGTTGATTTCAGAGGTCAGACTGGTTCAAGTTGATAAGACGGCAACAGTTACTAAAATAGTAAAAGTAACAAAGAACGGGGACCGAGGAGGAAAACAATGGCAACATTTTATTTGTTTCCATCGGTTAGCTTTACATTACACGAACACATGGCAATTAACATGTAACACACCAGCACAAGCATAAATGCCAGCATGTCCGCCACTTGTAACGCAGGTTACATCGTAGGCTCCATAAAGATCCTCTACAGAAGCCTAAATCAGGCCTGAGTCACTATAACTGGACGAGAGAAGATCAGAAGAACGTCGCCTGGTCTGATCGGCTCTGAAGGAAAAAGGGAGTCTAGGTGTACCTAATGAAATGTCTGGTGAGTGTATAAGGCAGAAAGTAATGAAAACAGGTAGAGGTGTGAGGGACTTGATGATGGATGGATCCCTCAGTTTTCTCATTTGTGAGTTTGACGACAAAGACTTCACACGAGCGTATTTTACTCCCCCTGATGTCCGATACGTTTTACATCTCTGCAGGACGGCGTCAACAAAGAATAAAAATGCTAAAGCTACACGCCTGTGAGCAACAGTTAACGCCGCCCGTCAATATGCGCTCGGTTAATTGAATTACTGAGCCTAAACTGACAAGTGGAAGCTTAAAATGACACACTGTCCCATTAACACGCTAAATCAGCGGGATTTCAGATGAACTCCGCTAAAGCCCTGTTTTTAATTAAAACCATAATTACATTACACAATAATTTCATCTCTCGCTGCCGTCTTCTCCGAGGCAATAAGAGCTGAGGCTCATGGGTACAACAGTATACAATGTCTCTCAGAGACACAGATGAGATAATTAAAACTGACAGCTGTAACATAAGCCCGTACGTATGCGTGGGAGTTTTGAAGGTCATCGCTTGCCTCGGTACCACAAACCCCGTTTTTTGTTCTTTCACATCACAGGTCAGACCACACAGATTTTTCTTTGCGGGAAAAGAAACCAAACCGCAGAGAAAAGCTAAAAGTTTACAAACTCGTCAACCGATTCGGACCAGAGTAAACAAACTATGGGTGTGAAAAGGCCCGAGACTCATAACCATGACTCTTTCCAGGTTTGAGCTTAGGAAAAGTGTAAATCACCGATGATTCCCCATCTCCTTCACACTCTACACGATGCTGATGAGCTGATAAAACTGGTATGAAACACTGGTCTAACCTGAGGCAGTCCAGTGTGAGGTCTCCCAGCGTGTGAACGTGGAGACCGTGGGGTCCGGGCTCCAACCCGTCAATGGTCCCGTCAATCAGGCAGCGTTCCTCGGACAGCTGCAGGAAACGCACCACCCCCTGAATCGATCCGGCACCGGCTAACATGGCCACCGCTGCACCCAGATCTGCCACGGAAAAACAGAGAGGGTGAAGCACTTACTTGTGTTGGGGTAGGGCTGTGATCAGACTGCTTCACATTAGATTTTATCTGTAGGGAGCTGTGAGCTCAACATAAAATGAACCAGTTTAAAGCTACAGGGAGAGGCAGACTGTGGTAGGCTGTGGGGCTGAGTGCCTATCTTATAGTGCTGTGCTTCACAGATTAAGTAAGGATGGAAGACAAGGCTCGGAGGTCTCCGGTGTAGTCAGGATGATCTTTGTGTTCACACTTTAAAGCAGATCAGCTGATATTTAGTCCATGTTTAAATCATAAACTGCCCTCAGTGCATGCAATCACACGGTTACTGACCTGTGATTGGATCAGCAGACTGTATCTGACTGAGACTTGCTACCACAAACAGAGGTTCAACTAATGAAACTCCATTTTGGCTGTTTTATGAGGCATCTTTGTTTAGCAGGAAGTCCGATAAATCAACTCAAAGTTACCACACTGTACCGCGCTGAATATCTGCAAGGAATGGCCCAAATACCTGGCTAAATATTATCTGCATTCACTCGGTTTTTAATTCATCAAAATAAGTGGGAACTACAATTTTCAAATATTACATTTAATCAGCTGTATTTTGCCTGCACGGTCTACAGTTTGGTACATGGACTCTTGCACTCTTCCCAAGATTAAACAGGACTATAAATCCGACTCAGCTGTGGTACTGGAAAGCTTCTGATACCTCCAGCGCAGGCACGTGCAGCTCCTGCTGCCGTTCCTCCTCACCTTTCTCTGATCCGCCGATGCCCTTCAGCACGGCCCTCCGTCCGGTGCTCTCTATCAGGGCCTGCAGTTCTGCACTGGTCAGAGCAGATTCCACCAGCACCTGCTCCTGACCGACATCAATACTGACCGAGTTCACGCCTGCAAACATACCAAAACCATCATCAGACAGACAGACGGAGAATAACACGAATGCAGACAGCTGAGGAGAACGTTCAGCGATGCGAATAATCTAAAAACAGAAACAGTTTGCCTAGGATTTATCTGATTTTCATTTTCTTAGATTTACTGCTTTACACTGATCTATATCAATGAAAATCTACCCTCATTAGGTACACTTATTCAACGACCTCCACAGTCACCAGCTCTCTGTCTAATCGAGCACCTTTGTGATGTGGTGGAGGAGGAGATTCAAATCGTGGATGTGTGATGCTGTCATGTGGACCAAAATCTCTGAGGAATGTTTCTAGTACCTTGTTGTGTCACAAAGAATTAAAGCAGTTCTGGAAATAAATTGGTCCAACCTGGTACTAGCAAGGTTTTATTTTTTTATTGGGTTGTGTCTACATTTTCTTGTTTATATCTGTATAATATGTAGTCTATAGCTGGTTTGTTATTGTGAAAATGTTAAAGCTTTATTGTTTTCTAATAACATCCAACACTTGCTGGAGACAGAACCATGAATGTTATTTCCTGATAAGAGTTTTATTAGTTGTGGTGAGATTAGTGGCTGTTGTTTTTCTCTCTTCAAAGTTATGTTGTTGTTTCAGCGGCTCCCTTAAGGAGTCGCCACAGCAGACCATCTGCTTCCATCGCACCCAGCATTAACATCCACCTCTATCACACCAACACCTGCGTGTATCTTCACTGCATCCATGATCACCTCTGTGATCTTCCTCTTTTCCTTCAACATCCTTTGTCCATTATATCCACTATCCCTCCTCTGCACATAGGGCTGTTCGATATAACGATATATATCGGATGATGATATAAAACGTCTATGTTTCATTTTACGCTATCGTTTGTTTCGTGGTGTCGCAAAATAAACTGTTTACAACAATTTTTTTTTCATTGTTTTGATGGACACTGTAGTGGCTATATTAATTTCTTAAAGTTCCCTCTTTCTCTTATATTTAATATAACCACACTACAGACGGACAAGCACCTGGTTTTATGCATTGTGTTTAGGAAAAACAAGGTAACAGCATCGCGTGTCCGCTTGTTTATGTTCCACATAAACCTTTCACAATAAAGCTCAAGATCCTGTTGAGACTTTTCAGAATAAACTGAATCACGTGAAAGAGCAGATTATTTACGGATGAGAAGTAAAAAAGAGCCGCCAGGTGCTAAAAAATAAACCTTAGACTCAAACATTAGAACAGGCTTTCCCCCGCAGCACGCTGAGTAATGAATGCTCACAAAGAAAACTGCGGCATTTACAACTTATGTCTAAAAATGTAGAGTTTCATGCATTGGTTAGAACACTCGACTCCAGCTACATGACGCGGAGCTGGAAACACTTCCCGCAAGTCGAGCTGCCCAGATTCACAGAATTTACAGAAAATGTTACATTTTTGTGATTTATATCGTTATCGGCCGATAGAATTCTTATATCGGGATATGAGAGTTTGGTCATATCGCACAGCCCTATCTGCACATGTCCAAACCATCTCAGCCTCGTCTTCCAGCCTTTGTCACCAAACTGCCAAACCTTCAGCTTTCCCTCTGATGGACTCATTACTAATTCTGTCCATTCTGGTCACTCAGTATGAAATACCATCATCTCCAAATCACAAATGAAATAATTTTTTCTTATAAGGTTGTGGATTGCCAGGTGCTCAATATGGTTTGACTCACTTAACAGGAAACAGGATGCTTCATATGTGTTGCATTATACAGTTGCCTGCACTGATGGAAGTGCCTAAGCATTCAGTTAAGATGAAGCAGCTGAAATGACACCGTCTCTACTATATGCTCCCTTAGAGTTCAGTGGGCGCTGCAGAAAAATGCAGGATCTTTCTGGAAACATCACTTGTTGCTTAGTGTAATGAGTTTACTTTAATATTGAAATGCAAAATCATGCTAACCAGCGTTTGTACTGCACTTTTAAGTGCGTAGGATGCAGAAAACTTCAGCAGTCCCTGTTTGTAGGAAAGTAAACAATGCAGCGGGGGTCAGCAGCTCTTTCTACATGTGCTTGCTCACCTGGTTTGCCCTCCAGAGCTGCTCTGACTTTCTCCCCGCAGCTTTCACACGTCATCTGCACCGCAAACTCCAGCTGTGGAGGACAGAGCGGACATTAAAACAGCTGGAGCCACCTGACAAGTGCACAGCAAACTGCGTAGGACGGCGACGCCGCGGTAAAGCGGCTTCAGCTCGCAAACTCATGTTTAACGCAAAAACGTAAAATAACGTCACCACACAACAAAAAAAACGTGTTTACAGAGGGTAAAATGTGCTGACAAACCTTTGTGGGCCTCTGACAGTCCATGTTGTTAGAGCAGTGCGCCGCCTGGGCAATAAACGCTGAATTAAACAGAAAACTTCCCACTTTTCGAGAAACGGAAATACAATGTTTGCTAATGGGCGCCGCCATGTTTGTGAGGTCAGAGTGACGTTCCGCCCGTTGCCGCCGTCAAGTGTCCACGAGCTGGTACTGCAGCCTCCTGTTTTATACGAAGAACACTTCAGAGGAGAAGTGTTTGGCTTTATTAAGAGAGCGCTAAGTGATGTTATTCTTTAATTAAATCCTCGGAAAATAAAATAAATATTTAGCGTAACAAAAAATGTTTTACTCAAATCTAGTTAAAGTACGCTGCTTAAATATAAACAGTAAAAGCTACTTTTCAGAGTCTTACCCAAATTATATACATAGACATATTTTAATGTTGTAGTATATTAATGTAGAGCACATAATCAATCTAATCAAATCTATGTACACTGATCACATGCACATAATCCAATTATTATCAATTAATTATCTGAAACTATTTAAAAACTGTACTTGTAATTATATCATTATATAACCACTTACTTTACACCAGTTAATTGGTATAATAATGTAATAATAAAACCAGCATCGGAATCTGAAACTTCTTAAAAGATTATATACAGGAAATGTCGGTTATCAAAACCGATTTATTTAGATTTTATAAGAGATGAAGCAATGATGTGACTGCACGTAATACACAACTTAGCAAAAATATATATCTTTATATTCTATTTTAGCTTTAGACACTGTGTTTTTCACAAAACTTATTATTTGCTCCTAAACACAAAAATTGCTCGTCCCTGGGTGGGCTCGAACCACCAACCTTTCGGTTAACAGCCGAACGCGCTAACCGATTGCGCCACAGAGACTGTTGCAGCCCAGAAGACGGGGGAAACCACATTTCTTGTCTTCTCATGGTTTCGATTATGTCACTGGTGTGTAGGGCTGGGTATCGTCGCTTATCAGCTGCTGGATGGTTGCTGAAATAGTTTTGTGAGCTGTAACCTGGGATTCTGGCGTTTTTGGCTAAATACATTTATATTGATACATTTATAAATGTATTTTTAAATTTATATATTTAATGAAACGATATCGCTAAGTCTAGCAAAAAAAAAGAAGCTTGTTGTTACTTTTAAGTAAGCAATGATGTCAAGGTTACCGCTGAGTATAAAGCAAAATTGACATTAGGCGTGTGTTCTGTGCTTTATGCTCAAAAGTACAAAAAGCGGTCGTCCCTGGGTGGGCTCGAACCACCAACCTTTCGGTTAACAGCCGAACGCGCTAACCGATTGCGCCACAGAGACTGACGGTGCACGACAGCCGGGGGTTTCTCCACCAGTGTTCTCGCGCTACGTTGCCAGTCAGTGTGCATTTGCAGACAAACGAACACCATGTTCAGGCCTCCAGAACAAAAGGCGGAAGCATATGAAGAAGAGCTTTGAATGTCCTTCAAGAAGCCTGGAGAACTATTCCCAAAGGCTACTTACAGAAATGACTACAAAGCTGCCTAAGAGAGTTCAGACTGAGTTGGAAAATACATGTGGACTTTCAAGGTTGTTAGAAGCTTGGTAAATAAACTGTCAATCAATGGACCTATGGCCAATTTCCCTATTAAAACATAAGGAAATGATGGGCGAACAGTACTGTATGCAAATGCTGTACTGTGCACCCCTGTTTATAGTGTGTTACACTGAAATGTTTACTAATTGTTAATATCAATAGACAGAATGGTGACATAAAAATGTTGAATGCTTGAAATTGATTTGAGCTACAATTACAGTTTAAATAACTACACAGGATTAACAAAGTCAAGATATCCTGTGGTGTTTATGCAAAAATTCAATACTGGCTTAAACTGCCGGCTCTCTGGATTGATCTGGCAAAACGATTTTTAAAGGATGGCTTCTCCTGTGGGATTTGTCACATTTAAACCATTACATCCATCAAATTCATTTAAGCTGATTTTCATTCCTTACTGAACTAATAAAAAAAATCCTATAGCCACAGTGAGTCTGAATTATCAGACAATGTATTAATGTGGTAATGAGAGGAGAGCACACTGAAACAGTCAAGGAACATCATGAAGATATTCAGACTGTGGAAGGACAGGAACAGCTGGCAGCAGAAGATATACGATTAGAGTTACCCTCTGCTTACTGGTCCTCCAGTTCAGTTTTACAGGCTGTATCGATTATTGCGGATTAACCCTTTAAAGCCCGAACCATTAAATAGTTGAGAGTTTATTTAACCTTCTGACAATGAAAATCTATATTCTTTGTATCATATTTGCTCCTTTTTTGGAGCAAATATGTTTAAAATGTACTGTGCAATTTATTTTGGTTTTTAGTGGGGAAATAAAACCCACACGGATGATGTGTTCTCAAAAACTCACAGAAACTGTCAAATACGATACACTATGCATTAAAGCACTACATACGGCACAGGAGAGATCACCTCGAAACTAGATGCCCTGTTCCCAGATTTTTGGAGGTTCATGAGGAGGCCATCGCCTGCTGGTGTTTCTGCTGTTTCAACCACTTCAGTGGTCACAGGTGTATAAAACCAAACACCGAGGCATGCAGACAAACATTAGAGAAAGAACAGCACGCTCAGGAGCTCAGTGTACTCCGTGAAATTTCCTTACTACTAAATATTCCACAGTCAGCTGTTTTGTGGTATATAACAAAGTGAAACTGGTGTAGAGCAGCGGAGACGACCAATCACGTTTCTACATCTGGTGATGTGATTGACGAGTCTGACAGTTGCCGGGGGAACAGTCCTTGTCTGACTGCATTGTGCCAAGTGTAATGTTTGGTGAACGGGTAATCGTCTTGCAGGGTTGATCAAAACTGGTCAAAAGTCCCCATAAACACCCCTAAACCTTGTAGAAAGACTTCTCAGAAGAGCTGAAGCTGTTATACCTGCAAACAGTGGGCTGACATTATATTAAACCCTACGGATTAAGAATGACAGGTCACTTTAATTGATATATGTGCGAATGCAGACGAGTGAATACTTTTGGCAATATAGTGCATGGCTCTCTGTAATACTTTTGATAGCATAGGCGAGCCATGGGGACATGGGATGATGTCAGAAAATCTGGGTCACAAGTCTAAAATAAAAGCTATGAAAATGAAACCTTCTCCAACTAAATTTGGGCGTGTAAGTATAGAGAGTGACACACATTCGCCACTGCGGACGTAGGCTCGTGCGCGGTGTGTCGATCCCAAAACAGGACGATCATTGTGTCAAAACAACACAGAGAGGCCGATGTCTTACACAGAAGAAAGCCGAGCGGCAGCTCAGCGAGAACACAGCGTCTTCTGTATCGGGTGCCTCGCTGGCTTTGACCTTTGACCCCGTGCCGAGTAATATGACCATATCCTTTAAGAGGGCCGAGCCAGTGTGCGCCAGGCAGAAAACACAACCGCAGCCATTTTATGTGTGTGTCGAGCAACCTTTTTTCTCACACACACACACTGCCCACACAGCTAATTTATTCAGTAAATGGGAAACTGGTTACAACCTTTGCCCTCATGTTGAGCCGCAGCACTGAGCTCGCCGGTCAAAGGAGTGCCACCTGAGCCCAGGGGAGTGGGTGGTGGTGGTGGTGGTGGTGGGGATTTCATTAACACACACATACAGAAACAGGCACAAGACAGCGAGGAAGCGGCAGGAAACCTAATAACTACTCGAACATCGTCCAGAGCAGATTTAGCGAGAGAGAACAAAGGAGCGAGGTAAGAGGACAGGAGATGGTGAAATTAGTTGGAGGAAAAAAATGTGTCTGCTGGAAGGAGCAAATGAGAAAAAGAAGAGAGAGGAGAGAAGGCAAAGCAAATGTGAGAAGGCAGCAGTGGGAAAAATAAGAAAGATGACAAAGAGGAGTGTGGGAATGTGTGTGTGAGTGTGTTTGGACGGCAGTGCGAAGCAGTGCTGACAGGATGTGTTGACAGGCCCGTTTGGAACAGTAGAGGTTTTATCTGTGCTAATAAATGAGGCCCTATATCCCATCCTACACGGGCCTATTAAAAACTGACCTGGAGTCTGTTGTACTTTCTTATTAAATATTTCAAGTGGGTGAAGCAGCTCCCGTTTCATTGATTACCGCAAAGCAAGCAAATCTTTATTTTTAGAGCCAGGGAGAAACGGAGAGGTAGAGAGGACTCGCACACAGCAACCAACTCATGCGTTTAAATCTAACAATGAGTACAAAGACAGAGGTAATCAAAGGCTGGGGAGAAAAGAAATGCTTCGGCCTCCGTGGTGAGCGGCACAGTTTTTACAGCTCACACCATTCGTCATAATAGGGCGTATTAAGGCACTCACAAGGATGTTGTTATTATGTTTTTTTAAGTACACAAATAAAATTAATGTGTAACGAATTCAGTTTGGTTTATTATAGTTTATATATAACTAATTGAGAACAAGCGTCATTGCAAAGTAATTTACCGACAAAGAACCCACTTTATTAAAGAGCTAGTTCCAATACTCTGGTTAATTGTTATCCAGTAGGGAGGTAGGAACAACTCCTGAAACCTCCAGCAGGAGCAGAAGCAGGGAGGTGCAGCTATCTGCTGGAACTGGACATTCTCATGTAACTCTCAGCTGGTTAAAGCCCATAGCATAGTTGCTCCACAGTGTGGTGGGTTACCCCACACAAGCAAAAATCCCTGCCTCGACTTTTCCCAGGAGGAGACACACGAGCGTGAACGTGCATCCAATTCTAAAAGTGTGCACGAGACACTAAGAGGCTTCACCATCAGTTTTGCTGGTTGGACAGACTTTAGTTCATTGCCACCAGGGCGGCGGGGTCCAGCTGTCACAGAGTGACAACACATACCCTGGACAGGTTGCCAGTTCACCACGGGGTGAGAAGAACTGGCAACGCATACAACACGCTTCCACAAGAGCTTCTTTCCAACAAAAGTCAGACTGTTGGTGAAAAAACCCCTAAAATACAGACAAAATCTACTTCATCCAGGAGTGCAATGCATATCTTTTCATACTTGTCCTTTAAGTGCAGTATGGGAATTAATGTTTCATAATTGAAATTACTTGAAATTGTGTCCCCTTACTTTACCTCACTGTGCACTTTGTTTTGTATTTGTATATAAATATAAATTTATTTGGCTTTGACTCTAAGCTCTGCGCATCAGATTTGCTTTGTATGCAGACCCAGTGCATGTGAACAAATGGCAGATAAGAGGCGTTATCACTATCTTATTTTTATCTTTTGAAACCACCAAAGAAAATCTACACTGTATAACATTTTGACAAGAACATGTCTCCTCAGTGCAGAAAGAATCCTCCAGGAAGCTCAGATATAATAGAATTGTTTATTATCTTAATACAAATAAGAACCAGGGGCTACATGTCTTTGCAGGTTTAGTTTAGACTGTGTACAGCAGGTGAACAGTATGTGAAAGTTACATCCTTAAGAAATAGGAGGAGAAACAAAATAGTCCAGCCAATCCATCGACTGTTCACTGAAGCCTCATCAGACATGGTCTCAGTGGAAGGGTGGCTGTCAAGAAGGTGTTCTTAAGGAAGGGAAACAGCGAGAACAGGCTGAGGTGTGCCAAATTACACAAGAACTGGATTGAAAATCAATGTCAATAGTCTGGAGAACTATTCCTGAAGAGCACTTAGAGAAAAAGAGTTCACACTGCATTAAAGAATAAAGGTTTGCATTTCAAATATTGACTTTTAAGCTCACCAGAGTTGTACATTCTCTGTTTTCACCTCATACATATTTCCTGTATGTTTGCTCATGTTTTGTTTTAATAAACCACTTCACGAATTTCTTGGTGAAATATAAAGAAATGAGGGCTTGATACTTTTGCACAGTACTTTGAATATTCAGTTCATTCTTCCTGAGATAAGGTGCTTTCTAATCTTCCGCCAGCAGCTGAGCTTTCTGACCCTCCTGTGGCTGCAGACACAAGTAAACTTAATATATATATACAGATGCCGCAGAAACACTTGAAGGCCACCAACAGAATCCATTCATCATATTGCACAGTCGAACAGGCTCGACCCACTGGGACTCCTTTAAAAAAGTTCTTTTTTAAACATCCTTATTGGTGTACAGTGAGATTTTAGAGGTTTTGCCTAAAACGGCAGCTTCTGCCAAGGGAAAGAAAGCCGTTACAGTCAGCAACAAGCTGCAAGAGGAAAGCCAGTGAGAGGTCCAGGCATTCTCTATTGCAGTCAAATAAATAGGATTCATTACCGTGTTGAAAACGATGCTAGGATACTGCCCGACATGCTTCAGTGTGCATGTTTACATTTAATTTGTCAACCCTGGCTTCCTGTGTGCATGACATATCTTTAATGGCACAGAGAGCTGGGTTCACAGACACAGATTTCTAGAAGTGTCTGTGAGGCCATGCAGTGATTTGCATGAAAGAATCACGCCTGCTTTTAATATAGTGTGTCCTATGGGCATGAAGGTCACAGACATATCAAACATGTTACTGGAACATATAGCAGCCTCACTGACTGCTATATGTTTTTACAAGAGTCAAAGAGTTCTTTTGGAATAGGGGTTGTATTCACATACTG
Organism: Maylandia zebra; assembly: GCF_041146795.1. Taxonomy (NCBI): domain Eukaryota; kingdom Metazoa; phylum Chordata; class Actinopteri; order Cichliformes; family Cichlidae; genus Maylandia; species Maylandia zebra. The sequence goes on from NC_135169.1 coordinate 31,686,256, forward strand.
GTCAATGTAATCAGTGTAGTAATAACAACAGATCTCACATTTCCAGTTCAGGTGGACTGGAAATTACATACTCATCGCTGTTTCATTTTCACTTAGTGTTGTTTACCAGGTGATATCTGTTTTGAGTGCTAACCAACACCCATATAGTTTTATGTCAGCTGCTTCAGAGCAATCATCTCAAGACTTGTGTTGAACCGCTGTAGGTGTACACTGCAAAAACTCAAACTCTTACCAAGTATATTTGTCTTATTTCTAGTCAAAACATCTCATTACACTTAAAATAAGACAAAAACAGCTACAAAGCAACATTTCAAGACAGTGAATCTTGAAACTACAGACAAACTAGATAATTTTCACTTGTTTCATTGGCAGATTTTTTTCACTTAATATTTTGACTTGAAATTAGACAAATACACTTGGTAAGATTTTGAGTTTTTGCAGTGTAGTTTTTATTCTTCTGAATCTAACCAAATCGTTTATTGCTGTAACCTGTCAAAAAGCTGAAATCATGGCTGGTAAGCACACCACAAACACATATTATATACCAGCAACATTGTCCACAACATCACAACCTTGACTTATTTAGCCCGACAGCAGGAGCGTGGTGGGTCTTGTTAGTAGCGTGAGGGACCCTGAACAGGTCAAAGTAACGTCACGCACCATCCAGAGCGCCCTCCATGTCTGCTGATTGCACCCTGACAGCTCGAATGGAAGATGAAGTGAGGCGTGTCCGGGGATCTCTGCAAGCGGGCAGAGATTGTAAATAATTTAAAAATAAAGTACATGGTGCATGACTCTGTCCTGCCTCAGTTCTTTTCAATCATTCATGGTGTGGAACACGATGGACATTTGCTTTGGTTCTGAAGTACTAAATATTGATAAAGTCAGGGTTTTTTTAAAGTTTTGTCAGTCCAGGCTGACCTGATTCTTGTCTACACAAATCAATAAAAGTAATTATACGAACAGATAAAATGTTAAATAATACTTTGCTGGTATCTCATTCTTAAGAAGCCTCTTTTGAAGCCTTTTGAATGTAAAAAGTCATTTAACCATTGCAAGTCTTTAATATTTTTAATGCTCAAAAACAACCAGTTGTATCAAAGAAGAAAAAGTCTGTAAAGTTTTAGAAACATCTGTCCCTGCTTCTGAAATCACATCAAGCACAAACCATAAAAAGCTGCAGAGGAACCACAAGAAAGCGTCCAATCAATCAGAAAGCAGCCCATTAAACAATATCCATTCAGCACAGCGGTGTCATGCATTACTGCCGGTCCACAAACAAGCTAAAAACAATGAATTTATAATGCCAGCGGGGTGTTTAACAAGCTTCGGCCAATCTCTGCAGCTCATCACAAACAGGATCAATAGGAAGAAGCGACAGCGTTCCCTAATCAAAGTCTGCACTGTTCCTCACAAGAATAATAACCCGTATGGAGGAGGGAATACGCTGCAAACACAATAACTCATTAATTTATTACACACCCGAGTCCAGATCGTTACTCAGTCTGTCCGTCAGGATTCAGGAAGCATCCTTAACCTCGCCCCAAAAAATAGGAACGTAATACTAATAAAATCAAAGAGCGGTGGGATTTATTAGGAGGTAAAAGCCAGAAAGAGCCCAACTGTCCTTTAAATACACTACAGGTGACTCATTAGTGCACAGGAACACTGTAAGAACAGGATGGAAAATATGACGACTACTAAGTCTGAGACGTGTTTTTGAGTAACGGAGATAAAAAACAAACGTGACTACAAAAGAAGGGAGTGGAAATAAGTTGCAATACACAGTACAGGCAAAATAAATACAAACGAGAATAATAACTCATAAAGAGCCAGTTTAAGGAGACGGTAATGAGCGTGAGAAAAGAGGATCTATGTTTCTTAGTAAAGAGCGTTTAAAAGTTGACTTCAAATGGCAGGGGAGAGAGAGGCAGGGCGATAAAAATCGACGTGGGTCAGATTGTGAGGGTGTTGTAAACCTCCAGGGCCAACCAGGAAAGAGACGATTAACGGGACTCTGGAGCCAATTAGCACTGCAAGACTCACACGCGACACCATTAAAAAATAAATAAATAAAAGATCTGCTATAAGTACGATGACAATTTTATACCCAATGATTTTTTTAAGAGAAGAGAGAAACAGCACCTCTAACAACAGTGATCCTTGATGCAGCATTAAAGCTTGTTTGGAACAGCACGGCCTGTTTTGTTTTCAAAAATGCTCGTACAGGATTCCAGGATGTCTCAGATTTATTGAGTCTGTTATCGCTCAGACTCTCCAAATGCGATGTATTCATCATTTCTCCAAAGCTCAAATGTTGGTGCTGAGCCTTTTTATTTCCACTGCTGTAGGATTAACTTTTTAGCAATTACCATTCCAAGCAGGAACGCAATCTGTTCGCGGTTCCTCGCAGACGCCAAAGAGCTAGTCTTTCCGAGTAACAATGAAAACCTACTACGGCAGTTTCTACTATGTCATTTCGAGGTGGAATTAATGGTTCTTTATCTGTTTCTGCAGGTTTTTAGCCACGCACTGTAAAAGATTTTCGATTTGCGTCCAGTTCTCCAAAGCAACGTCTGCGCATAACCCAATCTCAATAAGTATGTAGAATAGAGTAGAATAGTAAAGGGAACCACAGTAGAGTTCACCACAAACAGGAAAAAACATGAAAGAAAACACCTAAGAGACAAGCACAGAGAATGGACTCCTAGCTGAGAGCTGTCATTGTTTCTAACACAACAAAGACGTTCTCTGTGTTACTTCTATGTTCCTGAAAGCAGAGGCTAAGCTGGAGGGCCGACAGCTCCATCCACATACTTTGACACTTCCTCCTGGATCACGGCACGCAGCTCTGTGCCGCTGCCTGTGTGACTGTGTTTTTCTCCCTCCCTGCCTAATGGTCGTGCTGTTAACAGTCTTCTAGCACTGCTTTATCTCAGTACGCTGACTTTCGGATTAGACAAGAACATCACATATTTTTCAAATCGCTCCCTGTTGTACCAAGATTTCTTATTTCATATTTTGGTCTGTTCATTTTATTTCTCTCTTAGGGGTGTGTATTTTTTTTTGTCCTAGAACAGAAGCAGCATGTATGTTAGACAACCCTGATGAGGATGATTGGAAGAGAACGATTGGATAGATCAAGTTATACACCCAGCATGGTCACAGAATACAATCAGAACAACGTGTGAAAGTGATAACTCGAGTTTATGTTGCAACTGAGTCATTCTGTAAAAGGACTAGATGTTATTTATTTTATTATTATTTTTTTTTATTAACCTTTATTTAACCAGGAAGATCCCATTGAGGTTAAAAACCTCTTTTTCAAGGGAGACCTGGCCAAGATAGGCAGCAGCAGATGTCTCACAGTTACAGAAATTACTCAAACACAGGCAGCAACAACACACATGCAACAATAAGTGAAAGAATACAAATAAAATAAAAATAAAATTCAATAAAATTCAAATAAAATAAAAAGTCAGTTAAAATGACAATCAATCTAATTGAAACAGTTGCATGTTATGGACTTGGCCTCAAGGATTCGTAGTTTAGATTTAAAATCACTTAATGAAATGAATTCAGTCATTTTCCATTCCTTCTGCAGTTTGTTCCCTGATAATGCGCCTGATAAGATCAAGACAAAAACATGATACCATAGAGCACTCCATCCAGACATAGAAACAAAATAGCAAGAAATGTTTAATGTCAAGGGCCTCTTGGATCAGAAATGTTGGAGGACACTTAAACGTGACAGTGGTCCCACTGCAGCAAAGATTAGTGATTTCCATGACAACTTGATTATCAAGGCTGAGATGATTGGCTTGTTACTCATGATACCAGCAGAAAGTTGAGTCATGTAAACCTGTAAAAACACAAACAAACTTGTGCCCATACCCATATTTATGGTGTTTTGGAATGTCTCCATTAGACATGCTAAAACAAAATATATGACTCAGCTCATTTTGAGAGGGTTGGATGGGAACTGTAATTCACCGAGGGGTGTGTGTGTGTGCGCGTGTGTGTGTGTCTGTGTGTGGGGGGGTATAAGTGTTGAAATAATGAAAAATAAATCTACTAAATGCTTGCATTCATTGCAATTAGTAACCTCAGTCATGCTAAACACCCCTTTGTTATGAAAATGCTGTGAATAATAGATGAGGGAGGCCCCGTTCCTGGGGTTGCCTAAGGCCCGTGAATCACTAAATGCACCCCTGTTGACTGTAGATTTACATACGAGCTCTCTGTGAAGCCCCACTTCAAATTTAAATCAGCCTGCGTGGCATCACAAAAGCTTTTCACAGTGAACGGCAAGAAGCAACTTTACAACAGAGAGCGCGGGGTTAACGGAGCGCCCGGAGCTGGAGATACAATATTCGGGGAAACGTTACATAAGTATTACAATAATTTTCTCGTCACGGTCGAACGACTTTCCGTTAGGATTGTCCATGCGCGTTAATGTGCTCGTGGCGTGTGTGAAGACCATATGTGCTTGCTGTGAGCGCGCGAGCCGCCGCACAGCGTTCTCCGCGCGTCACGAACACACGCGCAGAGAGAGAGAGAGAGGGGAGAGAGAGAGAGGCAAACGCCTCTCGTTATGTAGCACGAGGAGTCGCTCGCGAGGACCATCCTCTTGACAGACAGCAGATCTGCAGCCTCACTGACTGCTTCACCTGAACAAGCCCCAAACAGTGCCGAAGAGAGCCAAGAGTGAAGGCGAGCAGGAGGAGCGGGAGGTCCTTCAATAAACCGAACAAATAAATTTAAAATAAAATAACGGAAAAAGAAGAAAGAAGGAGGAGAGGGGACAGGAGGCAGCCGGCTGGCCGGGACACGCAGTCCGCCTGAGGGGAGAAATCACCGCTACCACCGTCACATCACATCACAGCTCCGGAGATAACAAAGGTCGGTAACGGTGTAATAGCAGCATCCCTATCCTTACATGGCGGCGTTAATCCCCGTAGTAGCGCAGCAGTGGACGTGTCTGATGTGCTGTTTAAAAGGGAAAAAGGGGGGTCGATGTGTCACAAGCGGACATTTGTAGACGATCATGTTTGTTTCTATTGTGCCAATGTTCCGTTTTTCTCTCTCTGTGATCCTCACCGCTCCTCTGTGGGGACAATTACGCACCGATAGCTGCGCCAAAAGCGGATTTATGGCCACCCCCCCGCGCTGACACGTTTTCCTCAAAAAAAAAAAAAAAAAAAAAAAAAAAAAAGGTGTTCAGAGCCAACATGTGTATCATTTGGAAATGAGCCGCGGAGTGATTTCACTCCGGCACGACCCCTCAAAGCTATCCAGGCGTGCTGGTGCTGTTGTCGATCCAGCGGCGGAGAAGAACGAAGTTCTCACATGCAAAGAGCTGAAGTGAAGCTGAGTGTTAAAAGCAATGAAGAGTGGACACGGTAACCACCGTCCGTGCTTTTCATGCCGTTTTTAACCTTTTGAAGTTTTCTTTTCTTTTTTCCCTCCCGGTTATCGCGTTCCCGCTAAACTCAGTCGCTGCTCTAACCCGTTTTTCCAGGTTAACAGATTTTTTTTTTCAACTGGTTAGATTTGCTTACATTTTACGCTCTCCAGATGTTGCAGATTTGTCCATTTTTTGAATAGATTAGATCACAGACCTGGCGGAAAAAAGGAATTAACATCGTCTTAAGTGTATACATGTGCATATAGGTGCTGATAGTATCTTCAAATAGCAACGCGAACTATGTTGATGACAAATATTTTCACATTCAGCTTTTTGTTCGAGCAAATTAATGTGCCAGTTAAGCGGGAAGCTGTGTTAAACTGTGTAATAAACTGGTGACAGGTAGCAGGTGTTGATGTTTCCTGCTCATCTCGAGTCTGATGAGTTTCTTTGTGGTTTTAGGAGGAAAATATCAGCTAGTGATTTCATGTCAGTGGACACACAGGTGCCAGTATTTTGCATCGTCATATGAAGATAACTACAACATGTATTTGCATGAACTGGACATGGAAACCTTCTTTTTCCACAGAGGTCTTTATTTTAGTCAAATCATATGGAATACTTGCAAAAAGGCAAAAACCAAAGCTGTAAATGATTTGTATATATATTTGTATATATATATTTGTATAATACCCCTTTTCTCCTCGGCCGGCTGACAGACCAGGAAAAGCACAAGCACAGTAAAACAGACCTGTTGTACTGCATACTTTGTGCATTGCCTCCATCTGGCAACAGAGCTCACTGCACTCAGCGGTGCGAACAGCGCTAGCTGCGCTGGACCATAAACCCAGCTTTAACCTGGAAAACCGGTCTGCTTGTTGACTGGTCGACATTGGGCAGATGCTTTCGTCATCCGCTGCCAGCGACGTGCAGTCAGGATTTTGGAGAACTGCACGATAGCGCGTCCTGTCCGAGCTCAGACACTGTCGGACACATTAGCCTAAAACCAGCTATACACCGAGATGGAATCGGTGTATTTATCGCGATCTTCTCTGCCAGCGCCTCAAAGCTTGTCGGGATGATTGATTTCTCCTGTTCAGTCAGATTAAGAGAGTGTCAACACCTGTGCCGGGAAATTAATTAAACTTCACGCGGAGATTAACCGCGCGGGATTATCAGTGTGAACTCCTTCGTACACCCGGAGGAGAGGAGGGCAACTGTTAATGACAGACTATTTATACCTTTATTGAATCTAGCATGATGGCAGAATGATTCCAGCTGTTGCTGGAGCCTGTTCAATATTTTCCGTAACACAGATTTGCTTCTGTTCCATTAGTTGATTAGTTTGTTGTTGGCTGAAGTTTTTTCAGTCTGCTGCATCACTTACAGAGGTTTGTATTTGCCTTGTTGGAAGGAAATGCGCATTGTTGTCACTGTTGGTTCTTGAAGTGGCTCTTTACACACACACACACACACACACACACACACACACACACACACACACACACACACACACACACACACACACAATGTACTTTGGTTACATGTTAATGGGGTACTTCATTAATCTGACATCTGACAGAAAATTATGGGCCACACTCAAAGCAAGTCAGTCCCTGCAGAAATCATTTACTTGGGTGTGGGAATAGAATAAAAAAGATTTAAAATAAACATGAAGAGTATCAGAGGAGGTGTCCCTATTTCAGCTCAGTCACTCAGTGAAATAGCTGTCACATCTAATGAATAATTCAAGTCATTTAGTAAGCTTAAAATGGGAAAAAAAACAAACATTTGCAGGCTCCAGCTTGTCAAAATAAGAATTTGCCCCCACACCATTTTTTTTATTTGGTGCTTGTTTTTGACTTTTGGTCAGACAAAACAAGACATTTTAAAGCCATCAAATACTCCAGGAAGCTAGAATGGTGTTTCCCCCCTTTTCCCCGTTAAGTAAATTAAATAACCGTGGGACTCCTTTGTAAATGTCTCACAAAACAGAAATAATTCCCACATTTTCTGGGTTTTTGTGTCTTTTTAAACGGCTTTGACAGCAGGTGGATGGACGGCCCACGTAAAATACTGAGAAATCTCATCAATCCTCATGCCGGTCCACTGCTGCTCCTTTTTGATCCGTGCGTCTACCTGCCTCCCCTCTGTCCGTCTGTCTCTCGCCTCCTCGTCTGTCTTCGGGAAGTAGGTTAGTGAGAAAGGAGGCGAGGTGACTTAATAAACCCCATCTCGCGGTAGGTCATTTACAAGCACGGACCTAAAAAGGTTCCTGACTTTCTTTCTTTCTTTTTTCTTCTCTCTGGTGTGCCCACAAGAAAGGCACAAGACCGAGTGATGAATGTGCACTCTGTTGGGAGAACAGCGATGCAGGGAATAACAATGGAGGTGAGGCGAGGTGGTGTTGATGGAGGGGGCAGGGAGGGATAGAACAGCGACACACTTATGAATAAACGCTCACACACTAACGCGCGGGCCACACCGGCCCTCTACAAAAAAACGCGAAGATAAAGTGCGCTGACTAAGATTCACTGCACGGCTGTGTTAAAGCTCATCACAAAAGTCTTTTTAGATGGAGGGTGCCCTTTAAAGGCTCTGAGAAAGGAGTTTATTTATACTGTAGCAGACTATGATATACTGCTCTGTGTCTGGCTGCTGCACAGTGTCCCTGAAAATGGTCGTTCTTAGGCCCCGAGCCAGAAAAGGAGAAGTCTTTGTTTACTGGTTCCCGGGAGGCGGAAAGAGTCAGACATGCTGGTATGTAGCATAAATTCCTCCATTTGTGTGAGATAGGAATTTCTAAAAGAAAGGGAGGAAAATAACCTGGAGAAGTAGGACGTGGAGTGTCTGCATACAGTATAATGCAGTTATTTTTTATTCAAATTTAACTCTGAGTGACAGAAATGCCTGCATGTACCCCGTCAAGCCAACAAAGATGACATTCTGGTGATGGGGAGAGGTGAAAAGGAGCCAGATGGTGATTTTAGGGTGAGTGGGGTTTTCAGAAAATGCAACAGTATCAGCAAAGCTTTGAAGGAAGGGGACAGTTAAGCATCGCAGAGCTCACACACTTGCACACACAGAGAAAAAAAAGGGGCAGAGAAAATCATACAGGAGGACAGATGGTGAGCGTTGTCTTTTTTTTCTTCTCTGTGCAGTTGGTATTGACAGGGAAGGGCTTTACGGGCACGCAGGTTTCAGGGGTGCAGGAGGATGCGGTGCTCACTCAGGTCTTCTTAATGTGCGTAAGCGGAGGTCATGACTGTGGTTTAAGACCGACTGTGAGCCTGAGTGATTAGAGCGCATGTGATTAAAAATTTACTTGTGGGCATCTCGGCTCACCGCGGAGAACTGAGGGAGTGTGTGTGCTTGCGCTGATTTAGCGATGTGTGGATGTTGGCCTGAGCGAGATTAATGCTCCATGTTAACAAACCTCTTGGTTTGACCCTGGCCAGCTGACACACACACACACACACACACACACACACACACACACACACACACACACACACACACACACACACACACACACAGACATGTATTCTCTCACGCAGACAGCATCCACTTGATCCCCTGTTAGGTTGATGCTGGCCTTGAGCAACCCTCCTTGCAGAAGCATGCATGCGCACACAGACACGCACAAACAAACATTGAAAACTGGCCAACTTTCAGCCACTTTGATGCATTAGTGCAAAGGTACATTTTCTCCTCATTGTGGCTCAGGAGCAAATAGATTTTGATGTGCAGGCATGCACCTTATTTCAGATTAGAGGCTTTACTGGATACAAAAATGGAGGGTGTAGAGTTGAAAATGCCCTCTTGTCACCCCCCCGTGGTGCCGCATATCATTGATATCCCTGGTTGTGATTGATTCCTTGGGGGAGCCTGCTAGATGAAGAAGAAGAGACATCAGTAATTTGTTGTATAATTGTTAGAGAGCAAAGACTTCACAATGAAAAATGAATGCTAGAGCGCTCTTTATTGCTTGTCACAAAACGAGACAGGCTTTTATCCCGGTTCCCTGTCATGTGTGGTTCTGGCTGCTGATGCCAGATGAAGACAGATGGGCGAGGGTTTTTGTCGGGGTTTGGGCCCGGCTCCAGGGAGCTGCCCTTGGTACGAACGCTTTCATCTACTTGTAGATGTCCGATAGCCAGATACCAGCAGACCCTGGATTAAAACGGTCTGGGCAGAAAGATTATGGGAGCAAAGTCCTGTATCTCGATGGCCCTGCTGTTCCGCACAACACGAAAATGCATTATTCATTATTAATACAGAGAGCATCTTGGTCTGGGTGCTGTTGTTATTGTCGGGCAAACTTCTACGTAGCAGAGTCCTCCCTTTTCCAAAGTCCTGACCTTGAATTTTTTTTCCATTCAGACACTCTCTGCTCTTTAGACTTTTGGAAAGTGTTTGAGTGAACCAGAGCCTGAGGTTGTTTTTTTCTCAGTACTATGAATAGCACCATGACTAATCTGACTGGGGTAATAACAACATTTAAGCTTTCTTTGTTGCGCTATTCAGTCAGAGCGTATACGGTGCAGGGGACACCATGAGGTTAACTTAGAAATATGCAGATTTTCATCAATTTACCCAAATAACACAAATATTTTAAATTTCAAAATACAGTGATGATCAGGCTTTCTTTCTGATCAAAGAGCCCTGTCCTATATTTTGACTGATATCTAATTGTGTTTATTACAGTTATCATTACAATGATTCTGTGTGAGAATATAAATGAAATCAATGTTATTATAATGACAACCATCCTCGAGTAGGAATAATTTGGGGTGGTTTCCAGTTTAACTACCCTGAGAGGCACAAACCCCTCATCTAGCAGCTGCTGATGCTCTCTCAGCTAATTGCAGTGATCACATGGTGCAACACCAATCAGCCACAACATTAAAACTTCTAATGTTGCATAGCGCTGTGTAGGTCTCCCTCATGCTACTGTAATCTCTGACTTGTCAGTGTGTTCAGTTCCTTTGGTGTCTGTTTTATTATTGTAATGAATAGTGACTGATGGTAATTGAGAGCTATCTGTTGTACGTGTTATTATCTGATAGGATTGATGAGTGCACGATGAAGCAAGAATCAAGGGTTTGTGAGGTAATCTGAGTTTAAAGTTTGTCGGCGTCATGAAGGTGGCTCTCATTTTATTTGGCTAACATCACCATGGTAACTTGTACTGAAAACGTAACCTGGTCGGGAGGTTATGTGTCTTGCTGCAAGACCCAATTTGAGTGAAGTTTAGCTGTAGGACAGATTCTCTAGAGCAGTGGTCTCCAACCTTTTTTGCGCCACAGACCGGTTTATGCCCGACAATTTTCTCGGACCGGCCTTTAAGGTGTCACAGATAAATACAACAAAATAAAACTAGTACCGGTACCGAAATAAAGAAGATTTATTCATAACACATGTGAAAAGACCCAGGAAAACCGAGTTAACGATAAAAACGATAACAAAATAACGCTGAAAACCGATAAAAACCCTGAAAACCATACATTTCACACCTGAGCCTCAACTCTCGCGGCCCAGTACCAAACGACTCACGGACCGGTACCGGACCTCGGGGACCGCTGCTTTGGTATAGAGAGGAGTTCATGGTTCACTCAATGACTGCCGAAATCATCACCCCTCCACCACCGCACTGATAGTTGTTATGAGGTTTTTGTGCTGATATGCTGTGTTTGGTTTTCTCCAAATGTGGTGCAGTGCATCATGGTCCGACATCTCCACTTTGCGCCCTTGTCCAAAGGACATTGTTCCAGAGTTTTTCTGGTTTTGTTCAAATGCAACTTTGCAAACCTAATCTGAGCTGCTGGGATTTTCTTTGAGAGAAGAGGCTTTCTCCTGCAGTTCTTCCAAACAGCTGAGCCCTGTAGAGTTTGACATGCAGCTCTTGGGCTTTTAGCAGTTTCTTTGAGCATTGCACGAATCTGACCTCAGGGTCAATTTGCTGGGTCGTCCACTCTTGCGAAAAGTCTCCATATCAGCAATCTTTCCAAGAGTGGACTTCTTGCTTTTATAGAGGTGCTCACACTTATTGATGATCAGTCAATCAAGTGCATTTGATTCACAGCACATGGCTTCTACTTACCCTCTTTATTTCTATAGAAGCAGGGCAGCAAAGAGTCCTGAGAAAACGTCCTTTTTCACATCACTGTATTCATGGCTCTCATTCAACATTCATGCCACGTGATCGCAAAGGGCAGAAGCACAACTGTGGATTATGCAGTTATAAGTTCATCCTTAATCTTGGAAACACCATTGCACCTTTAGTAACTCTTCTTGACCTTTCATTTTTTACATTGCATAACCTTAATTAGCAACAAACAAACATGGATGTAACATCTGCTCAGTAAAAATGGATGTTTTAGCATACTTTCCAAAAATAAAGTGAGGTGCTCAGGTGATTGAAAAGCAAACGACGAGCTACTAAATAGTATATTTTTTCCCAACAAACCAACACCAAACATAGCTGTAACTGGTTGAATCTACCAGGTTATGATGAAACTTCTAATTCTAATCAAGATGATCAGATTAGAGGTTTTGCCATAATCAGATTATTTCTGCCAGTGGGATGAATGTGAGCTGCTGGCACAAACTCATAACAGGCTTTACCTTTATTTTGTTTTGAAATTGATTTCTGTGGAACTTCAGCCAACCTGAAGTGAAACAAGGTTAGATACAGTGGGTTTGGGTACTCTGGCCCTTGATGGCAATTCTGATTGAAAAAGCTGGGCGGTGTACTTACATCCTGTCGTTGCCCTCCAAATAGCTCGGTTCCCATGACCTTGGATGAAACGGGAAGCTTAAAGTGCCCATAAAGCCACATAAAACAGAGCATAAGAACAATGATAATGGCCGGTGAGAGCACACTGTGGTGGCTATTAACTCCGGCAGGCCATTCGATATGTTATCTATAGAATCACTGGCTCGACTTCAGCCAGAAAACAGATACTCGAAACTGAATATCGCTTTTCCACACTAGCGAAGAGCTTCATCACAGAGAACTCCCGATGCCACGAACTAAAGAAGTATCGCAGCGTGTGTTGAGGGACTTACAATATATTTCACTTTGGCTCAGTTTGAAAAAAAAAAAGAGAGCTTCTTTTCAATAGACTGGATCCTATTACCTCTTATTCATTAGGCTACAAGGAGCAAGATGAGGCACACGGATCAATAGAGGACACCTCCGAGGGCCGAGCAGTGCTGACAAACACACGGCTATTTATTGCTGAACACTGTAATAGTTTGATGATGATAATCCATTTTCAGCTGATGTCAGTGCAAACAATTATTTTTTTCAGCGGATTTATTTCTCACTGTGTTGTGCTGTTTATTTTACCCGAGGAAACTATTTTATTGTGCAGCTTGAATTATTGAAATTCGAATATTTGTTTAAATTTCTCGTTCTTTTTGATTAAGAACCACAGGGGGAATAAAGACAGTTTTTTTCTGTTTTCTTTAGACTATTCTCGTCTTATTTTTACCACCTGCCTTGCACCTCTTTCATCCTGAAACAATATGTTTGGTCTAATAAAGAGGAGGAACTTAATGAGTGTGCTGAGCTGCCCAGGCAGGCAAGTAAAAGCCTCCGTGAAGTGCTAACGATGTTTCTTCCGGAGGCTGCCGGTGTCAGGTTAGAGGCGGGCTCTTACACACTTTGACTCCTTTTACCTGTGTGTTTGGGTTTTTAATCATGAGGTCTGCTTACCTGTGTGTGTGCATGTGCCTTATTTATTCGCAGCAGCATCTGTGCGCTGGTGTGTGCATTACGTGGAGTTACAATGCACAGGGCTGCCCGCCCCTTGGGGATTCTGGTGTGGACCCTTAATTAATCCGTTTTCTGGCCGGAGGGCCTCTGTTATTAGGCTTTTACAGAGAAGCTGGCTGAGTCCTAACAGCACGATCTCCGAGAGCACAACACTCACACAGCTGTGCTTCCAGCAATGTGAGGACAGTTCACATAATGAAATGTTTTCCATAACTTCTAACAAATACCCTTAAAGAGTGATAAATCAGTTCAAGTTTAAACAAAGTGGATTAGCAGCAAAGCGTCAGCTGCCCATCCTTTCATATGATCAGCTTGCATATGTAACATAACTTATGCTTAAACCTATGGCTGTAAAAATGTATATGGATGGACCTGCGGGCTGTCTTTCAACCTGGTGCCACCACCTTAGGTTATCACTCAACATAACATTTTGAAATCGCTGACTTTCAAGTTAGTTCATAATTAGAGATGGCACGATACCACTTTTTTTATGTCTGATACCGATATCATAAATTTGGATATCGGCCGATACCGATATGAATCCGATATAGTGTGTTTTTTAATTAAAACTGTTTTTTTAATATCTTGCTGCATTTTGTATAAGTTCAAATTCAAGTTTAAAAAAACAAACAAACACTAAAGCTATTCTGTTATACCTGTATGCAAAAATATACTGCACCCAAAATATTTCATAGTTCAGCAATACCGATCAATCTAATGAACTTAAACCTGCTCCATCCTTCTTATTCTGGTATTTTAAAGAGTAAGCAACCTAATTAATAGGGCTGCAAGCTCCCAGCCAAAAAAAAAAAAAAAAAATAGGGAACCATCAGCCACCAGCACAGATGGTACCTTCACAAAGGAAAAAGTACTATAGCTTACTAGGGTATATTAGACTTAACAGTTACTATATACAGTAATGGACTTCTATACTTTTTACATCAGATTAAAATTTGGGTGTAAGATTCAGATAATTATTTATTAAAAGCTAGACATTTTAAATGAGAATAAGAAAGAAAAGTATGTCTTTGTGCCCTCTTTCCCTGTTCATGCCCTATCGGCCCCCCTGGCTAAACTTTGCTAGATCCGCCCCTGCACAGTTACCAGCGTCAGCTACGCAGAAAATGATCCTGGTGTAGAAAGTAATATTAAATAAATTCTAACAACAGCTTATCAAGCTTAAACGTGCACTGAAAAAAAGGCCATGTTGGATTTACTTGATTCAATAGTGGACATTGGTTGCACACAAATGTTTTGCTTTGGCAGAAACTTAAACAACTGAGTTAAATCAACACAACTTTTTCATATTCAGTAAACCTGTGCATTTTGTGTTCATAAAACGCGATTGAAACATGTTCAGATGAAGTAAATTGAGCTCTTGGAATATTTTAATCCTTCACAATTTTGTCATTTTATTTCAACACTATTCAATAACTTTTACCCCAGTACTACTTGGTCACTTAAATACTACATGCTGTCTTCATATTACATAATGTTCAACAAAGTCTAGATCCTGGTTACCATAAAAATTCAATGGGTCTTCAACAACTACCATCCTTCTATCTTTATCCTGGTTGCAGGAGGGCTGGGAAATAACCCTGAAGTGATAGGTTACAAGGCAGGGTACACCCTGGATAGCTGACCAGTCTATCACATAGAAACAAACAACCATTTACACTCACAGGTAATTTAGAATCACCAGTTAACCCTAACTCTAATAACTGCATGACTTTAAACCAGAATACCCAGAGAGAAACCTGCAAACTAGCCAGAATGTGGATTTGAACACAGGACCTTCTTACTGTGAAGCAACAGCACTAACCACCATGCCAACAATCTAGGAAATGTGATTTCCTGTATTTGATGCAGAATTGTTTTGTTTTTGTAATAATACACAATAAATAGCAGCATGCACGTGGTGTGTGTGTGCGTGTAGTTGTCTGCCTCTTATAACTCCAGTGATTTTCCTGCAGTTTGAAATCTTGTGCGATCTTGTGAATTTCATGAGTTCAGCAACTAACCGCTCTTACTAGATTGTATCAGGTCGTCTCAATAAGAACAAATTAAGTTGTTGAATTTCGTACAGATTCTTCATGATTTAATTAAGTTCATAGAAACATGAAATTATTGTGTTCAAATTACAAGTTAGACTTTTTTAATGTAACAACCACTCAATTTACTTTTTTTGGTATACTAAAAAAAGTAGAGGTGGCTGCTCGACTTGACTGAGATGGATGCCTTCCTGAAACCACGATCTAAAGAGCGCGAGTCTGAAACCCGTGCAGTGTCGCGGGATTTAACATTGATATAATATTGACTTACTTCACTTGAACATGATATGAACAATTTAATCTAGCCTCTCTGCATATCATGTAGTTTCTACACTATGTAGTTACACTTAACTTTAAAGCATGAGGCAATTGTGTTAAATACACGCAAGATGCTTACGTAAATCCAAGAGCTGGCCAATCCCTTTTTTTCAGTGTGCTGCTGTTGTTCAGCTGCTGGTTTTCTCTTTCTGGCGCGAAGTGGGCCAAAAACAAACAAGAGAGACAGACTCGCGACAGAAAAGCCGATCAGCTGATCATTGATCAGTTTCATGATTGAAGTAGCAGCAGGAGAGGGAGAGAGAGAGAAGAGGCAGTCGCTCCATATATCGGTTGTTAAGCTTAACACGGGAATGCTTTACAAACATTCAGAGATGTGCTTACACACCTGCTTTACTTCTCTGGGATAACTTTGTCGGAGATGAAATGACAGTTTGGTAGTGAGGCCACAAATGCTGAACCAGACAGCAGGTCTCACACGCCACAGCCGCTCTATCACGTGATGCATACTGCTCCGACGCGCTAGGGTTATGAGCCGAGTTACGCCATGTCGCAAGTTTTGTGAGGTGCTGTCGTGATATTTAATGGATCGGATTACATTTTTTATTTCTCTCCGATATCCGATCCAGTAATTTAGATCAGTATCTATGAGGCGCCTTGAGGCGACTTTTATTGTGATTTGGCGCTATATAAATAAAATTGAATTGAATTGAGTATCGGACCGATACTTAATATCGGATCGGTCCATCTCTATTCATAATACCATATTTCAGTTAGCCCGATGACTGTTTACATGCTGAGTGATTTTTTTGATGACAGACTGCATATGTTGTGTTACTGGATCTCATCTTACCCAGTTTGTATAATAAGGAATTAACAAACAAAAATCACACTTGATGTTTGTCTTCTTTGACTTCTAAAACTCAACCTTTCCTCAAAAGTTAAGCTTTAGTCCTGCTTCAACTCTTTCCCCCATAAAGATAAGAAGATAAGAAGATCTGGCGACCTTTACACCTCAGTATATATCAATAATAGACGTCTAACTATTCGATCCGATCACCAACAGAAAAGTTTATTCATTTTTTCCGAGGGTAGCTGCTCAGGCTCTCTAACTTCTGTGGCACACCTGCTCATTTTATTTTGCAAGCAGGTTTCAATATGACCAAAGACAGCCTGAGTGTTTGCAGGCTGTCAGTCTGGGGCCACCCCCTACACCTGTGTTCTCACAAACAGTTCAAGTTAGAAAAACGAAAACTTTCCTTTAAGCGTCGCCATCAGCTGCACACCCCATATTTTACCACCTTGCCCCACTGAAAATATCAGCACTACATTACTGTGACACTATGTGATACACATACACTCAAAAAAATGAAACGTTGGCTTTAATTAAAATTATTTTGTCAACAGGTTCCATGAAATTGCATTATGTTAGTTTAAAGCAAAAATCTTTAGTTCATCTAATTAAAAAAAAACTACTTAAGATTAACAAGACATATTTAAGACTAACTAAATCAAGTTATGTTGTATGAACATAGATGATATATTTACAGGTTAGATAGTTTAGATTAGTTACTTCAACACATTTCTTATTTGTGGCAGTAAAATGTTAAATTTAAGTTAGATTAATTCAAATATTATATTTTCAGCCACCTTGTGCTTTACTAATTAGTTTTACATAAATCTATTTTGTCAACAGGTTTCACACAAATGAATTAAGTACATCCAACTTATTTTTTAAAATTTCTTTTATTGCCAACACATTCAGTGAGCATTTGTGTAAAACCGGTCCGAAACAAAACACGACAGCTCATTAGGGTTAGTAATTAACAGTATGTAGACAGATGCAACATCAAGACTTTAAATTAAATGTCTGTATCTGCCAGAAATAGAAGAAAAAACAAACAAACATTGAAGACCACATAACACATTGATAAGATGACACTTGAGTTATGCACATGTGATGCTAGTAAGGTCTGTGGAGTGTTTTTTCTTTTAGTGTCTAAAATGGATAGCAAAGTTGCTATTTGCAATGATTGCTTAGGGTCAGTCCAGTAACACAACGCCAATGAAGTGCTTTCCTTTAACAATGCAAAGTGAAGTGTCCACCTCAACAGCCTCAATTTTAAAAAAAATTAATGTAATAATAATAATAATAATAATAATAATAATAATAATAATAATAATAATAATAATAATAATTATAAATAGTCCACTGATATTAGCAATCAAAGAAATTATATCACTATCCCAAATAAAACTTTAATAAAACATGCCAACATTATGGTCTAACAATAAAACAGCTTGTCAGCGTTCAGTTTTTTTGCAACAGCACAGCAGTAACCATTTAACACTTGCCACTGTCAACATTTATTTTACCAGTGTTTGGGCAAAAAAACTCGAGTTGTAAACATTTTAACATGGAAACAATTGTTTGTCTTTAAAAGTCCGCAAAATATACATTCATCCTGCATTCCTAACTTACCCTTATTCTTAGTATGTATTGCAATTACCTTTACAATGCACACAATGTAACACAAACTGAATATGAACATATTTCCACCTCATAACAATATGCCTTGAACGCTAATATACACACCACCCTTCAACATTTCTGGTGCAGTATCATCTCTCAATTAAATCTTTTAAATCTCAATACTTTTGATTGTCTCTTACTGACCCCCCACAAGAGTAAAATCTCTCAAATTGTAGTAGTTTACAAACTTTTCAAAATGTTCTAAATTTCTCTTAAATGTAATTTTCCCTTTATCTGTCATTTACAAATTACCATTTTATTGCCATTCAGCCTCCGAAAAACTTCTGTCCATCTGACAGAACATTCATCATCCAAATTAAGGGTTGGCTTATTCATTCAGTTTATTCTTGAGCAACTGTACCTTGGTCAAGAGTCTGCTGACGTACAGATGAAGGAAGAGCTTCTGAAGTACTTCAAAGAAAGCTTTCAGTCTTGAGGTTAACTGAGATTCAGTGCATATATCCCACCCATTAAGAGTGCACATGCAGAGGCCAGGTCTTCCAGGTCATGCAGGACACATGGTAGATGGTTATACCCACATCGGCTGGAGGAGTGCTGGAATCAGCTCTTTCGATGGTAAAGATAGCATGGGTAATTTGTTCCAGCTCCCTCTGAACAGCTGTAGCTTAGACACAAAAACATAGAAAAATGGCGTCCAGTTTTTTAAAAAAAAAAGAAAAAAGAAAAAAAAAAGGGCCAAAGCTACCCTTTAATGAAGTAAACACAATATTAGGAACATGCACCCCAGTGCGCCACTATTTTAGACTACAGATTCAACAATAAATATACATAGTTTGGGTATACAAGAAGATTCCCCAAAACATTTAAACAGGTTCCATGCAAATTACAACAACAACAACATTAGAACATGCAACAACATTAGTTATTCAAAATTTGGTTTAATACAGATAAAAAACTAAACTAAAATTACCAACCAATTATTCTTTGAAGAGGATGCTTGGGTCTTCATTCAGGTAAAAAGGTAGTGCCCTGAGGACACACTCCCTCCCCTTTTCAATAGTTTCCTTCTGTAGAGAGTGGCAGGGATACAGGAAGAGAAAAGAGAAGTACTTTAGGATGACACAAACTCACATTATACGCAAAATGAATGACATATCCACTGCACAGATAGTAAGCATGGCACAGGAAGACTGTAAATAGAGGTGTGAAAGCAGTAAAATGGATATGCACACATGCATGCCTGCGAACACAAACTGTGCGCCTATAAGTAAAACAATGTGTGTTTGAACAGTTACACCTTACTGAGCTATCAGTTTGTATTTGTTTATAGTTATTTCTATAGATTAAAACAAAAACACTTGTCACCAAGTGTTTTTGTTTTAATCTATTAATGTCTACATACATACATAACAGGTCTCATATAGTTAAAAAAGAAGTTGACCAGCTGCAGGCTCAGCAGCACTTTCAGATAAGAAGAATATGAAAAATTGTTTGGTTCTTAAGGTTGACTGATCTTAATACCTTTAACCAGCTGGTTTGCCAACATCCAACTTTATTTTTCATTATTTTTTTATCCTTCTGTAAATATTGAAGAGTTATCATGTCACTGCATTATGATTAGATTTGAATATATATATATATTTTTAAATTCAGATGAATCACAAAAACAGCTGTTTTTTTTTACAGATGTGTGCTCCTCACAGCGCAGCCACTACAAACGGGATTTATAGAATATGATTCTGGACATAAAACAGAACATAAAGCATTTAAAATGAGCTCAGTCTTTAACATTTGCAGCAGTAAAATTAATCGAGAAAGCATTTTTCTGCAGAATAATAATTTTTACTTTGGTTATTTTATGAACACAATTTTTCAGAAATCCAGTTTTATGTGTACTGAGGTGGGTTTATTGTTTAGCAGAGTCGGGGTGTTTGGTTGAGATGCTCGAGCGATGTGTGAAATCTGATTACGGTCTTACACAGCTTCTCTCAGCGGCGGGAGGGCGATCTCTGTTACTGCCGCCTCGCCTGTCCCGTCTGGCCTCCCTCCTCCTGATATTCCTCTTCCTCTCTGTGGGACTCTGTCTGCATCACTACTCTGTATAATGGCAGTGTCTGGCCCAGCGGTTAGAGCCTCACATGTTTTTTTTTTTCTTGCAAGAGCTGATGCAATCTGTTCAGGTGCTGTAGAAATAAAACTTCAAAGAAAAAGGTGAAAGTTTTTTTATGTTCGTGTGGATATTGTTTTTTCACTGGAGCAACAATTTGAAGGAAAAGAATCTAATTCAGGTGTCAGTACCTCAAATATTACAGGGGTCTTTTGAGGCTAATACTTATGCACTGATGCTACGCAGTGGCACAGGGAGGACAGAAAGTACACAACAACGAGGACATACATTTTGGTTTTAAATATGAAAGAAGCATATTTTAAGAATTGTCACTTGTGTTTGATGCGCTTTGATCTTATTTGGCAGTTGTAGCAAATTTTAGAAAAAAGCTATGCTAGCTAATTATGGCTTCGATCATAGCAACCGTTTGGCAACCACCGACTGATTGTAAGTGCTTGCTGGAGGTTTGTTGGAAAAATTGGTGTGGCTTTGGTCCAAACAGATGCAAAGCCTTGGTCACCTGAAGCTTATGTGAAAGACGCCAACTTGTCTGCAGAGAAGAGATAATGCAAGTTAGACCCCTTGAATTAAAGCTGAAAGTCCGCTCTTTAATCACATATTGATTGCTTGATTTAAAACCCACTGTGGTGGTGTACAAACAAAATTACAGAATACATTATTGCCCAAATACCAATAACACCAAGTCCAAATCCTACGACACGGCTCGCCTTATCAAGGTGGAATCACACAGAGCTTGTCCTCAATTTTTAAAGTTGCAATCCTACCAATTCTTGTAAACGCTGTCTCCCAGTGCAAATTTGTGACGATTCACATTTGCGTTTGAATTTTGGCCGTAACTGTGCTCCCCTGAAACTTAAATTTGCATTTGGTGTGAACAGACCATTGCAGCTACTGTACATGTGAGCTACTTCAACAGGAAAGGAAAACCCAAAGCACAACCCTGAGAATAATGGAACAGGAAAGTACTGACATTTTTTATCTAATCATTCATGACCTGAACAGCATGAGTTTATTAGGCCCTGACTGTACTGCTATTGTTTCCCTCTTCCTTCGTTTCGCTGAAAGTGGGAAGACAGACCAAGCGTTCATCTCACGAGATAGCTCCTCTGCTTTCCCGTGAAACTGGGAGGACAAAGTCAAACCACAAGGACTTTGTTCGACTCGTACTTTTATCCTCCTCCATCAGCCCTGCAACTTGCCTTTGTCTTTTCAATGACTTTGTGTTTGCATATTTTCTCTCCGCTCAACACTTTTTCTCCATTTGGATCTCATCTGTGTGATCATCTGCATGCTGAATATCTCGGCTTTTTCTCCTGTTTTGTTTCTGCCATCGTTGCCTTTATGTTCGCCTGTGGCGATGCACTAATAAAAAGACTCACCTCGGCACGGTATGACAAAGGACACTTGCATTTCTATATCAGTATTAGCTAAGAAGCCTGGGTCAGTTGTTCTTCCCCCTCTGTTCAAAAAAAATAAGAAGGGGTTGTTTTTTTTATTATGTTGCCTCGCTTGTTTCCCCCCCTCTACGGTACATTCTTGCTTCTCTCCACACCAAAGTTTTGCCGCAGGCGGCGTGCCATCTGCTTTTGACATTTTCAGAATAAGGAAAGCTTGTGGGAACAGCCTGTTTATTGTTCCATTGTGGTTAATTATTCAAACAGCAGCTCTCGGTTCAGAGCGGCCGGTTATCTGCAGGCACTGCCCCGTGCGAAGCTGGACTGACACTCTGTGCAGAATTCAAAATTTGGAATTCATCATTCCGATGCTGCTTTACTCCAGTCTGGAGGTGACAGTTGGAGCTGAGAGTAGAATAAGACTCCCTATTGTTGGTCCGGCAATTAGTCAGAAGTGCAGAAATAAGAGTGTAAATGACAACAATAGGTCATCAGTCAAAATCACAGCAGAGCACCTCCGTGGCACGCTGCCCATTATGGGCACATGTTATGATCCAGCAGCAAGTGATCTGAAATGAGTTATTGCACTTTTTGCAATTTTTCACATCAAAGTTTGTTTGTTTATCATTGTCGGGCAGGGTTTGCTTCATATGCAAAAACTGTGATGTGAAAGTCTTACGAGGCTCCAGAAGGAACTATTAAATTGGGTGGGTTAATTTGTATAACCAAATGCAGGACGCAGGGCACAGGAATGAAACATTAATGACTTTTTTAATGGCGATAACTTATAAACTACAAAGTCGAGCGATAAACAGAGGGAAAAATCAACGAATACAAAAACTTCAGCACAAGGAATCCAGAGTAAGAAAAAACAAAGAGTACTAATATAGGGTATACTCCTCTATGAGGACACCATGCAGATTACAACATAAAGGAAGACGGAGACAATATATATGTGACCTATAAGGGTGAGAGTTAACAGGTGGGGAGTTAACACAGCTAAAGACAATAAAAAGAAGTCTGCAAAAGTTAAAATTCAATTTAAGAAGATAAAGGAGCTTATACAAAGCATCAGAAGAATATTAAAGAATTTTAAAAAACAATACTTAACAAAGACAAATGCTACATTTCAAAGGATATAATAGTAAATCATATTTTAATGTAAATCTATCCATCGATCCATTTTCTTCATTTCTGTTTCTGGTTGAGGGGTTGGGTTGGTGGAGCCTATCCCAGCTGTCATAGGGCAAGAGGCAATGCACAGGATGTCTCAGTGCTAACCACAGAGCTCCTTTGACACAGAGTGACACACAACCATTCGCACTCACATTCACACCCATGAGCATTTTAGATTCCCCTGTTAGTCGAACCATACTAGGCGCATGTACTTGGACTGCTGGAGTAAGCTGGAGTTTCTGTAGAGGACCCACGCAGATCAAATGTAAGTAATTTCTCAAAACCAAAAAAGGATTAGATTTCCAGAACGTAAAAATCCTGGGTCTGAGAACACTCAGTTTGAAAGTAAGCAGGTGAAGTGGTTTACCTGTGTAACCTGCTCCTTATCTCTGCTTCAGGGTAGTGGCTCCAAGCAGAAGTAGCTTGTATCACACAGACAGGGCGGTGTTGAGTTAACTTGTGTGTCAGGCAGATGTCAGACTTCGACGACAGAATGTGTGGTATAAAAAATTTTCTGCTCTGCTAATTTTGATCCTTTACGATAATGTTGAATGTGAACCACCTTTAGTCATTTGGAAAAAAGGAATTAAATATATTTATACTTTCCTAAGCAATATGATGCCTCATAGAGTTGGAAGAACTCCATAGAAGACTTTCTATCCTGTTTACATCTATCCTGTTTACATCTATCCTGTCAGTGCGCCCCAGGGTGGCTGAGGCTACAATGTAGCTTGCCATCACCAGTGTGTGAATGTGTGTGTGAATGGGTGGATGACTGCATGTGTAAAGCGCTTTGGGGTCCTTAGGGACTAGTAAACCACTATACAAATAAAGGCCATTTACCATTTAGACCTCTATTACATTATTATGCACACATCAGTTATCTCTACTGTACTCCTAGTTTGAATCAAGTTTCTAAAAATGTGTTAAATATAAAATGTGACTCAATGTATTTTCATCAATAAAACATCAGTAAAGTGTAAATAAAAACAGAATGCACTGATGTGCAAATCTCACAGCAGAACACAGAAAACACGTCAAATGTTTGAACTTAGACATTTTTCCATTTCACACAAAATATGAGCTGATTTCTGACGGCAGCAACAGGTCAAGAAAGTTCAAAGAAACTTAAACAGCTGGAGGAACGTTTTGCAACTAATCAGCAACAGTTCAGTAACATGACTTCCTTTTTAAGACGCTCTGTTCATACTCTCTTTTTTTGCAATTTGCACCCCCCCCCCCCCCCCCCCCCACACACACACACACACACACAAAAAGAAGAAAAACGAGCAAACAAAAAAAACGCTATCTACAGATTGTGGAACAATTTGAAATCACTGTCTGCAGGTTAAAGCTCTATCATGTAGAGAGACGTCATACGGGCAGATGATCCAGAGACACTTGTGTCTTTTCTGAGCAAAAAATCCTTTAAAATGTATGGAAACAAAGTGCAAAACTGCTCAGTGGTCAGACCAATCAAAATTTTAAATGCGTTTGGGAAAAAATGGATTCAGTGTCATCCAGACTCTTTTTTACAAAAAGAGGAGGGGGATGCTACGCAGTGGTAAATGTGTTGCTGCCATCACATTCAAAATTAGCTAAAGGTTTTCCTTAGGTGGTGCGTTTTCTCAGTTTATTGTGTTTCATATGTTCGGTGGTGAACAAAAGAGATTTGCAAATCATTGTTTTCTGTTTTTTTAATTTACACTTTTACACAGCGTCCAAACTATTATAGAAAATGGGTTGTAAACGACTGTGTAGCACATGCAATGAAGCATTATAATTCCAGTGCTGATGGCAGTTTTTTTCTTTAAGTACTTTTTTTTAAAAACAGAGCTGTCTGTACTAGACTCATTGTTAGCTTCGTAACCATAGTAATCATTATATTTGCTACAGTTACTGTGATGATTTGACATTTAGTCCAGATCTGTCAGGATACCTGCTGCCTCTCATTCTAGCATGCATGTCAAAAAATGTGCATTAGGCGGGGTTTCGCATAAGTGCCAGATTACATATGAGCCACAGATGTAGTTTTTACCACTTTTATATGAAAAATAACATGTTGTTGAATGTCTCTCATTCTGTCTTTGCCTTGGATTAACCTTCCTCATCAGTCCTTGGTGATGAGCTTCTGTTTGCCAGGTTTTATCAGAACTGGACATCCTTTCTGTCCGTTCCTCTCACTAATTATTCCACAAGTAATCCCGCAACACTGACGGTAATATCATGGTTTATTTGCTTTTTAATTTCTCAATTATCACCGCAGACACAACCAAAATTAACCAGAGACCTCTTTTCTATCAGTATGATAAACTGTGCGATCCGCCTTCTTCACAAATAATCAACAAGCTAGACACCCAATTAAGGCCGTTTGACCTGGTTATAATTGGGTATGAATAAGGATGGCGCCTTCTCCGACGTCTTTTAATTGCATGCAGGGATTTTCACTACAATAACAACGTAATGTAGATCTAGTATGCATTGATCTTTCCTTTTGCTGCTTGAATGTTGGATTATTGGCTCATTAGCCTGTGTTATGCAGGGGTGAGGGTTCAGCTTATGGGGTAATGGTATCCAATTACAAGACCGGAGCTGGTCTGTGTAATGTTGCTCTTGTTTTTAATCGTTCTGCTGTGCAGTTAGTACAGTTTTGTAGACAAAGCACCTCAACAAACAGTGAGCTCATTATTTGTTCAGCGCTACTTAAAAATTTTTTTTTTCTGATTTTATTTTCTTACAAGAGAAAGATATGCGAGGTCCGACACAAGTAACCTAAACACTGGATTTATTTAAAAGTATGAAACTGAAGCTCAGATGTTTTTTGTGATTACATGTGAAAACAATGTCGCTCACAACTCATAAAGATGTTAATCTACAGAGAAGTAACATCAGTGGCTGATCGTCAGTCATATAGATGTGGGAGGTGTTACACACAGTTTGTGTTGCTACGCTTTAAACAGGAAACATCAAAACTTTTTTTGTTTCATCAGCAGTGTGTTTACAGAGAGATCATTTTCCTTGAAGTAAACAAGAAAAAAAATTAAATTAAAAGACGTTCAACTTCATGGCGTGCACATACGTGAAGAGACCACTGTGAACACCACACTGTGAGTTTCAGTCATTGTCGGTAAGCTCTCTCTGCTTCACATGAACACGTGACACCAGGAAAACCACAGTGGTGCTGGCCAAAGAGACACTGCAGCAGCTACACAGTTTCAGGTTCTTAATAAAGACCCCCCTCATGACAATATTAGTCCATCTTATTTCTGATTATAGTACAAAAATTGTAAAACGTCTTAAAACTATGTTTATTGTATCGATATATACATACGGTTTAGCAAAAGCCTTCTCATACAGAATCATAAAGAGTAACTTTCTATACACGTATAATAATGTATGTGGCTTTCTGTTGGGTGTCGATATTTGAGTTTCTCTCCAGGTCTGTTTCACTGATTTCCTCCCTTGTATTTATTTTGTTCCGTTCTTCTGTTTCCACAACTTTTTCTTTACTTTTTCTGAGTTTTTGGCTTCTTGTTTTATTTTGGTAATTACCTTTCCTTGTGCATTTCCTGTCATTTAACTTCCTATCTTTGTCTTTACACTTATTTACATTTTTCTGTAGTTGTGTAACCACAGTTATGGTGGCAAGTTTCCACACATTAGCCAAGTAACAACATAAACTAATGTCAGACTGAACCAAATATAGGGGGGAAATTTACTGAAAGGCTTCTGGAAACTTTTAAGGTGGATTGCTCTGTTTCATGAACGGCCATTATGTCAAACAAACAGCTTAATGACAGATTTTGTTGCAATCATTGCATTAGCTGTGATCGCTTCTGGGCTTTTTTTTTTTATCACACTCAGACAGGCTCTTTCTTTGAGTGCTTATGTTTTACCACAAAGCTGACACTAAAGTAGAAAATTGTCCAAAGGCAGCAATTCTTATCTATGGGTTGTGATACAAGCGCTACTTAAACTTTTAAAATCTGGCACTGTGGGTTACACGCTTGCAATTTTTCACTGACCGCATGAAGTATTGGGTGGGACGTGCTAAATACATGTACAATTCCCCAAACCAACAGATCTGCTAAGTTACCAGCAGCACGCTTAATGATAATAATGATTGATGGCATTATAGCTCGCCTAATTGCATTGCTGCTTATTTTATAAACTATAGTACTTTGTCAGGAATAGTCACTCATTAACTCAGCAATAGAAAAAAAGTGCTCCTGTATGATGAGATTTCAGACTGTGAAGACTGAAAATAGTCTCGCAAACTTACTGACATTCATTCATTTGTGGACATGAGGGCAGCAAAAAGTCTGATTCAGCTGGGAGCCAGTGCCAATAACAATTTTTTTTTCTTGTTTGCTGCAACTTTTTAGGGTTTCTTCATTATGAAAACAACAAGTACATATTTCAGGCGTTTTCACTGCATCTTGAAGCTGGATTCAGTCAGAGCTAACTGATGTGACAGTAAATAAACATTGTCAACTTCTAACTCTACATGATTTCTTATATCTAGGTACACAGTTAATGTATGTCTGGGTCAAAAGAGGCATTTAAAAAAAAAAGACCATGTTGATGATACAGTATCTCACCACGATTGCTTATAAAATCATTAATTTGACCTTTGCCTTGAGACAAATTTGACTTAAGACCAAGTAGGTGATCGAGGTTTGATTAAAGATTAACCAATACTGTAAGATAAGCAGTGATTTTTAGTGGTATAAACGTGATAAGATAATAACGTGGAAAACTGATTATAAATCTTGTAAAGAAATTAAAATCCATACAAACTTAGTGAATGACTGAAAGTCATCTAAACACCTGCATAAAGTTTCACGAATGTCCGGCAGTTAAGATTCTCCTTGCATGGCTAAAAAGCACTCTTTCTACTTTGATGTAGAAATGGTGAAAACACTCTTTTTTCTGTAAAAGAAAATCCATTTCATGCGAAAGTACCTTTGAGTCACCTAACAAACAACAGAGAAGACCGGGCCTTGGGCGGGAATGAACAATAAAGACATTTCTACTGATTTTAGCAGCCCTCCTCACTACAGTCTGCTTCCTACTGAAAAATAAAAAAGCAATTTGGAGCACGAGAGCTCAAAAGGTTGCTGTTTTTTTTTGTCTGGGTGAGCAAAAAGTGTTTGCGTACATGCCTGCAGTTCACTCTGATGGGGCGTGATGCATTTTTGTGTGTGTGCGTGTCAGGGGAAAACACTCAAAGTATCACTCCCTCGTCTTTCTGCATTCATATTCTGCTCAAGGAATTCAATGCGCCTTTTTCAACTCAGCTGTTCATTTACATAAGACACAGCCTTCTACTTTGCCAAATTAATTTGATGTTCTGAGGCGAAAGCCAGAAAGCATCTTCACAGGATGAGGCCGCAGCTTCCTGTTGGCTAGGCTGGCCCTACCTGAGGAGTTCACGTGTGCTTTGCTAGCGCACGTTGTTTTGCTGCTGCTACAAAACTGCAGTTGTTGGATTTACATAAAGCCCTCTGTGCCGCTGCTCTGTGCTTAAGCCCGGCACCAATTACTAGTGAGGGAGCAGAGTGATCCAGCAGGTTTGTTTGGACATGAGCCCTATTTTATATTCTTGGTTTACTGGATGACAGCGTGCCGCTTTGTTTCCGTTTCTCCACTTGGCAAAGATGAAAGAGAAAGCCCCACTTCATCAGTGTGACAAACAAGTAAGATTTGTGAATCTAAAACACACCAGTTTCTCTCATAATTACGATATATTTCCAGCAGAAAAACCTTTACCAGATCCCTCAAACTGAAGAGCTTTGACGGTGCCAGCACCAGAGCGGAAAACCAAAAGCGCTGCCTGCACGCTGCAATTAAGTTGAGACGCTGTCACAATAGGAGACAGAAGGAACATTAAAGACTCCTCTGCGCCGCAGAGGAATATGTACACACTTGTTCAAAAAGCTCGTCGGCTTTTATCAGTGAGTTGCAAATGCTCCTGAAGTGGACAGACAGATGGGGTGGCCTTTAGGTAATTAGTAAAAAGGCCAGCATGTGGATCAAATCCAGAGCCGCATAGACAGCAGCGGGCAATCAGTCTGTCGGTGACACAGAACAATTACAGAGGGAGTGTCAAGTCCTGTTAAGATGCTAACATGAACAGCATAACTGATGCTTGACTTCTTCACATACCTGGCCTATTTGCCAACAAGGAATTCGATAAGGAGAGACCATTAGAAGGAACTGAACATAATTTATTGATATACAGAATTCTATTATGCTATTAGACTCTGATGGCTCATCACTGGGATTTCACCAGCAGAAAGAAAATTCCAGCAGTGATAGGAATTACGGCAAAACTTCCCGGAGTCTAGATGCAGGTGGTGAAGATAAGATGCAGGGTTGGATGAAGTGACTTGGTTCGGGTGGAGATGGGGTGGAAGTGGGTTGCATGAAGGAGTTTGCAATGGACAGTGACAGCTAGAGCAGGGCGATATGACCAAAAATATTTATCACGATATATAATTTGCGATAACGATATAACTGACGATATAATTGACACTAGACAAAATACTTTACAACTCCACAACTTTATTAGTGCACAAAAACCCCATCAATGTATTTTCACTTAAACAAGCAGCTGTTTTTTATGTGCATTAAAGCTACATAAAAACGTAGCAGTGCGAATTCCTTGCTGACAGTTTAACCAAAAGGCATTTCCAGTGGAAATTGGCCAACATGTCCTCAGCATAACCATGTATAATATCCACAAAACTTAAAAAGAGGTTATACACACACAATATGGTATATTATTAGTGACAGCAGAGCGGAGTGATTTAAAGTACGCAGAGTGCCGGCTGATTGGTTTAAGGAGGAAAGGTGATTGGAGTACAGCAGTGATGTCAGCATTGAGTTTTACAGCGTGGGAAAGTGGAAGTGAGGAGCAGACCAAATGTGACATTTGCATTTGGATGCAAACTAGAATGCGATATTCCCAATCCCCATATACCAGTATCGTTTCCTAAATGTTGCCAATACAGACAAAAGAAGTCGAATTTGAAGCACATTTTTAAAGATAAAATACATTTTATGAAAGTTTGAATTTATTTGAGCTTGAAGAAGAGGTCAGAGTGTTACACCATGCTGTGATGTGTCGTGTGATACGAGTGGAAGCTGCTCCCTCAGATGCAGAGGGAAAAGGCTGTCCATCGTGCAGAAAGCTGCAAAATCTGGCATTATTGGTTTTTCAACATCCCGGCGTGTTTGATGTGTTAAAGGTGTGGATGGAGGAGAAAGGTGGAGAAAGGTTTCTCAGCCTTCTGAAAGCACCTCTGATAAAACGTACTCGACGCTTCAGTGGTGTTAAAAAAAACGCACCACTCGCCGCTCCTGTTCTTTCGCAGCATTGACGAGCTTTCTTCAACCTTTGACGCTGTAATTCAGACGTTATCACAAAACTGCTGTTGAGCCAAAAGACACCTCATTTCTGTTTATGGATTAGCCCGTAGACAGTGTCTATTCAAGCAGATGAAAAACCAGAAGATGTGCCTGTCATTTGACTTTGCTGAAGGGAACATTGTGTTGCTGATGTTCTGTTTCTCTCGTGTTCGTTCCCTGGATTTGGCTTAAGGCTTTTGTTAGCAACAAATGATCTAAAAGGCTTTTCATCGATAAGCACACAAGTACAAGGCCCGATGTTGATTCTACCCGCTCATTTGGTCTCAGGCCTCTTTCATTTTCTCCTGACATGTTCTCTGGTTGTCTTTTATCAAATCTCATCTCTCTCCCTTGCTGCCTCTGTTCTGCCTCTCCTCCCCATTTTCACCCCACATCCCCTCTCT
Organism: Maylandia zebra; assembly: GCF_041146795.1. Taxonomy (NCBI): domain Eukaryota; kingdom Metazoa; phylum Chordata; class Actinopteri; order Cichliformes; family Cichlidae; genus Maylandia; species Maylandia zebra. The sequence continues at coordinate 31,716,782 of NC_135169.1, forward strand.
CCCTCACTAACCCCATATCCCCCCCTCGCTCCCTGTTTTCCCCTTTTTTCCCTGCTGCTCTCTCATCACTCTCTCTGGGGGGTCATTTGGGGTAAGATAAAGCCTGAATGTGTGGGTCCACGGGGAGTCTACCCTGCAGACAAGCAATGATCCGCACACGCTCTTAGGCGCAGTCATGCACAAGCACTCACACACAGACGGGCAGGCACAAACACAGCTGCGTGCTCTCACACCCACCCAAACACACACACACGTATTAACATACATGTTAAAGTATAGACATCCACTCTGTTTCCAGCCATCTCTAGCAGTTCCAGAAACAGGGTGGGGCGCGTGGCGATAAAGCACTGTAGGGATACGGGGAAGAGATAAAGGGTTGGGAGATGGAGAGATGGGGAGAGGAAAAGCCCAGAGGAGAGGTGGAGGAGGAGGCGTGGGTCAGTGAGGTGCAGTGGAGATTAAAGTAATGAGAATGGGAGGGAAGAGACTGTGGGGAGAGAGCGATGAGAGAAATAGTCTTTGCACGGGCGCAGGCAGAAGCTGTGATCCTCTTCGGGTCGTCGTCCACACCCCCACCCCCAACACACCCCAACAAAATAAGAAGTGTTTGATTCAGCGCCGTGTTTATTGACTGCTCGCGCTGAGCCCCGCCCTCCAAGCAGGCTTAATACAGCTTATCTCGTAAATAACAACAAATCTGACCTTTTTACCAGAATTCATATCAGGCGGCAGCTACTGTGAACTTTTCCATCAATGGAGGCAAAGCTTGCAAAAGCACATGACGTGAGTCTACTGGTTTGACTGGTTCACCTCTGCAGTGATGAATCAAAACACACTAATGTATGATATTGGTCAAAAGACAAAGGACTAAAAAGTAGTAAGACCTGAAGACATGGAGAGTTGCCCGGAGGCTTGATTTTTGCATCTTTTTTAATTTCCTCTAATTTCCCTCTAATTTGACTATTAATCTGCAGCATGCATGTTAAAATATGCATGGAAATGCACGTACTTTAAAGACCAGAGCAGGTTTGGAAGGCTCACCATGATGTGTGTTGTTTTTGCAGTGATGACAGTGATGTGGATCTGAACCTTTCCCTTCATTTAATGATTGATTTATTACTTATTTATACTGGCACAGTGTGAATGCCCATGGAAGTGGTCGTTATTAGTAAGAAAAGCTGTAAAACTTGTGAAAATGCAGTTAAAAGTCCAAAATTTTAGCCCTCCTTTACATTTCCCACAGACGTCCTGTGGGCCAGATTGGAGTCTTTGCTTGGCCGATTCTGGCCCCCAGGCCTTATGTTTGACAGCCATGCCTTAAACCCATCTGCGTAACACAAAGCAAAACAGCATCCTCTGAGGACGTGCACACATTCTGATATAAATTATAATGGAGCAGCTGTGACTGAGGAGGTGTGGGGGGTTCATCCCTGTGGCAAGACACTGAACCCAGGTACAATCAGTGTTTGTGTAAAGAAGTGTAATGAATACTTGACAGTGTGATTATTATACTTTTGTATTTTCTAATTGTTTTTATTTCCTTTGAACGTTTTCTCTTTTCTGTTTCAGTTTGTTTCCAGAGTGGATTTTCTTGTTTCAGCTGAGTTTTTATTGTTTGAAAATGGTCAGTTCTGCCTTGGTTTTATCCGCTTCATTGTTAGTTTTAGTCTTTTTAATTATTACTGTGTGCAGGGAATGTGTCAGATGCTTTTTTAGAATAATTAGAGCAGTGATTACGATAAAAACAGCTCTTTGAAAGCAGTTGACTGACTCATAGTGTATCATGGTATTGTAGATGTCCACAGTCTCAGTAAACATGTCTTTGAATGCCTCATCAGGCAAGTTGTAATAAAACTAAAGAAACGAACAGATTATAAAGCTAAGGATATTTCCCTACATTTTTATTCCTCAGCTGTAAAAGGCTAATGAGATATTGTCGCCACCCCGCTGGGCGTGTGGGCGGAGTGCGAATGCAGCAACTCCCGAACAAGGTGACGTAGGTTTTTAAAATTCATACCATACCAAAGAAATGAGCTTTTTCCATGGCCCTACACAGATAGATGATAGATCGATGTCAGTGCTGGTAAGACAGAAATTTAAAAAGTTGCAGGAAAATGGCGTAATCGACACAAGTGTGAATGCACTGTGAGGTGAAATTTACAGAAATGATGAAACTATTACACGCATATATCTCATTTATTTTCATTTCTACAAGAGAAAAAATAACTATAAATGACTGAGCTCAAGACTCACACTCCCGTCACTGGTTGTACACCAATAGATCAAAAAGGCACCTTTATCTTGCTGCTGCTGGAGTGCATGACTTCCCAATATTGCCTTAAAGCAGCCGTCTAGCCTAAGTATGAAATGGGTTTAAAAATATCTCTGCTCTTGGAGGATCTTTACTTCACTCAGAGGCATTAAGTGAAAGGGTGGAGCAGCGGAGACGCGGGCGAGGAGGTACATCTGTAGAAAATAACTTCCAAGCGTCATATCCCAGATTGATTTTTTAGAGGATTCCAGAGATAAGGGATCAGACATTAGAAAACAGCCTTCCTGGAAAATGAGTGATTTCTTAGACTGTCCCGAAGCCCCCTGAGGATTTCTCAGAACTTGATTAATACAGTAGCTCCGAATGGCACGCTTAAACAACTTTAAACAACAGTCTTAGCATTTAGCTGCCTTGCTCTTGAGTAAATCCCTTCAGTCGCGAACAAAATAAAGTCTTTGCCCTTAAGCAGCTACAGATATTAAGACACATGCCGGCATCAGGATGCAGCTGTTACCAGCACATCTTCGACTCCACCGCCGCTCGTCCAGCTATTGATTCTCTCTTTTCCAACAAGGGCATCCCACGACGTCTCACAATTTGCAAAGTCAAACCTAAGTCACTGCACCTTGTAAACAAAAACAATAATCAGATGAGATATTTATTGATCCCTGCAGGGCAGAAAAATGCTGGACTGTGTTGGGAGGTCAGATCGAAGGGCTGGGTGCCCTCGACCTGGAAAGGATCCAGTATCCAGATTTTACAGCTCGATTGCCCCCGCAGGAAGTTTAAGACATACTCTGTTGGTATGCAGTCATGTGTATATTACAGAGGTTCTGATTGAAAAGCATGTTTTTCTAGGCTGTGCAATTAATCTAATTTGATATTAAGCCCTGATCTCAGCCTTTCTATGTGGAGTTTGAATGTTTTCCCTCAAACTCGCGCATAGATTAATTCGACTCAAGCCCGGATGACAAAAAGAGAGCCGCTGGTCCACAGCTGCCTGAGAGTTTTGTTTCTTTTTTTGCTTTTCTCCATTCGTTACCCACAAATCAGGTGGAAGTGGGTGGGCAAAAACACCACCCTGCTCTGAGCTTAAGTCCGAACCAGACAAATCTCTGTCTTCTCCCACTAACTCCACCTCATTTTTCTTTTATTTATTCCCTGTTTAAGTTCAATAAATGTGTGATGTGATGATTTTCTTGACCTTCGTGAGAACACACTGTGATAAAAGTTCCCAGACTGCCTTACTGTCCCAGAGCGTTATTCAGCAGCTGGCACTTTATCACTTTATTTTAATAAAGTGCCCCTTTCACCCGGGCTTGCCGTTATGGCCACTGCAGCTCTCGTTACTAATGTGAATGAAGCTTGAGGAACACGTGGATCTTGCACCAGCATCACTGGCTTGCTTGCACCTCAGAATTTGCAAACGTAACCTCAGGTCTGCTCATGTATTTACAGTGTCATATGGGAAACTGGTGCTTTGCACTTGGTTTCCCAATGCCAACGTCATTGCCTGGTGGCTGGGGTCAGAGCAGCTGTGCATGCGGTGTGTGTTTCAGAAAGAACTGGGATGGCATGTTGATACATGACATACGCACAGACCACTTCTTTATGGGGCCGTTAAATTCCCACAAAAAGCAGCGTCACACCCGCCGGTGCAAGCTGTGCTTTGTTGTCCTTTGTTGTCCTTTGTTATGGTATGCTTTAGATCAAACTGATCATCAAAGTGAGGAAGAAAGGTGATATATTGCATGTATACGTGGCGTGTTGACGTGAGTGTTTCAAAACCTGCTGGTATTTTTCCACACAGTCATCTCTATAGTGCACAGTGAATGGTATGAAAAGGAGAAAAAAATGCCTTGTTAATGTCAGAGGTCAGAGGGGAATGCTCAGATTGCTTTGAGCTAAGGCTGCAGCTGTCTCAAACCGGTCTCTTCATATCACCGCGTATTTTACTAGGTAAAATCTGTGTGTGTCTGCATGTTCACGCTGAGGAAGGTATTTTTGAAACATTCAAAGGTTCTCATAGCAACCTTCGAGCTGAGATGTGGCCTTCGATTTGTTTTCTACAGCAAGAGAAGTTGCTTCAAAGGTCCTGATTGTGTTGATGTTAATAATTAATCTTAATAATTATTCAATGTTTACTTTAATAACCCCAGGTCAGTGGCAGAGTCACAGTTTTATGGTCCTGTAAAAAAGTGTATTTATTTATTTTTAAATTTTAATACCATTTAATTAACATAATATTTGCAACATAATATTTATTTATACTGATCTAAATGTGCAAAAATAAAGCCTTGAAATAAACACGGCCCAGCACACCCCATGCCCCCCTTTATACTCACCCCTGCTTGCTGCAGGTATTGCTGCCATATAAAGTGGGACGGCTGCCGTCAGGATTTTAACATTGTAATAAACGAAGTTAGCAGTTCATATTTTGTTTGAACTGCAGCAGATTTTCTCTGTGTGAAACAGACGTTGGTGGATGGAGCAGCGACAGAGCCGGCTGTATCTCAGTAACGGCTTTAATGGTGATCAATGTAAGAAGCGCTGCTGGTTTGGACGTTTTCTTTCGCTCCACCTGAGCTCCGTGTCTCGGTAACAGCTCTGCCTCTCCTACTGCAGGTCTACTTTTAGTCACAAATGTGGGTGAAATGCACGTGTTTGCACTGTGACACCTGAGTGCTACAAAGTTACGGATTAAACAAAGCAAAGAAGAGAAAACATTTCATGTTCAAGATAATTTGAGTTAACAGATCAGAATAAATATCGAACAGAACTTGTTCGATATTTAGAAGAGCATCTCTGAACAACAGCCACAGACGACCACATTAGATATGAGCTTTCCAGCTAGTATGTCTTTTACTGCCAGTGTAATTAGTTCAGAAGCTCAGAGACTCACAGATTATACACAGGGACACGTTACAACTGTTTAAAAAGATGAGGCTTTCTAGAAAAAAAATTAAAATCCTGCAATTTCTTTGCTTCCACTTTTGACTTCTTCCCCGCCCGTACCAGCACTGATGTGGAGGTTTGTCTGAGTATTGATGGATCTGTGGCCACATGACTGGCTGTGGGTGTGTGTTTGACTCATGTTAGATTCATAGGAAATATAGTGTGTAGCATCTCATCTTATGCTGTTGACGGACTGAAAGGGTGCCTATGTCGTCTCTTCGTGTCGTTTACTAGTTACACCTGTCCAACTGCTTTTTGGTGCGAATATCCAAACCGTCAATCTCATGACAGAAAGTCATTGTATGTAAGAACAGAAATATGTCCTAAATTATACTCCAACGCCCAACCTGAGCATCTGAATGAGGAAGAACAGTTAGGAGGTGGTGGATGGGTGTATTGTTGTTGTTTGGGTTTGGTTTTCCTTTTTGGCATAGGTAGGCGAGGTGGGGCTTGATGGCATTCTGGCACACCTGCGGCGCATCGGACGTCATCAGTGAGCGCTTTTATGGAGCTGAGTCACGGACGTCTGGTGTCGGAGTATTGTTGCTGTCACAAGTGGTAACGTGTTAGTGCAAGCTGAATCTGTTGATTCCACGCTGTTGAGCTGCATGTTCTTAATGATAGGTTTGTAGCTTGAACCTATTCGCTGGAACGTTGAAGACAATATAATTACACAGCAAAAGCATTGAACACCAATGCAATGGGCGGGCCGGGTTAATGAGACCCTGACAGCCATTCAAGAGACTTTAGCTCGGTTTGTTCCTCCAACCGTTCCCACTGTTTCTTCCCCGCCACCCGTACCGTGCACTTCGCAGAGTTTGGGCTCTGTTCGTGACCCCGCTCCCCCGGCTCTGGTGCCTTTCAAGGGAGAGTTGGGCCATTGCGGGGTTTTTTTGATTCAGGTTTCCCTGCTCTTTCAGCTGTTTCCCCAAGCGTTTTCTGATTATGCTTCTAAGATTTCCCATATTATCGGTGCCCTTCGTGATCGTGCTTTGGACTGGGCCGAGTCTTATCTCGCTCTACATCCCTTGGAGACTGTCATGTATGTGCAGTTTGTTCGGGATTTTAAGGCTGTTTTTCATCACCCCCTGCGCTCTGATGAGGCCGCGCGGCAGCTGCACGGGCTCCGGCAAGGGAGCCAGTCGGTGGCGGAGTTCTCTATTGATTTCCGGGTTAAGGCCGCAGAGACGGGGTGGGGTGATGACGCGTTACGCGGGGCTTTCGTCATCGGGTTAAACGATCGCATGAAAGATGAGCTCGCCACTCGTGACGAACCGGAGAGTTTCGAGGCTCTAGTTAATCTGGCCATTCGCATTGATAATCGCCTTCGCGAGCGTGAGAGAGAGAGGAGTGGCCGGTTCCGTGCGGGGTGTGGAGAGCACGCCACTGTGCGCGCAGTCTCCCGTCCCCCTCCTCCCGGTCCGGCCCTCGCATGGTCTCCTCCGGCGGCCGCTGCTGAGGAGCCTATGCAGTTGGGTCGTACGCGGCTTACTCCGGAGGAGCGTCGGAGAAGGTTTGAGGGGCGGTTGTTTTTGTATTGTGGCCAGTCGGGCCATTTTGTGTCCACCTGCCCGTTGCGGTCAAACGGCGGTGCCCGCCAGTAACTGTGGGGGTACTGGTGGGTAGCGCTTCCTCTCTTTCCCGAGTTCCCCGCATGCAGCTTCCTGCTATCGTGAACAACGCATCTGGTACTTTCTCCATTAATGCACTTTTGGATTCTGGCGCTGAGCAGAACCTTATTGACAGCGGTCTCACGTGGTGTCTCGTTATTAAGACGCGGCCCCTGCAGGTACCCGTCTCACTCACGAGACTGAACCAGTTTCATTGGTTCTTTCTGGTAATCATCGCGAGCTTCTTCGTTTTTTTGTTTTTTCCTCCCCGGAGTCTCCCATCGTTCTAGGTTACCCGTGGTTCGAGCATCATAATCCTCATATTAATTGGTCCACCCGTCGCATTGAGAGTTGGAGTAGCCACTGCTTGTCTCACTGTTTATAGTCTGCTCTTCCGCCCTCGCCTGTCTGCTCGTCTAAGCTGGCGCCTGAGGAGTTGGATCTCTCGTCTGTACCTGAACAGTATCATGATCTGGGGCGGTTTTCAGTAAACGCTGTGCGCTCTCGCTTCCCCCCCCATCGTCCTTATGATTGTGGCATTGAACTGTTGCCTGGAGCTCCTTTGCCCACCAGCCAGCTGTATAACCTCTCTGGTCCGGAGAAGGCAGCCATGGAGAGGTATATTACGGAGTCACTGGAGGCGGGCTTGATTCGTCCGTCGTCTTCGCCGTTGGCGGCGGGTTTTTTCTTTGTGGATAAGAAAGATGGATCTCTCAGGCCCTGCATTGATTTTCGGGGTCTTAATGACATAACTGTGAAGAAGAAATACCCTCTTCCCCTGATCTCTTCTGCTTTTGAACCTTTACAGGACGCAGTCATTTTTACAAAGCTGGACCTTCGCAATGCGTACCATCTGGTGCGCATACGCCAGGGAGATGAGTGGAAAACGGCCTTTAACACTCACCGTGGACATTATGAATATCTGGTAATGCCTTTCGGTCTGACGAATGCGCTGGCGGTGTTTCAAGCATTGATTAATGATGTGCTTCGGGACTTTTTGAATCGGTGTGTGTTCGTTTACTTGGATGACATTCTTGTTTTTTCGCGGTCTTTTGAGGAACATGTTCAGCAGGTGCGCAGCGTTTTGAAGCGGCTTCTGGAAAACAAACTTTTTATGAAAGCGGAAAAGTGTGAGTTTCATGCTAGTTCTGTGTCGTTCCTGGGCTATGTCCTTGCTAAGGGGCGGGTTGGGCCCGATCCTGGTAAAATCAGAGCGATCGCTTATTGGCCGACTCCTTCCTCGCGCAAACATCTGCAGAGGTTTCTGGGGTTTGCTAATTTTTATCGCCGATTTATTAAGAACTTCAGTCAGATCACTCTTCCACTTACCCGGCTGACGTCCTCGGCTCGAGTTTTCAGTTGGTCGCCTGAGGCCGAGCAGGCGTTTGCTCGGTTGAAGGAGTTGTTTTGCTCCACGCCTGTTCTCGCCCACCCAGATGGTACCAGACAGTTTGTTGTGGAGGTGGATGCTTCTGATGCAGGTGCGGGAGCAGTGTTGTCGCAGCGCTCACCCGACGATGGCCGTCTCCATCCGTGCGCGTTTTTTTCGCTGCGATTTTCTCCAACTGAGCGGAACTATGACGTGGGTAATCGTGAGCTGCTGGCGGTTAAGCTGGCTTTGGAAGAGTGGCGTCACTGGTTGGAGGGGGCGGAGCAGCCCTTTGTGATTTGGACGGACCATAAGAATCTCTCCTACATTCGGAGTGCAAAGCGGCTCAACTCCAGGCAGGCCAGGTGGCAGCTATTTTTTAGCCGGTTCCATTTTACTATCTCTTTTCGACCTGGTTCTCGCAATGTTAAGCCTGACGCCTTGTCCCGTCAATTTTCTCCCACGTCTGAGTCTACGGGGGTGGCTCCTATCATCCCCTCGTCCTGCGTGGTGGGGGCCGTGACGTGGGAGATCGAGAGCCTGGTGCGCCGTGCGCAGCGGCAGGATCCGGACCCTGGTTGGGGCCCGCCTGGCAAGCTGTTTGTTCCATCGGCCGTGCGCGTGCGTCTTGCACTGGGTACATGCGTCTCGCTTCGCTTGTCACCCTGGCGTGCGTCGTACGGTTTCCCTGTTGAGGCGCTCTTTTTGGTGGCCCACTTTGGAGAGTGACACCCGCGAATATGTGTTAGCCTGCGACACCTGTGAGCATCATAAGAGCCGTCACCTGGCTCCCTCCGGGCTGCTACACCCCCTGCCTGTCCCGGGTCGGCCTTGGTCGCATATTGCGGTTGACTTTGTTACCGGGTTACCGCGTTCTGCGAATCACTCAGTTATTCTCACCATTGTTGACAGGTTTTCCAAGGCGGCGCATTTTGTCCCTCTATCTAAGCTCCCTTCTGCCCTTGAAACTGCTCACTTGCTCGTGGATCACGTTTTTCGGTTGACTAAACTAAACCTGGACTAAAATAAAATAGTCTTTACTCTGTCTTCTGCATTTCTGTGTCTTCATGTTTAGGCTAGTTAATGATTAGGTCCAGTTGTGAGCCTTTAAATGCTGTGATAGCTGCACTGAAGAAAATCAAGCATTTCAGTGAATCTCAGTTTCAGACAGACTGTGTATATAATAAGGGAGCTTTCTACCAACATATTAAGCTGGTGTTGGTGTAATGGTGTATATTTGTCTTTGCATATTTTGGATCTCTTATTAAAGATATTCTTATTCAAGAAATCAAGCTGGTTTCTTGAACATAACATCACGAGTTCACTGTCCTCAGATGGCCTCCACAGTCAAGGTGAAGGTGAGACAATAAATTAAAGCAGCTTTGAAGGAAAAAGCTCGTCCAACCCAGTACGAGCAAAGTGTACCTAATGAGGTCCTGGTGACTGGTTAAGACTGTGTTACACTGTCCTGTCTGACAACAATTATGCCAGGTTGAACTCTGGCATGTTACCTTTAATGTGTTTGTGTACTTACATGTAATGGCTTTCTTTAATGAGATAGACTGTTTGGAGTTAATCGATCAGCAGGAAGCCACAGGCAAACACAGTGTGATAAAAATACAAGAAATACATGCGGTGGAGTCAAAGTCTGGAATGATGCGTGTGACTTTTATTTCTTTGAAGCATTAAAGAGCATCTAAGTGTTGTAAAAGTCCCTTTATGGTCAGAGATCATAATGTGGCATCAGTATAGATGACACGATTATAGAGTGGAGCAGCTGCTGTTGGCCCGGAGCGAAGAAGCTACTTGCATTTGTGTGCGCGACAAAGGTCTGCAGTGAACAGCTGTTTTTTTTTATTTCTTTTGTTTTTTTTTTTTGGCCTGTCCCGTTTGGCTCTTTTGCCATCAGAATTATTGTCTAAAGGCAAAGAAAGATGCCCAACGGATTTACTTTACCAAATTGACCATCCCAGCCTTGCCGTAATGGTCCATTTGATTCACCTTTTATTGTTTATTTTATTTTCACTTGCTGAATACGGGACAGACTTGACTGGGGGAAAGAAGGGGAGAAAGAAAGAGGGAAAGAGAAACAGCTGAGATGAGGGATGGGGGAGAAGGGCAAAAAAACAAAAACCAACAGAACGGGCAGAAGAAAAAAAATGCATATATCGATCACCTGGATCACCTGTTGAGAAAGAAAAAAGAGAACAAGCAGAAGAAAACAAGAGCAAAATAATAAACAACATCACAATGATATATGGGAATATGACAGTAAATACTAAATATTAAACATTATTGTGCAGCACATAAGATCAACAGAACACAGTGTGCTTTGAGGTAGGAGCCAAAAAGGGTGTAGTTTGTGGGTGTGATCACCCGTGTGTACACCTGTGAGCATGGACGCGCTTGTTTTTAAAAGGTTCCTTCATGTAATGATCTGCTAGAGGGTGTGGGGGGGCCACAGCCCCGTCCTCCAGGGCATGAAGCAGGTATGGAGGAGATCAAAACTCCAGACATCCAGAGACCCCCAGAACACAAGAGACCAAGGAAGACCAACAGAGGGGCAGCCGCGCCACTGTCCCAGAAAGAGCTGAGGAGAGCCCCAGATGAGGGCTCACTCAGCAGCCACGGAGCAGAAGCCAGGGGGAGTTGCAGTGACGCGCCCGTGAGCTCCGCCGGCAGCCAGCCGTGCCTGAGTGACCGAGCCCCAGGCCGAGAGGTTGGGGGCACCCCACCTCCGAAGTGGCCCGAGCGAGCCCCAGGCTCCAGGCCCCGATAAGCGGCCGCCAAGGAGTGAGCCGGTGTGTACCTGGATGCCCATCCCCAGACACAAAGAACCACCAAAGCTCCGATGCCTGAGGGAGTCAGACATTGGTGCGTCTCCCCCCCCCCCCCCCCCCCACTGGCAGGGGAAGTGGTGTGTGTGTGTGGGGGGGGGGGGAGATAGGCCTCCAAACCTTGGAGGCCCTGAGATGTCCCCAGAGAGGTGGCGTCTGATACCCAACCTGACATACTGTATAGACACAGACATACAGGCACACACAGACACAAACATCCATTCCCACCCTCATGCTCTCATATGCACTTACTCCACACTCAACCAACGTGGAGACAAACATAAAGAGACGTTGTACACACGATCACACTCCCCAAGCGTACTCTACGAACCGGGTCTAGGTACCCTTTCCCCTGGAGGGGGGAACTGCACCCAGACCCAGGTGGTGTTACCCTTTTCCCTGCGGTGGGGGGAGGCAGACCGCCCCGACTCCGCAGCAGCAGGGAGGCCCCACACTCCAGACCGCAGTCGGACGGCCAACTCCTCCTAGCCCCCCCGCTCCAGCAGGCCGCAGAGAATGGGGGTGAGAGAAGACTCCAAACCTCCCTCCACCCGCTCATTGTAGTGTTGATGCATGTGTGTTCTAAGGTGCAATTAAAACCCAGGAGGGCATGGAGCTACCTGCCAGAGAGCAGCAGGTAAGCGCATAGTCCCTCCTGATAGCCCTCAATGTCTACGTGTATTTAAAATTGAGAGGTGGGCAACGACGCCAGGGGTGAGGTATACACCCTGATGGTACTTTGGATTCCGTGTATCGTGCCCACCCCCAAGATCCTATATGTATGTGTAATGAGAGTGTGAGTAATGTGAATGTCTAAGTTGTGGGATAAAATTGAGGCAGAGGCAGCCGGAAAGGGACCGGGGAAGGGGGGGGGGGGGAGTAGCCTCCTCTGCACCCTGGTGACTTACCCCTACTCCAAGGCCCTGCATGTGTGGGTGGTTGTGGTGGAGCGGGAAGAGGGAGGCAGCTGGAGATGGGGAGGGAAGGAAGTGAGGGGCAAGTGACCCCTCCCTGGGGCCAGCTCCCCCGCTGACCCCAGTAGGCACTCCCATACTCTACGATCCGCCAGGGAAAGGGGGCCCAGGCCCATCCAGACCGGGGCCCAGTGCAGCAGCACCGCCGGGCCCACAGAGCCCGGGACAGTCCACCCAACCCCACCACAGAGAAAACTGCACCCACCCCACCATCCACTCTTCTTCCAGACTACATAAGACAATAGACGCCCAGGCTGAGATCTTCCTCCACCTCTCCTGTATCTCCCCCTCCTGCAGAGAGAGTTCCTGAAGAGAGGAACAGCTGTTTAAATGCGTGTGTTAGTTTGATAGTTTTTTTCCTCTGCTTCTGTATCAAGCAGTGGCTGTTGAGTGTTACTGTGTGCGTTAGGTTCTCTCTCTCACCACATGTATTATGTGTCTTCTAATCGTAATTCTCTTGTGTCGCTGCTGGATTTCTGCAGAGCCGGGCTACTCCAACGCTCACCCCTGGGTTCGCACAGAGCCAAAGGAAAAATAACTTTTTAAGAGTGTTTCTCTTTTGTTTTCACTGATTCATGAAGTATTGACATTTTGGAGATATTGTGTTTTCACATAACAGCAGCAGAGATGTAAAAAGAAGACCTCTGGGAAAACAGAGGTACACTCTCCGAAAGATAGTAGAGACTGGAGGACAGAATTTGAAAAATCTGCTGGGAAAATTTAAAAGAGATGCTGTTTTCTGACTTTTCTCCATCTCAGATTAAATTGTGTTTGCAAACTGTCGCAGCCGGAAAGAAAAACATATCCAGTGCCGGTTAGCCTGGTTTGGGTTGGCATCACTTTGAACACGGAAGTATTTCGTTGCTAGCTTTGTGTTAGCATGCTCGTTTGCTCGGAAAGTGGTGCCGTTGTGTTTGCAGCGGGAGGTAGTTGTTTCTGGCACTTTGCATATTTACACATGCTATTTCATCCTTTCTGCAGCACACACTGAGGTGAGGCAGTTGACGCAACATGTATTACGCTACAGTCATAAAAGCGGAAACAGTTTAGGGGGTAAAAGGCCATTAATCCACTGTACTCCGACTTTTTAGTTACCTCTGCCTGTCTGTGGGTCAAGCTTAGAGCAGACAACAAAAGCAGTAATGCAGAAACGTAGCATAGATTCACAATAAAATGAGTACTGCACTGATGGAAGAGACTTGGCACAAAGTTTGGGAGCAGATAAATTAAAAAAGATACGAATAAGCACAGTTGTCGCCTCATCGCTTGCTGGATGATTTAAAACTATTGTTCTTAGAGCTTCATTACAAACTAATATGTGTATGTATTTAACAGGCCAAATGTGAGAACCCTACTACATCTAATGTTTTAGTAAAGAGCGAACGAGAACAAAGCGTTATTGTGATTTACAAGCACGTTACATAAACTGTGTCTGCAGAGAAATATGAGTCTCTAACAAATATGTGCTTTTTACAAAGACAAAAGCACTCTATTGTAGGTATGTGAGGTGTGGTGATATGTTTCAGTAAAATTCCATCTTAGCGTCATCCTCAACACACACATGCACACATGCATGCAGCGGCTTTCTTTGACTTTTAAATGAACAGTCAAATTTCCCCCAGGGATCAATAAAGTATTCTGATTCTGATTCTGATTCTGAAAACAGAATCCAGCCATGTGTATCACAGATATGATCCATGTGTCTGTGGTAGATGCATTTACTGAGAACAAGTGTTATCAGTTCATCAGTAGCTAAGTTAGTTTCAGCTTTTTTTTTTTGGACTAAATTAAATTAGAGATACCAGAATAAAACTTAAAAACACTGAACAACAAAGGACATGAGGTTTTAGGAACGAGCAAAGCCGCCAAGTCCGGGGTAATGAGCAACAAGCTGATGCCTTCATTTTATTCACAAAACAAGCCGTACTACTACCACTGACAGGATTGGGTGTCCTCTCACTCGCTGCTTTTGTATCTGCAGCGATCGTTAGAGAAACCTAATCAGACATTTTTAATTAAAGAGGCCAGAGTGTTTGTGCCGAAGGAGGATAAAGAGGAGGAAGATGATTACGAGGTGAAGGGAGGAGGGGGTGGCAGCGGCTGAGGGTGGATGAGGGGGAAGAGGTCGAGTCTGCCTGCTGAAAGCCACTTAAATCCCTTTCTTATTAACTCACTGTGACACATGATCTTCCTCCATCCCCCTCACACACACACACACACACACACACACACACACACACACACACACACACACACACACACACACACGCATCTACACTCACAGAGCTACAAACCTGCTCTTCTTACTTCTTACTGCTTCCTTGTGTCTTATCACGGCCTTGCATCAGCTTTGGCCTTGATGTCATTGCTCACCGAACCACGATGGATCGTCTGTGTTTACGTGCTTCGTTCAAAACAGGTATTACGCTGACATTTTCTTATGCAAATGAGATCTACCCTTTAGGTGAAGAACCCGGGGTAACTAAATGTAATTAATCAGCCTGGAAAAGGTAACATTTCTTAGGATGGTGATGAAAAGTCTGTCTCGCTCTGCTTCATGCAGATGTAGCTGTTGTTGTTTGACTGCATGAAATGGAGCCATATAAACCATCCAGAAATCAAACCATGGAATAATCATGCTGCATTTTCTTTACGTTGGATTAGCTCAGTAGCAGCAGTAGCAACCAAAGGCATGTAGAGGCACTGTCCCAATCCATCAACTGAATCTTTATCTTTTACACCTATTACACTGAAGTGCAGACATGTCTACACACTGCGGTTCCTAGCATGGGAAAGAGTGAGCTGATTGGCTGCTCACCATGTTGTGCATTCAAAGATGCTCTTCTGCATACATGGTTGTAACTCTGTCGCCTTTCTATCAGCTTCAAGCAGCCATTCTCCCATGAAGGTACCCATTAAAACCACGGTATGTTGAGGCCTGATGGACGTGGGTTTACAGCAGCAAGTTCTGAGTACCTGTCTACATGTTTATACATAAATGCATTGGTTTTTACTATGTATCTGGCTGATTATATATTTGTATTAAAGAGAAGTTGAACAGATGTACCTAATGAAGTGAGTTGAAGCAGCTTTTGCCGTGCTTAAAATTCCCATTGAAGCCATATTTAAACATTTACCCTCGTTCCCACTTTAGCTTTTTTAGCAGACATCACTCGGGTTCATCTGCAAATGCTGAATGCAGCCATTTTTATTCTCTGTTTCAGTAGCAATGCAGTTCATGGAGTCCCACAGCTTTTCCACTCATACTGGAAAACCTCATTAAAAACAAAAAGACTGTGTTTTTTGTGCATTCACCCCAACTCTAATATTTGTGTGCCTGAACACAGGTTTAGGAGCTTCTTTGTTTGTTGAGAAAAATGCAAAGGGATCTGAGAAATCAGTTGCTAAAGTGAAACATTTTCCACAGAGGCATGTGTCATCTTCTGTGGGTCCAAGAGTGAGTGACAGTTAGTCCCAAAGTACCGAAGGAAAACATGAGTATCTCCATCCACAGAGACTGTGTTTTATTTATTAAAGAGAAGAAAAGAACCCACTTCCACACTAAGTGCGATGAGTAGTTTTCAGACAGTCTGTGCTCAGGTGAAGTCTTGACAGTTCTTCTTTCCAGTGGAGCAGAGAACAACTTTTGCTGTAAATCAAAGAACACATAGCTGGGGAATGATAAGCGCTGCACAGAGAAACCACTTGTGGATCTAAGAAATTCATTCATTGTTCTCATACCTCTTGGATAACGTGCTATCACCTTCGGATTTTACACTGCAGCATCTAGGCACATTAAAGTGCTTAGAACCCATTCTAATAAACACGGGGAACCTCGGGATGATGATGATTGGTCGAATAGATTCTTTCCACTAGAAAATTAAGATGTCAGCATCATTTGTTGATGAGGTCTGATTAAAACGGAGAAATAGACTGAAAGCAAAGTCTTTATTGAATTCAAATCCAGTGGAGGAAACGAAATATCGACCGATGAAAGGAAGACTTTTGCTCACATTTGAACTCAACTAGCATAAGCTTGACCATGGAGAAACATTTTTGGGTTAAACCCTGGTTTTCATCATGAAATCTGCAACACTTAACAAACACACAGGTAAATGATGCTCAGATGATACTAAATGTGGAAGGAAAGCATCCCACACACCACCACCACTAACCTAAATCTTTGATTCAAAGCAGGATGAATCCATGGTCTCCTATTATTTACATCAAATTCTTAGCATCTGATTGTTGCAGCAGAAATTGAGACTCATCATTTTCTTATATTGTCCAATTCTGGTGAGTGTGGGCAAACTGAAGCCTCCATTTCCTGTTCCTAGCTGAGAGGAGTTGCCCCGGGCCAGTCTTATCTGCACGCCTTTGTTTTAACAAGTGGTTATTAGCATTACTGCGGGATTCATATCAGCGCAAAGCCGTCTTTCTCTGATGTCTAACATCAACGGGACACCCAGAGAGAACTGCCGTGTGATTGGCTGATTAGATATTTGCATTAACAAGCAGTTTACAGTTTATATTAACTAATTACCCTTTTAAACGATGTAAAATAACTGTATTGTTTGATTCTACTTACCAAGTTTTGATATCTGTGGATCTGGAAGTTTACCGTCTTAATGTCACGTTGCTGAGACGGAGTCTACCGTGTACAGAAAGTCTGTAATAATATTGTTTCGTCATATGAACCTATCAGCACTGTAAATATGGAAGTGTAGCGAGTGAGTCTCTCTGCTTTTGCACCACAGAGTCTTTGTAGCAAATGTGATACAAATTAATATGTAATTTCTTTATTTCAGTGAACACTGGCAACTACTTCATGGTTAAGACTTTAAATGGTTAATATCTTTGCTAAGAAAAAAAGAGGCAAAAAAGCAGATTAATTGATTCAAATATAAAGATAAACATTAGCAGCATGCCTTGTGCAGCTCTGTGGACTATTCTTTGAACCAAACTGGCAGCTCTGCCACATAAGAAATGCAGGAGATGGGACTGAAATTTGGGGTTATGAATGAGCAATTCAGTACAAAAACATAAATGAATAAGAATAGATCTAGTTGTGGTCAGATGGTTGTGTCATCAGGAGAGCAGAGGGCACAAATCAACAAATCAAACTGTGCGTCTGCACAATCTGTGTCAATTAGTGTGAGAGCACGGCTGCCTGTTTGGTATCAGAGCAGGCTTACGGCTTTGTGCATTTGTGTGCCCACACACGTGTGTTTACGCACATTCCTGCAGCCAACAGCTGTTCAAGGCTTTTAAAGCTGGGAGGAAAAAAACAACAGGAGTGAATGTCGGTATACACTCGGCTCATTCTCTCTTAATCTTCTACAAATCAACATGAGGTCAGCTGTTCTTCACTGAAAGCTTAATTACTTATTGGGTACATTTGGAGATTTGACTTTGGATTCGTGACTTACTGTTCTCCAACAATTGTGCTTCCTCTGCACAAAGATCCCCCCCAAATCTTGTTTTTATTCATGAGCTGTGGGTTTTGAACAAAAGCCTGACTCTGTGCTCTATAGCTGTGTTTTTTTTCTTGTCTTTTTCCTGAAATGCGTTATTTGACAGCTTTATTGAGTATGTGCTTGCTTCTGAATTTAAAACGTGAGTTCTTGTTTAGTGAAAAAAAAGCTTTTTTAGGGGGCAGTACATTTTATTGAGATAATCTTGAACTGATCTATTAAAAAAAAGACATTAAGCCACCATTTAAATCAAATAAAACAATGTTTGTCGAAATGTATTGATTATTTCACTCCTGCATACAACATCTGCATCTGTACAGCAAACGATTAACGATCATGTTTGTTTGAGTGGGTGGCAGCAGCTCTGCCACGGTCAGTAGTTTCCCCCACTGGGACCACGGGTGCTTCAAACTGATGCACTTGTGCTCCTTCACAAACGGCATATGCAGCGTAAAATCCGGCTGCTGGGAGTAACGCGAGCTCGCGTCTCCTCTGCTGGCATCCATGCAGATCGTAACATCACAGTGTAATCAAGGAGAGAGACGTCAGCTATTGTTATGCAAGTGAGACGCTGTCGAGAGAGGCTTGGACCTCCTCCCGGGTTCCACTGCCCGTCGTAGCTTTTCAGCAGCACGGGTCGAGTGTCACGAGGAGTTTCTGCTATAGAGCGATCTCAGCGTGATGTGCTGCTTTTGTTTTTTTGCTTTCCACACGTGCGTATGTCATTTCTAACAAGACCTAATGTACGAGGCCATTTGCCCAGGGTGTCAGTAAATGTGACTGTTACAGCTGTGGAAGGTAATGAAGGTATCGTTCACTGTGTTATTAGTGAGTGACAAAAGCCAAGACGCATCCCCCTCTCCTGCTAATGGATCCCAGCAGTTATTGAATAAATCATCCTGCGTCGTGTCCGTCTCTTGCTCTTATTCGCTTTC
The DNA here is from genome assembly GCF_041146795.1 of Maylandia zebra. Taxonomy (NCBI): domain Eukaryota; kingdom Metazoa; phylum Chordata; class Actinopteri; order Cichliformes; family Cichlidae; genus Maylandia; species Maylandia zebra. The sequence goes on from NC_135169.1 coordinate 31,735,208, forward strand.
TCGATTCCCTTTCCTTTCTCTCCTTTCGCTTTTCATTACTGCTTCCTTTCATCATTTCAGTCTCTTAACCTTCTCTTCTTTTCTTGTCCCCCAAATTCGCGTTGCCCATTTTCTCCGTCGCTCTCCCTCGAACCTGATGCTCATATTTGCTTTCTCCTTACACCTCCATCTGCTCTCGTTCCCGCCACCCTCCTGCTCTCTGTTTTTGCTTAAGTTCTCACTCGCCGTCTCTTTTTCCCTCTGCTTCCCACAGATGTGGAAGAAGAAGATATTCCTGGTCATCATTGCCATCAGTACCATCAGTCTTCTGCTGCACCATGGGGGTCACTTGACCTGGTGAGTGACCCACGATATGAAAACACATTAAATATCCGTTATTCTTCTATAAATCCATATGGTCCTTGTTACAGTGAAAAATCCTGACAGTCGTTGTGCCACACTTTTGCCTCATAGGCAAATTAATAGAGAGGGGCTTATTATTAAAGTCAAGCATAGAAACCTTGAGCGCCTAAGCACCGCCATGCTGGTCGAGGGACCAATTATAAAAGTAGAGTGCTGTAGACTTTTGACAGCCCAGCATTTTGCTCTCTTCGACTTCCTATTCTCAACGTCTTTATCGTCTCACTTCACTGAACGCTCTTGTTTCCACATCCCACCTCTTATCATTGACTCTGCAGTGAGCACTGCATTCTTTATGTTACTTTATTCAGTGATATGTACCAAACACCTCAGATTTTAGGAGAATTTAGAACTGGTATCCTGCAGTGCTTACAGCAAATGCATTAACTGCACATGTCAGCTGTTTTCCACCACATCCCAGAAGTTGAAGTGCATAATTTCAACTTTAATTTAGTGGGTTGAACAATTGCATAAAAATGTGAGGATCTAAAGCATTTCTTTTAACATAATCTCTTCATATCAGTGGGTCAAAAGTAATTGGACAAATTAAATAACTGAAAATAAGATGTTCATTTCTAATACCTGGTTGAAAACCCTTTGATGGCAAGGACAGTCTGAAGGTTTGAACTCATGGACATCACCAGGTTTCCTCCTTTTTAATGCTTTAATCCTTTTTAATGCCCGGCCTTTACTGCAGAGCAGTCTTTCAGTTGCTGTTTGCTTGTGGACCCTTCTGACCGAAGTTTAGTCTTCAACAGTGAAATGCATGCTCAGCTGGGTTAAGATCAGGTAACTGACTTGGCCATTCAAGACTATTCCACTTCATCCACATCATCAATAAATACTAGTGCCTAGTGCCACTGGCCCAAGCCAGCATACTCCCTCTGCCATGTTTTGCAGATGATGTGCTATGCTTTGGATCATGAGCCGTTCCACGCCTTCTCCATACTTTTTTCTTGGCATCATTCTGATAGATGTTGATCTTGGTTTCATCTGTCCAAAGAATATTTTTGTGCTGGCTTTCTTAGATATTTTTTTAAGCAAAGTCCAATCTAGCCTTTCTATTCTTGGGGCTTATGAGTGACTTGCACCTTGCATTGCAGTCTTTCACGCAGTGTTGTTCACTTGGTTGGCTGTTGTGAAGCTGTTTCTCTTCACCATGCAAATGATTCTACGATCATCCACCAAAGCTGTCTTCATGAACGTCCAGGTCTTTTTGCATCGCTGAGTTCACCAGTGCTTTCTTTCTTTCTTTCTTTGGATGGACCAAACTGTAGACTTTGCCACTCCTAATATCGTAGCACTTCTTCGGAAAGGCTTTTTTCTGCTTTAACAGTTTAAGGATAGCTTGTTTCACCTGCATGGAGAGCTCCTTTGACTGCATGTTGTCTGTTCACAGCAAAATCTTCCAAATGCAAGAACCGCACCTTAAATAAAGTCCAGGTCTTTTATCTGCTAAAATTGATTATGACATAACAAAGGAACTGCCCACAGCTACTGATGAAACAGCCTTTGAGTTAATTGTCCAATTATTTTTGGTCCCTTTAAAAAGAGTTTGACCGCAAAAAAAAAACTAAACTTGTGTCCTTGTCCAAATATATATGGACCTAACTGTATGTATAAAGTATGAACGTCTTCATTAAAAAATGATAAACATTTGCCACCAAGATCTTTTGATAAAGTTCATGAATAATTCTGCCAATAAAAACTTAATGTACATGACACTTTGAAAAGTAATAATTCGTACTATCATCTGTGTGTTCCCTGAATGTCAGTCCACTATACAATAAAAACAGACACACTGTATATTATATCATATATTGCATTTCTGGCCTCCTCTCCTCTCGCGGCTATATCTTTCTACCTTTCCCTTCAGTCCCATTTATGGTTACTATTTTTGCCTTCCCGTTGTGTTGCTTCTGTTCTGTACAACACATTAGTTTCTTCCATTATCTGTGTGCAGCTTTGTCTCTAATGTCACCATTTTATCCAGAACAGCTGCTCTTTGTGCTGTTTAAGCTAATGCAGCTTTAAGTAAACTGTTGTTGTTTTTTGCCACCAGGACCATGGATGCCTTCCACCTCGGTTGTCCAGCCCTGCACTCTCACCCTTACTCCGGCCTGAAGCCTAAGCACAGTAACATGGTTTTCCTGAAAACCCACAAAACAGCCAGCAGCACCATGCAGAATCTGCTCTTCCGCTTTGCAGAGCGCAACAACCTGACGGTGGCGTTACCCATACAGGCCTGCGGTCACCAGTTCTGCTACCCGCGATCCTTCACAACTCACTCTGTGCATCAGCACACGCTACCGCCAAACATCGTCACCAACCACATGCGCTTCAATAAGGCTGAGCTGAAACGACTGATGCCAAATGATACGATATACGTCACGATCCTGAGAGAGCCTGGCTCCATGTTTGAGTCCTTGTTCAGTTACTATAACCAGTACTGTCAGAGTTTCAAGAGGGTCCCTAATGGTTCACTGGAAGCTTTCTTAGATGAACCCTGGCGCTACTACAAACCAGAGGAGAACTACTCCATGTATGCACGTAACACCTTGACCTACGACTTGGGCGGAGACAAAGATCGCCCAGCGAAAGATGTCTCTTATGCAAAAGCTTTTGTAGCACAGGTGGAGCGAGTGTTCTCGCTGGTGATGATCTCTGAGTACTTTGATGAATCTCTGGTTCTACTTCGACACCTCCTTTCCTGGGATCTGGATGACATTTTGTATGTTAAGCTCAACATGCGGACGCCAAGTTCCAAGCAGGGCCTGACTGATGATCTTCGCAAAAAGATCCGTGCCTGGAATTCCTTAGATGCCCAGCTCTATGATCACTTTAACGCCTCACTGTGGCGTCAAATCTCTGCTGTGGGTCCAGCCTGTGTGGCGAGGGAGGTGCGCCTCCTTCGTGAGGCCCAGGAGAAGCTGATGAAAAGGTGTTTCGGTGAAGGCATGCCGCTTGTTCGTTCAGCTGCTGAAATCAAAAACAAGGAGCTCCGCCCCTGGCAGCCTAGCGGCAAAGTTGACATAGTCGGTTATGACCTCCCTGTAAATATTACCCAAAGCTTCTCGAGCCAGGACCAGGAGCTCTGCCTGAGGCTCATCATGCCGGAAGTCCAGTACACAAAGATGCTCCTACGTTCCCAGTTACTGCGGTACCGTCTGACCTCTCAGGCTCGGCCTCAGCAGCAGTCACACTCCTTCCAGCAGCCTGTACGCACAACCCTGCTTAGACATCCAGCCCACCGCAGCCAGCCACCAGTGCCTGCTGCTGCAACCCCTGCCTCAGGAACTGGAATCAACTCAAAGACTGCTGCAGGAACTCGAGGTCGGACAAATAAGCAAGGGACAAAACCCTCACAAACTCAGTCCTCATAGACTGGAAAACTCCTCATAGACTTGAAAATTATCCGAGTGCCCAACAAACTGCATTGTTTAACTCATCGTGACCCATGAGACTACGATTGTTGGCTGGTCTGGGGTTTTTGGGGGAATAAGGCTATCCTTGAGAAATGTCTGGGTTTATCTTGAATTAGAGTATCCCCTCTTCCTTCTATGTGTGTTTGGTTTGACATGAAAATAAATTAGGAAAAAGGGGATTGGACATACTTGGACTTGAATTTTAATCTTTCTCCTTTCCGATCCATCAGACCTTATCAGGGTGGGAAGGCACAAAAGCTGGAGGAACACTGGGAGGGAAGTTTAACCCAGCTGTACGCCTCTGCAGCCCTGACTGCAGTGGATATGAGAGGGTTTCGGATGAAAGTGGTTCTTTGAAGGAAATCTGTTTCATGCGACTGGGAGTCAATAGAGAAGTGGCGATATCGGGTCTATTGTGCAGCACAGAGTGTGCTTTGTGTGTATCACACTGGGATAGTATCATGTTACTTGTGTTTGTTCTCCGTTTCTCAAGCTCTCATTCGCTCTCTCTCTTTCCTAACATATGCCACTTAAAGTCCTTGAGGAGACATAATGACATAAAGGGATCGGCTGTCAGGCCTCCGAAGAGCCTCCTAAGAGGCCAGACAGACACTGAGATCAACTCACAACCATTAACGTGACAGCACAAAACAACTCTTCCTTCTTTGGCCTTTTTTTTCTTACTGACTCTAGAGTTGAAATCAGTGAAGGGACGGGGGGATAAAAAGGCCAGTGAGATGGAGACCTTATCCTGAGGGTAAGCCTAAAAACTGCTGGATACTCAATTTGGCCATACAAGTCCCACAGAGACTGAGCACATGTATGAAGCCTGTGTCTCGTCAGCTTTTTGACCTCCCTTTCTTCCTTCTAAGGTCCTTCTCTGCCTTCACCACCCTGTCAATACTGCTGTTGCCCTCTGGGCAGGCTCTCCATCCACCAAGAAGCACTAACATCTTTTTTTCTCCAACCCCTGGTACTTCATCGAACAGCCAGACAAGATCACACCTCACCTTGTGGAGACTCTGTTAAGGTGATGCTTCTGGATGTGGGGATTTACTGTACAGCTTGGGCGTTATTGCAATAAGATCTCCAGGCCCTTCGCCCTGAATATGAAAGGCATGGATTTAATAACCTACCAGCAACCCTGTGCCGCATATACAATAATTAAACACACTGGCACAAATAAAAACATCAAACTCCTTGATGGGACAAAGACTTGAAGCCTGTGGATCGTGGCGCTTGAATATTTAATCATCTCCTCTCACAGGCCGCCTATGGCCCGGGTTCTAGGGTTACACGGCTGTACGTTGTCATTAAGGACATGTTCAACCAGGTGAAAGCTGCTCAATCCGAACCCTGAAGCACAGAAAGACAAAGGGAGAGCGTTAATGCACGATCCTTAAAGCCTCTTAAGGCAGCTGGGCCGACTGGGGTCTTAAAGAGTCTTCATTTATCTCGGCTGTGATCCATTTTTAATTCTTTCTGCTCATATTTAATGTGTCATTTATGTTCTTTTATTACTCTGGTGATCAGTAGGGTGCTGCTGAGGAAGTGAAGGAACAATATAGTTGTGTGAGAGTATGTGTTTGAGCCAAGAAATGTCTCCCGGCTCATGTCGGGGGTTTTTTTGGGTTTTTTTTTTTCTTTGGCCTGCAAGATTTATTAAACTATGTATTATTTATGATTGGGACTTAAAGAGCCCCATTACTGTATTTTAACTGGTATTTTTCATGAATCACTGGATGAAAACTGCTTTTCCATCGATTTGGTGGTTCGTGGTGTGCACGGCTTACCACTTCAGGCAGCAGAGATGGAACAAGGCATGTGGAAACGGTTTAAAATATTAATTCTGTACATGTTATACATAATGCAAAACTACAACAAACTGCACATCGAACCTACTTTAGTGGCTTCAGAATTAATCTCCCATTCAGCAGAGCTAAGTACTTAACCACACTACGTGTTTGTGGTTTGAGTGTGTCAAACCACAGGTAACAATAATAATAAAATAGACACACACAGCTGCTGCTCAGAAATAAAAAGCAATGAAGCCATCAGGCAACAGACGCGAGGAGAGGATGCACGGTTCTATGAAGTAGCTGTGAGAATCTGAATGTGTGCAATGCATGATAGTTTTTATTTATTAGACATGTGAAATGTCTTCAGATATGTGTAAAAACCTTTTCAGGTTACATGCACTGTAAAACATGGGCAAACATGAAGAAGGCTGTGGTTTTGTATTTTCTTGCTCCCATGAAAAGACCAAAACCAGCAATATGTAAATTGGTCTGCCAACTTCCTGCTGTGAAAGCACACCACAACTCCCTAAAGAAGGCTCAGTACTGAGCAAAAGTCTAGAGTCACCCTTTATTTCTTTATATGTTGTTAGAAAAATGGGAAATAGGTACGACGATTTATTGAAACATATGTATACAAACATGGTAATGCAGCGCGTACAATTGTAATGAGCTTGAAAGTCGGCGTTGGTAGGACCACCTTTATTCTTCAGCACAGTCTGAACTCTCTTAGGCAGCTTTCTTGTTATTGTTTTAAGTAGTCTTCAGGAATAGTTTTCCAGGCTTCTTGGAGGACATTCAAAACATTCGCTGCTGTAATGCAGCTCCCAACCATGAAAGAGCCTTCACTGTGTTTTACAGACACCAGAACTGCTGCCACTGATTTTCAGTCTTGTGTAGTTTGGCACACCTCAACCATCTTTCCACTGAGACCATTTCTGATGAAGCTTCAGTGAACATCAGATGCATGAGCTGAAGGTCCAGATCCATCTCTCAGGTCCTGTGTCAGGTCTTTGCTGGATTCTTTCCTGTTTCTTAAGGACATGATCTTCAGATACTGTTAATCTGTTGTAGATAGCTGTTTTTGGCCTGACACGCCTTTGGTTCTCAATTTGTTCAGACACAATCCATTAAAACTGACCAGCTACAAGCACAGGACTGAAAAGCAGCAATTGTCCAAAGAAAAGCTTTGAAAGAACCTCAGAAAGCCTGGAGAACTATTGCTCTTGTATCATTTTAAAGCTATAGGAAGGAAAAGAGATGTGGATTGGCTCCAAACATTTGCACAGTACTGTACAGTAGTACAGTTTGACTCAGTGAGTGTGTTTCAGATATTTTTGGACAACAAAGGCACTGGAGACATCAAACTTGATTGATTATATGTCGTAAGAGCGATGTGTTGTTGGCTTTTTCAGTAACATACGGAGTATCAGCAGCCTTATCCTTTACCAAAGCATGGCTTCTCAAAATCTTTGGGTCCTGGGACTCCTTACAGAGGAGAATATTTTCCAAACATCCACCTCCAATCCTAACACCGGGTTAGCTAATTTGGATTAAGCATTAGATGAAAAGCTGACTGACTCACGCATGTGTTCACTAACTCAATAGTTGGCTAATAAATCCAGCTTTGCATTAGCAAGACCACTTTGACTCTTGGAGTTTCTACTGGTCCAAAATAAAGGACAATATATAGCTAATAGCATAAATTTATCTACTTAGCAATTCCTTACTTGCTAAGATGTTATTACTCCGGACCTCTGAGACGTCCTCAGATCCCACTCTGAGATCCACGGCTGTAAAGGAGCTGGCAGCTGATGCTGACTTTCATCATTTTCCCCCAAACAAACAAAAACCATGACTGTGAATGCAACTCCGAAATTGCTTAAAGCACCTGTGAATCTGCTAATATTAAACAAATGATACATTATCAAAAGTATTTGCATTAATTTTAAATATAGACCAAAAAAAATGAATGAAAATTGTTTTATGTATTTATTTATTTATTGAACTGAACCATGTTTGTTTTTCATGCTTTGCAAAAAAGGACGAAAAACCTGGTGTTAGATTTGATCTAACCGATAAAGACCGACTGACAGTTTGGAATAAAAAAAAGTAATTATCCTCATTTTTTTTTCAGTGAAACTATACATTTATACATATTTCTGCAATTTTGGACACTTTGGGTCTCTACAGAGGTTTCTGATAGTCGAATGTAGTTTTTTTCCTTTTACGTGAACTTTCAACGTATGTTTGCATCCGTCAAATAAAAAATTAAACGCGGGCATCTGCAAACGCTCTTCTTCAGATTTCTATATCTGACTGTGATTCAGATGAAGAACGTGTTTCCTGTCGACCGTTCATTTGAGAGCCTGCTCCGAGTGGCTGTAAGCGCTCTTTTGATTGTACAAGACGTTTGCTCGGCTGTTCTGCTTCGTGTCAGAGTGTTTCACTAATAGTCCTGCTGTCATGTCTAAAGTGTCGGCTATTCTTTCTTGGGTTATGCCAGAGGGGATGTGAAAATGGTACGCTAAAAAACAAAACAAAAAAAACCTCATCATCTCCACATTAGCTGGCCCCTCTTTTCTTGTGAGGGAGAAAAGTGAAGCTGCTTTAAAAAAAAACAAAAAAACTTGAACATGAAAGCCTTGTGGGATCAGAGCAATTTTTTTGTGTGTACCTGCTGAGCTTTTATGTGTCACAGGGAAGTAAACATGAACTGCATTGTTGCCCACTGTCCTCTTTGATGTGCACATTATGTTTTGGGAGGGGGTTATCTGTGAACTGAGAAGAATGAGCAAGTTTTTTTTTTTTTTGTAATTCTGTGAATATTTGGATAATGTTGGGTGGGTGATACAGCTCAGAAGACAATCAGAGCTAGGGGCCCCAAAGCTTTGTAATGATGGTTGATGAGCAGGATGAATAAAGTTTGAATGATTTCAATTCACCTGCGAGTGAGTGTCTTTTGACTCTGCCGCTTTTTCGGTGAGATTTATTCAGATATGCGGACACTTGAATTATTCTGGATATCACAGCAACACACACACACACTCTTCATCAGCGGTGAAACAACACACGGTGACAGTCGCTCAATTAAGATTCAGATACTAAACGGTTTCTATTTCCCTGAAGACTGAAACCAGACTTTTCAGGCTGCAATCAGTCTTTGGAAATTACCTCCATTTAGCACGCCCGCCTAAATGAATGAACAAATTGCTTCTCAGAAGGACAAAAACAAAATGCAGAGCGGCGTGTGTTTGATATGACTGCGATTGAAGCAATCACCATGCTGTGTCCCACTCCGCCGGCCTGTCATTATGGCCTGCTGTTGCCATGGCTTTGGCTGCTAAGAGGTGGCCCTCCGGAGTCTCGTCGCTTCTCTCGTTTTTTTCTCTAACACGGCGGCAGCCCTTCTGTTTGTTTCTCTATCATAACCTGCCATAACCTGGCCTCCAACCATGCGCATAATTACAGTAATTATGCTAACTGTAATAATAATAACATAGAATGAAATGACCACAGGAGAAATATATTTCCTTCACCACTCCATCTACTTTTTTCTAAAGCAAACTTATTGTCAGAGGATGTGCAGCGAGGGCCTATAACAGCTGTAAACAGCTGTTTAACAAATGCTCCGCTCTCTTTATGTGTCAGATGTATTTATGCCTGAGCAGCTGGGGTCTCTGATGCGTGAAATTCACTTCAGCTTATATAAATGACTCTATTAATTGAGAATGTACCCTAATGTATTTGGCGGATTGTTTCATTACCTCTGCCAAGGAGGTCGTGTTTTTGGTAGCGTGTCAGCCTGTAAACATGGTAGCTCGAAACGTTTTGAAGTAATTCTGATAAAACTTTGTAGGGGTGTAGACTCGGGTCAGGTTAGTCATCCATTAAAATGTCAACTTAATGATTTATTGATTGAAAATTACAAAAATCCTTATAATTAAGAAATTATATTTCTTAAATGTGTAAGTGTATTGTCAACATTTAGAAAGGACTTGTAAAATACTCAATTCAATTCAGTTTTATTTATACAGAACACAACAACAGTCGCCCCAAGATGCTTTATATTTTAAGGTAGACCCTACAATAATACATACAGAGAAAAATCCAACAATTATATGACCCCCTATGAACAAGCACTTTGGCGACAGTGGGAAGGAAAAAGTCCTTTTTAACAGGAAAAAACCTCCAGCACAACCAGTTTCGGTGAGGACTAGCCATCTGTTGGGCATGTGAGTACAGTATACAGGACAAAGACACACTGTGGAAGAGAACCAGAGATGAATAATGATTAAATGCAGGCAAGTGTATAAACAGAGTGATACTGTACTATGAGGTCTTTAAGATAAGATGGGCTATGATTCAGGAGCTTGTATGTGAGGAGCAGGATTTTAAATTCAATTCTGGATTTAACAGGGAGCCACCCCCCCTCCCCCAATTCCTTTGTCTAACAAATTATGGACCTAAGTGTCAGGCATTTTAAATTTGGGTGGCACAAGATACCTGCTCAGAGCCACAGGAGAATGTGACAGCAGTGCACGACATAAATGGACTAGAGTGGGGGCACAATCAAATGCACCTGCCTGTAATTAGCCCAGCCTTAGTACAGCCACTGCCTTCACAGCATATGTGAAATGCACCTGCACCTGCACCTGCACACACACACACACACTTTCAAATCAGTGCCAACTGCTCACTGCAAATGTGGAGGTGAATTAGTGTGCCGAATAATAGAAGCCCACCAAATTACACCCCCACCGATTACTGCTTAAGGCTATGAATGTCAATTCAGGAAACTGACAAAGACTCAGCCTTTGCTCTCTTCTACATTATGAAAGATCAGCCTCACAGAGTGACTGGCAGGATTTTTGTTTCACATTTTCTCAATAGTAATGAATAAACCCGTGTTAGTGCACCTTCATATCATACATTATGTAAAGGAAATGCTTGTATAGACAGGATTGTCAACATGTCAGTGTGCGTGTTGACCTCAATGAGATCAGTGAGTTACCACAGAGGTACTAAGTTACTACACAAATTAAGACAATTCAATAAAGTTAAACACCAAACAACACAAATAAGGTTTATATTTACAAGTCTATTCAAGTCTATTCAAGCTATATAGGTATATAGCTGTATTATTAATTAACCAGCTATGTTGGTATTGTCATGGAGACCAGCAATGTATCTTCCAACTACTAGCTTAAAGTTACTGCTAGCTGACCACTGTGTAGCCAAGATGGTAACTACTGGAGGTTAAGAGTAAACCGACCCACACTGGGCTTTTCAACCAACATGGTAAATGGCCTGCATTTGTATAGCGCTTTTCTAGTCCATAGGACCCCAAAGCGCTTTACACTACATTCAGTCATTCACCCATTCACACACACATTCACACACTGGTGATGGCAAGCTACGTTGTAGCCACAGCTGCCCTGGGGCGCACTGACAGAGGCGAGGCTGCCGGACACAGGCGCCACCGGGCCCTCTGACCACCACTAGTAGGCAAACATGGGGTTAGTATCTTGCCCAAGGATATTTGACATGCAGCCCGGAGGCAGCCTGGGATCGAACCACCGACCTTCTGATCCGCATGTCCTTCATCGTGCGCTTGATGTCATTACTTGTCAGCTTGAATGCACCCATATACTCAACACTGTATGGATGAAAGCCCAGAGCATATGACCGGTTCAAAGGCTGGAACATCGAGTAGTTACCCCATTAACCAAGAAAGGATTAACAAGATTTATTAAACCCAACAATAAACCAGATATATTGTATCCAGATACACAAATTGCTTTCATCTGGAATTAAGCAGCTGAATACCAAAAGAAGCAGTCTGCATGCCTAGGTGTTTAATTCTGTCCACCTGAGACCATGGACGCGATCTGAACACCTGAATTCAGTGATTTGGATGGGTGAGTGAATAATGGTGTGTGTAATATATGTGTGTAAGTCTATATCGGTGGTGTGAAACAGTGCGTGGATGGGTAGTCAAGTTTATGGTGTGTGCAAATAAAAACAACCAAATGTGGTGCCAAGGCATGGCTGTCACAGGAGGAAAGTAGGACAGCAGTAGGGCTCCAATCATGGAAGGCAGGATTTAAATAGTCCTGCTGAACACTGGCCAAGATTTCTGCCTTTCCTGCAATCTCCACATGGAAAACTCCTGCAACTCAACACACAGAGCACTACTCAAGAAACCTTAGGGCCATAACATGTAGCAGGACTAATAAGATGTGCACCGTAAACTAATTAAACCATGCTAAGCACAGCTACAAAATATGAGTTAACACACCTGTATACATGTATGCAATATGCATGTAAAACAGCCTACTCTGTTCTTCAACATGACAAATACGAGATGGATACATAGAGAGAACGACATTTGAAATGCCTACAGAGTGTTACATTCATTAATAATTGACCAGAGCTGTACTGTGGGGTGGATGGTTGATGTGTCTGTCCATCCTGCTCTATATGAACGCGAGCAAAGAGCCAGCGTACACCCTTGATGCATCTACAAACAGTAAATAGGAGTGTCAGAGAGAGTAATAGAGCGGGAGATAAAAAGTGCCGTCATTAGAGCGACCAGGCTTCATATACTCACAAGATCACATTTAACCCCACAGTAACAAATACAGCTGTGTGCTGTGCATCATGCACTCAAGCCCATTAAATGTTGTTGTTAATGTCTAAATGGGCTTTTACAAGTGCACACAAGAGCCTATCAAACACACACACACAAAAAAAACAATTTCCCTCGTGACACAAAACCAAAATTAGACCTCAAACGCCAGCAGAGCAACAAACATGAAGACAAACTGAGGAAAATTCAAGCATTGAATTCAAATCCACCACTGAGCTGGATTTCCTTGATGGGACGAACACGTATTTATGAGCTGCGCACATGCTGTTCAGTGGAGCAGTTTATGGAATTATTCATCTGAAAGTGCACAAGTGGAATTCTGGGTAAATTGCAGGCACTGAATTGTCATAGCTTAGCTCAAGTGCTTTGCCTTGATTGCCCTGTGATTGGGTCTAAAATGTCAGGCACCTAATCATCATCAAGTTTGAAGTGCATTTTCAGCTCTCAAGTATTGCAACTGTGTAACTCAAGTCGTATCCAAAGAGCAAAGCAAGAGAGGAACAAACTCTGGTAGTAGCCACAGGGTGGATGTAGTCATTGTATGAAAAAGTAAAAGCTTTGAAAGAAACAGAATTAAAATGTTTACGATACAAATGCTCGTTGACGCGTTGCGTCATAAGAAGGCTTCGCCTGGCTGTGTTTCCATCTTTATGTCTGCTGCTTATCGGTGGTAAGTATATCAAGAAGGAGAGCGGTGGAGTGGAGAATTCAGCTTCACTCACAGCAACTAGATTTACAAAGGATTTTACACTCTGAGGACTGTGTTTACATTGGCAGCGGAGCCTCAGTCAGAGAGCCAGAAGACTAGATTTCGACTTGCTGAGATTGTCTCTCAAGACGTGTGATAAACATCAACAAAGCAGAACTGCAAACTTTAAAACTGGACTTGATACAAATTCAAAAGTCAAAAATTAAACATGAAAACAACTCCTCCTGGACTTGAGGCAAATTAACAGCATTGTAAACTGATTCTGAAACGCTGATCGGGACTGGGGACACGACTTGAATCTACAAAAACAACTTTTCTCAAAGGATTAGAGGGTCATATCTAGAGTCCCACATAAACATATACAAATTTATGTGAATATGGTTCAATAAGCTACTGAATCATGGGTAGTACTTATACTTTCTGCACAGAATCCTGAGTACTTTGTACATGTTCAAAACTCAAGAGGTTGTCAAGAAATGTTGAACTGGAACCCGAGAATGTAGTTTCATAGTCCCCAGTAACTTCAGTGTTTTAAAGGTGGTGTTAAACTGTTCTGTAGCATTGTGTTTAAATGTAACAGGGCAGCAGAGGTAACTGTCAGGTTTACAGGGAGTGCAGAATTATTAGGCAAGTTGTATTTTTGAGGAATAATTTTATTATTGAACAACAACCATGTTCTCAATGAACCCAAAAAACTCATTAATATCAAAGCTGAATGTTTTTGGAAGTAGTTTTTAGTTTGTTTTTAGTTTGAGCTATTTTAGGGGGATATCTGTGTGTGCAGGTGACTATTACTGTGCATAATTATTAGGCAACTTAACAAAAAACAAATATATACCCATTTCAATTATTTATTTTTACCAGTGAAACCAATATAACATCTCCACATTCACAAATATACATTTCTGACATTCAAAAACAAAACAAAAACAAATCAGCGACCAATATAGCCACCTTTCTTTGCAAGGACACTCAAAAGCCTGCCATCCATGGATTCTGTCAGTGTTTTGATCTGTTCACCATCAACATTGCGTGCAGCAGCAACCACAGCCTCCCAGACACTGTTCAGAGAGGTGTACTGTTTTCCCTCCTTGTAAATCTCACATTTGATGATGGACCACAGGTTCTCAATGGGGTTCAGATCAGGTGAACAAGGTGGCCATGTCATTAGTTTTTCTTCTTTTATACCCTTTCTTGCCAGCCACGCTGTGGAGTACTTGGACGCGTGTGATGGAGCATTGTCCTGCATGAAAATCATGTTTTTCTTGAAGGATGCAGACTTCTTCCTGTACCACTGCTTGAAGAAGGTGTCTTCCAGAAACTGGCAGTAGGACTGGGAGTTGAGCTTGACTCCATCCTCAACCCGAAAAGGCCCCACAAGCTCATCTTTGATGATACCAGCCCAAACCAGTACTCCACCTCCACCTTGCTGGCGTCTGAGTCGGACTGGAGCTCTCTGCCCTTTACCAATCCAGCCACGGGCCCATCCATCTGGCCCATCAAGACTCACTCTCATTTCATCAGTCCATAAAACCTTAGAAAAATCAGTCTTGAGATATTTCTTGGCCCAGTCTTGACGTTTCAGCTTGTGTGTCTTGTTCAGTGGTGGTCGTCTTTCAGCCTTTCTTACCTTGGCCATGTCTCTGAGTATTGCACACCTTGTGCTTTTGGGCACTCCAGTGATGTTGCAGCTCTGAAATATGGCCAAACTGGTGGCAAGTGGCATCTTGGCAGCTGCACGCTTGACTTTTCTCAGTTCATGGGCAGTTATTTTGCGCCTTGGTTTTTCCACACGCTTCTTGCGACCCTGTTGACTATTTTGAATGAAACGCTTGATTGTTCGATGATCACGCTTCAGAAGCTTTGCAATTTTGAGACTGCTGCATCCCTCTGCAAGATATCTCACTATTTTTGACTTTTCTGAGCCTGTCAAGTCCTTCTTTTGACCCATTTTGTCAAAGGAAAGGAAGTTGCCTAATAATTATGCACACCTGATATAGGGTGTTGATGTCATTAGACCACACCCCTTCTCATTACAGAGATGCACATCACCTAATATGCTTAATTGGTAGTAGGCTTTCGAGCCTATACAGCTTGGAGTAAGACAACATGCATGAAGAGGATGATGTGGACAAAATACTCATTTGCCTAATAATTCTGCACTCCCTGTAAAATAGAGCCTTATAAACATCATGCAGAGCTGCTCTGCTACGTTTGCTGAGGACAGCCATGCCAAAGACCAGCAATGATGATTCATTCTTTTGTCATCAGCACCGTCATACTGTAAACAATTTCACCAAGCTTAAGCACAGATAAAACTGTATATTATGTGATGATCTTATGACTAGCAAAGGCAAAACTCAAAATTTTATCTTCATTAATTTGAGCCTCCACCCCTGTGACAGTATGAGAGAAAAATAGGTGCTATAATTTTGCTATTCTGTGATTTTAAAGGCGTCTTTTCATAATCACACTGCTTTTCTTGAAGTCTGAATTTCTGCCCCAGTTGTCAGCCCCTCCTATTAGCACTGCCTTAACATTTCGGCTTTGCATCACTCCAGCTCACCAAGGCTGCGAAGGCGGCAGATGTTGCGGGCTAAATGTAGTCCGGCTTTGTGAGTCACAGGGAGCAAGGAGGCACCGCAGCAGAGAGGTTTCTATGTATTTTTGCCTTTTGTGAGTCAGAGCGTGCTGGAACAATGCGGGAGTGCAGGAGGCTGGCTGGGTGGGCTGTTAGAGCAGCTTATCCCTGATAATGTGAGCTCATCCCTGCTCTGAATAAGCGCTCTTCTGGGCTCAGAGGTACCACTGACATCAAATCTACCATTTGTTCTCGCTTTTACTCTCTCCTCTGCAGAGGAAGAATTTATAGTTGAACATGTGTTTCTCTCAGGCTGATATTATGTAACTGAGCAAGTTAAAGCTCACCTGATGAAGCCAACAAAATGGGATTTTTCAGAGTTTTGAAACTGTAGACGGTAAGAGGAAGAGCACTGAGGCCTCAGTTGGCGTTCAGCAGTGTTGGGTGTAACATGTTACACCTAACATTACATGCAATGCCATCTTTCCACAACACTAAATGTCAGACTCTTAAAAGGAGCAAGATCTGTGCTGCCATGCAACCTTCTTACAGTCGAGGAAAAAGAGAGCCACACAATTTATACCCATAAAATGACATCTGTCACGCAAATCTGGGCCAAAACATTGGATCAGTTTCCCCTACTGGAAAATTTAGTATTCATCCTCTATGATAATAGTTTCACCAGCACACCCTCATTTTCCTCTCCCTCTGTCTGGATGGTCTGCGGTGTTTCACAGAGACGGCGAGTTTGGACAGGAGGTGGACAGATGATAGGCAGAAGGGATGCAGAGACAAGAGGATCGGGGATCAGAGGAAAGCCTGACTCTCCATGCAGCGGACTGTTGTCGGCTCTCATCACCCGCAGCAGATGGCCGGAGCTGTGATCAAGACTTTTGCCAGAGGCACAGACGGACAGACAAGCAGCTCTTGTTATTTTTTGCTGTTGTTTATGTTCGCATGAGCCAGGATGGGCAGTGGGTCGTGTTTTCTGTGACTTAATTCCTCCCCGTTCCTCAGTGTGTGTGTGTGTGTGTGTGTGTGTGTGTGTGTGTGTGTGTGTGTGTGTGTGTGTGTGTGTGTGTGTGTGTCCAGCTATCTAAATGAGGTCCACTTTTAGTTCTAAACTAAACTGGACGTCCTGACATTTTTACCATTAGACATTGGTGATTAAGTGAGGGAAAGTCGCCACAAAGATAGTTAGGCACGATAGCTGCGTGCTTCAGATGTGTGGGCGTGCCAGAGGAATTAGGAAGGAAAAGAGAAATCAGCTATTCATAAACATAACACGAAGAAATACTTCAGGACTTTGCACACTTGTAAATGCATGGGAGAAGAATAGCTGCTTCCCAAACACGTTAATATAAAGTGACACAGATATTCATATTCACAAATGCAACATAAACAGCATCACTGGGGGGTGTGAGGATCAGCTGGCTGCTTTTTATCATCTCGCTACAGAGAAGCAGAGTCACTGTGAAACATGTTTGCTGGGCTTAGACTCAGTTTAAAACAGACACAGCCACCACAGTGTCACTAATTTGTTTGTGGAGTCTTGTTTTCAGACATTTTTGCTTTTTCATTTTTACTTCTACTTTTTTTTTAAACTGGACAGACAAACTGGCACACGTACCATACTTTGGTTGCTATATTGTTCCAGCAGAGACCGTAATGTGCCAAATGAACATTGTTGAAATTAAGACTTGGAATTAGCAGTGGACGGTCTAAATCAGAGATGTCAAACTCAATTTTACATCGTGGGCGATGTGCAGTCCACTTTGATCTCAAGCAAACAGAGGAACTTCCCTTTCAGTCAGTGTAAAGAAATGTAACTACAATCCCAATTAATATAAGAAAGAGAAGTGCAACTGCAATTTCAACAGCATACCTCAGTTTTTCAACATGATAGAAAAATGCTGCTGATAAAGATGATAAAATGAAAAATCTGCCAGAATGTAAAATTACAGAAAAGGTTCTTATAGCTTATTGCCCACACTCTCCTGTTATTACAACCTTAAAGTTTTCATTAATTAGTTAAAAAATTGATGTATTAATTTTAGTTTTGCTGTTGTTGTTTTTTGTTTTTAAACAAGAACAACAATTTCTATAGTTAAAAGTCAAGCAACAGGAACTTTTCTATCATTTAGCTGTTTAATTACTTTGATGTAGTAATCAAAGGGTGGTCTTATAAAAATACAGTTAAAAGTCCAAAATCTATACCCATTATGTTCCAAAGCCATCCAGTGGGCTGGTTTGGAGTCTTTGGAAGACCGATCCCAGCTCCCCGGCTTTATGGTTTACATCTTGGTTTTAACTCATCAAGGGAATGTTTACTGAGGCCATGAATCAATTGAGAAGTAGGGTCCTTTTTCTAAATTATTTCTGCATGCTCTGACTTCTTTCTGTAGCCATAGGAGTTGCCTCCTAGTATAGAGTATGTAGTACTTCTGCCTTTCCACAACTAATCTTTTTTGCTGTGGAAACAAAACATCCACAAGAGCAGATTTACCAGATACCGTTCCCGACCCCAACTTTCTCATTTATAATAATAACCTATGTGTATAGCATGTTTTACAGAAAAGTGCTACGACTTGAAGGCACAGTCTCCATGAGTCTTTATGTGAGTATGAGGAAGAACCAGACCTGAAGACCAGAGAGAGCGAGAAGTGGAATATGTCTGCAATACACAGCTCTAAAAGGCTAAAATGTTAAAATTTATTCTAAATTTACTCTGGAGCCAATGAGGGGCAAATAGAATGGGAGTAATGGGAGATCTCCTCAGTTAAGAAGCCTCGAAGGAGGATTTTTAGCAGTCTGAAGCCGATTAAAAGATGAAATAAAAGAATGAATAACCATCTCCAGCGCTGTTTTAGTGACAACACCTCTCAGTTTAGCAATTTTCCTCAAAAAGATGAACGAGTGAACTGCTTAATGTGACTATCCAGAGATGTTAGATTGTGACCTTATGAGGGTGGATTTGTGTCTGAGTGCAGAAATTTATGAAGTAGAAAGTTCGGGCAGAGATCTTTCTCCTGCTGTGGTCTCCATTTATCTATGGACGTGCCTTTCTTCAGTTTCATGTTTAGCCAGTGAATATCTAGAATTTTTTGGGAAATTCACAAAAGGCCAAGAACTATGCAAGATTAAATTCTTCAAATATTAAATAAGCCACATGGCATGCAGCTCAGGATTTTAAGTTAATAGTTGGAAATGTCAGTGAGCTTTTGAATGAATGAAGTTTTCTTACTTGTGGAAAAAAGAAACCTGAAAGTTGTATTTCTGCTTTCAGCTCTCTCTGGCTTTGAGGAAATGTGCAAAGTTTATTGATGGAAGTTTATTAGCTGTCATGAAGAGAAGTACACTATATTGCCAAATGAATTGCCTCGTCTGCCTTCACACAGAAATGAGCTTGTGTGACATCCCATTCTTAATCCATAATGATGTCGGTCCACACTTTGGAGCTATAACAGCTTCAGCTCTTCTGGAAAAGCTTTCTACAAGGTTTAGGAGTGTTTATGGGAGTTTTTTATGATTGCTCCAGAAACACATTTGTGAGGTCAGACACTGATATTTGACAAGAAGACCTGGCTTGCAGTCTCCACTTTACTTCATCCCAAAGGTGTTCTGTCGGGTTGAGATCAGGACTCTGTGCAGGCAAGTCCGGTTCTTCTACACCAAACCTGCTCATCCATGTCTTTACGGACCTTGCTTTGTGCAGTGGTGTGCAGTCATACTGGAACACGAAGGGGACATCCCCAAACTATTCACACAAAGATGGGATCATGAAATTGTCCAAAATATCTTGGTGTGCTGAAACATTAAGAGTTCCTTTGGAACTGGAACTAAGTGACTGAGCCCAACTTCTGAAAAACACCTCCACACCATAATACCCCCTCCACAATGCACTGGCACAATGCAGTCAGAGAAGCACTGCCAAACCAAGACTCATCCATCAGATTGCCAGATAGAGAAGCACGATGAGTCCAGAGAACACATCTACACTGCTTTAGAGACCAGTGGTGGTGTGCTTTACACCACTGTATCCGACACTACTATGTAATGTAAAGCGTTGACGCAGCTGCTTGGCCGTGGAAACCCATTCATGAAGCTCTCTGCTATGTGAATCAGCATCCGCATATCCTGCTCTGTGATTTTATATGGGCCTACTATTTTGTGGCTGAGTTGCAGTTGTTCCCAGTCGCTTCCACTTTCCACTTCCTACATATTATAGTATAGTGTATGTGACAAGACTGGTGCAGGTGTAATGTCTGTGCGCTAACTGCTGGTTCATTATCTCAGCGACTACAGGTGCTTTATGAGTTGAGCTTTTGGAGAGCTGTTAAAGCTTTACAAATGAATAAAAGGGTTGAAAGTGCTGAAAATGATAAAGACTGATTATTTCAGTTGATGACGTGCAGGAAACAGAGATCCGAAATGGCAGGAAACTCATTGAGAAATCATGTTGATTGCTGTGCCGGATGCTTGTTTGTGGTGATTGCTGATCGCACGCCCCTACCAACAAGTCCTTTTCATCCCTGCTTGTACTGTATGCACTTTTTACCCAGACTACAACTGCACAATATCAAACGCACACACATTTTCGTGTTTGCCAGCCAGGGGCGATTCCAGTGCCTGAATCCACTGCAGACCTAAAGCCTCCACCTACAGCCTCCACCTACTTCCCAGTTGTTTACAAAGACTCATAAAGACTCATTCTTATACCCTCTGAAGATACCGCTCTCTGACCCCCCGTGCCCACACAGGATCTGTAATAAAAAAATAAAACAAACACTTTGTTTTCTGCAGAGTGAAGCGGGTTAGGAGAGCAGAAACCTCCCAGGGAAAACGAGTGTTTCTTTACAACTGGGCAAACCTGGGTGTACAAGGTGTGCAGCAGTGAACACAGGTATATGTCAATGCTGCACTGGCTTTAAAGCAGCTAACGGAAATGTGTGTATGTACTCATGCATATGTGAATATGTACAGGTTACACACTCTGCATTCATGTAGTATGTTTCTCTGCTTTGTTTGGCATGCAAATAGGGTTGTGTGTGCGTGTGCACGTCTTGTCTGTAGTGCTGATCTCTGAGGCAAACTTTGTGTATATATGAATGCCTGCATGAATTCTGTGTCACTATTATTGGTTTGTTTATGGAAACTCCTCCATAAACATTCATTAGCTCCAAACATCAAGCAAGGAAGAGCAAGACCACAGCAGCAAACAGAGTGAGTAGGTGTGCAGCGCAACAAAGAGCATAAGAAATGCCACAGACTAAAGTTTGGAGGTTTCTTTTGAAGTTTCTTTTCTTTCCATCTAAAGTTTAGGCAGATGTAATTCCATAGTGCTCCTTACTCTTGGTAGAGATTGCAGATATGCATTGTGTCAAGTTTAATACATGCCTGAACATCCGTGGGCATGTTTAGTTTGAGGTTTGTCTATTTCAGCCACAGACACAGAAAATGTTCTGTTCTCAAAACAGGACATAGATGTGTTTTTGGTTTGGTCTTTATGAATGCTAGAGATCTAGAGATTCGATTTTAATGAAGGATTTTTTTTTCAACCAACGCATGGCTGACTGAGCTACACACTTAAGCTGCTCTCCTCTTTACTTTCTAGCAGCAAAATTCAATAATGAGAGAGCAGACATCCACCAGAAGAAGCCCAGTTTCCTGGGTATTTCTGCTGTGTCTAAAAAGTTTTCTTTCTCGACAACTTACTAAACAATTCATAAAGGCAGCTTCAAACAGAGTCATGTTTGTTCCATCGTGTACAGTTGTCAGCAGATGGCATAATAGCAAGTCAGCTCTCAGCTCAGAGATAGCCTGGAGGCGCGCTGGCCTCCCACTCAGGTGTCTTCACTTATCTCACTTGACTGGACCCCCTCTGTGGGTGTGAACAGAAAGAACTTACATCTACTTAATTTTCCTGTTCATGGGCGTGCGACAAATTATACCTTCATCAGTCTTAATTAGTGCTGTCAGTTTAAGAAAATCACATCATTCATGCCCAAGTCTGAGATGATTTTCGTCTTTGTGCAAGGAAATCTAAACTTTAATACAACAGCTAAATGTGGGTGTTTTCCTTGTTTCCTCATTTTCCATTTTTAGCAACCCTGCTGGCTATATAGATATGCCGGTCTGCTTTACTTCTCAAATATCTTCCTAATTAAAAATAAATAAATTAAATGACACTTCATGTACAGTTTCCAGAGAATTATTCCCATTTACTTCAAATATCTATTGTCTTTTCCGCAACAGGCTCTTTTAATGCTTGGTTAGTGTTAGTCAAAAAATTACTTGGTTAAAAACTAAGGAAAAGACCAGTTTGTATGGGCAGCCAGACTTCACCAGGCAAACTCTTGTTTGAATAGATGTTAAAACAGCCACTGTTTACAAAGGTTACCTCCTAAAATCTGCCAGCACAACTTGTTACACATCTGTCAGTAGATGAGAAAACTTGTTGATTTCCATAGTAGGAGTAATCTTCCATCAGTATTGGAAATTCGCCCTTGGCAGATCGTGTGGGGTTTGCATCAGAAGTATTAACAAAAGGTAAAGAATGTCCCTGTACAGCCACAGTGGACAGCTTGGTTGGAATTGCTGGTAGCCAGTGAGATCTATTATGGGTGGGTGTTACACTCTTCCTTTCGTCATCCATTGTATTCAGAACCTTGATGAAAAACTTTCCAGGTGCAGCCAAGTGCCAGATTTCGGCTACACCTCATCCTGTTTTGTGGATGATGAGGTGCTGTTGGCTTTATGAGGCAGTGACTTCCAGTTTGAAGACAAGTATAAGTCTGTGACCAAGACACAGGCTGAAATGGGTGGAGTGTTTGCTCCGGGACTTGCTGTCCAAAGTGGAGGAGAAAATGAGCTTCCCTCCAAAGGGTGTTTGGACTTAGAGATAAAATATTTAGTAGGGACTCAGAGCAACTCCTGCACATCAAAAGGAGCCAGGTGAGGTGGTTCAGGCATCTCTCCAGGATGCCTTTCGGGTATCTCCTGCATGAGACGTTTTTCTAGCATAACATTCCATTTTTTATGACTTTATCTATTTTTTGTTGTTTTTTTATTTCTGCTTTGATTTGTGCTTTTTGAAAATACAAATGTTTTGGGGTCCCAAGGGAACCCAGTCAAAGGCACCAATGCAGTTTTAATAAATGGAAGATTTTATTCAGTTATTGTTTGTTCAGTTATTATCACTGTATCAAGAGCATCAGTCATTTTAAACACTTCATCATCTGGGCGGAGAATTTTCCACAGTGAAAGAATGAGTGTTGGAGACAGATCTTCCTGACACAGTTGGGACATGTCCTGGTCATGCTACACATGAAGATGAGAGCTGGTGAGCAATCCACCATTTGCTCTTAGAACCGAAGAAGCTTCTTGGACGAGAGTTGAAACATCTTCAAGAAACCTAAAGAACTCCAAACGCTTTTCTTTTCAAGCTCTTTATCTTAACTGATGTAGTAACTTCCACAACATTGAAGTTGTTGTGGTATGTGTCAATGCAATGTGTTGTTTAATTTCTTGGCAGGTGCATGTAAAAGGTCATGTAAATGTAAATGAGGTTCCTGTTATGGCATAAGTTATGACATAACTCTGATGCAGCGGGGTGTGCAGCTTGACACACAGATTTGTGATCTACATTCCTAACACTCATCTATGGCCACTGGCTGTGGTCTAGTGACAGAATGAGACCTGCAAACAAGAAGTGGAAATGGTCTTTCTCCAAATTGTGCCTGGACACTTCTTTAGATGTAAGATGAGCTTGGTTACACAGGAGGAAGTCAGTCAAGGTAGTTCAGACATCAGAGCCATAATCTCTCCACCATATCCTCAGTTTGCTCTGGGTGAGGTGTTTCGGGCATGTCCTACCCCCAGGGAGAGGGAGCCCCAGAACAAACCAAGGATATGTCCAAAGTTTTTTCTCTCCATCATATCCTTGGTGGAGAGACATAATCTCTTCACCATATCCTTGGGATGGTGATTATGTCTCTTCACCATATCCTTGGTTTGCTCCTTCCTGGTAGGACATGTCCGAAATACCTCACCCAGTGCAAACTGAGGATATGATGAAGAAATTATGGCTCTTGGGTGGTTTGGGAAAGCCTCAGCATCCTGGAGAAGTTGGCAGCATAGAGGAAGGTCTTTGCTTAGACCTCTGGGTGGTTTCTAGGTGAGCTGCTTTGGACAAGTTCTATGGAGATGAGCCCCTGGGACAGAACCCTGCAACTTGGACCCAGAGAAGTAGCTGAAAATGGATGGATGATCCATTATTTTTGCCTGATTTGCCTAACCAGATAAGTAAAAACCCTTGTGCATGTTTGAAGGCCCTTTAAACTGAGACAGTATTTATGAGAAACCTTTTATAAGACTAATAATTCGTCGCATTTTGCAAAATGTTTTTGTTTTCATATTTGTTGATGAAAAAAAAAAAGAATTAAAATAATATATATTTTAAAAAATGAAGCACTGTTCTCATTAGATGGGTGCTTATTGGTCCAGATAAGGAAATCCCCAAAAGTGAGCAGAATCAACTTTTTGGGACTGTTCTCACCCACTAAAGTATTGTTATTACGTAAAATAAAACGTCACCTTTACATTTTGTCTCTGGTATAATTATTCAGTGCTTGGAAATGTTTCCTCATATGGACAAAGTCTGCATGTTGTGGATTTAGCCTGTTTGCAGTTTATATGCAAATTGTACTTTTATCGATTGTGCGCTGTTTTTACTCCTCTGGCCTCACGCCTAAGATCTTTGTTTTTCACCCTTTTTTTCCCTCTAATATTGTAATGAGAAAAAAGACAGCGTTCAGTGCGAGGAAGATGACAGGGCCTGTTTCATTAAACCTCACACGGACTTGTCTTCACCCACGAATAAAAGAGCAGAAGAGGAAGACAGGAGGATAATTAGAACAGCAGTATATGCAAATATTTAGCCATTTAGAGGATTTAGGATCTGTGTGCATGTGTGGCAAGTGGTGGGTGGTTTTGCTTGTGTGTGTGTGTGTGTGTGTGTGTGTGTGTGTGTGTGTGTGTGTGTGTGTGTGTGTGTGTGTATGCTTCTGCAGGATGTTTCAATGTGTGTGTCTTCTCCCTAAGCGGCTGATGTCACTCAGTAACTGGGTGGAGGAGCATCTCTGGTTTCCTGGGCTCACAAAGAAAATAAGGGCCACTCTGTTGCAACGCTCCATTCTTTGAGAGGTCTGCAGAGACCCGGTGGGCCTTACGAGGGAGGCCCCTCATTATCAGCCCCTCTTCTGCCCACTCTGTCTTTTAAATCAGTGATTTTCCCAGCTATCTCTGTGTCTCATTCTCCACCTCACCCGTTTTCTCTTCACTCCTCAGGTCTTCACTCACACTTCACTCCCCCCCCCCCCCCCCCCCCCCCCCCCCCCCCATGTTTTGGGGATTTATAGATTTTAAATGAACAATACAGATTTTTGTTTTTGAGAACAGCATAATTTAACTAGACTTTGGCTTTGATTTTCTTTTCCAGGGTTTTAAACAGTCTTCTGAGTTAACGAGTGGACACTTTGTTAGAAAGAAATCAAAGATGCACCGATCGACTGGCACACGGTAGCACACACACTCAAAGCTGCATGCTAATATGTCATTAGCTCCTCGCTGTGAGCTTCCACAGAGTTAATCAAAATAAGCTGCAGGCGTCACCATGAAAAAGTTTGTTGCAACAAACCTAATATCAGAATCTTTAACCACCCTCACCCAGCTGCACAGGAACGGCAAAGTAGCTAAAGCTAAAGTCGGCCACAAGCAAGCAACCTCAGTGTGAGCAAAGAATAACTGACATGAGAAAGAACAAAAAGGGTGGATGTCCTGTTACTTGGTGATTGTTTTAACATACTGGAAACTAAAGCATCTGAAGTTTGTTGTGTTGTATAAATCTATTGCACCTGTAAGGCACAATATATCTGGTAAAGGCAGCTGCTCAGCTACACATTTATAATAATTTAATAGAATTATTTGCACCTCTTTTCCAGGAGCTCCTTATTTTAAAATCTTTATGTGTTGATGACTTCTTCACAGCAGCACGGTGGCAGGTACGACAGACAGAACAGCATTTATGCACTGTGGAAACATCTGCATGGTTTTCTGGGCGACTGTAAGAGAACTTGACTTCGCATTGTGAATAAACATAATACAAAATAAAGAATGAGCTTACTGTTTTTGACTGAAGTCTCCAAATGTTTCCCTCCCTTTTTTTTCCTCGTTTCAATCTGTCTCCTGTCATGTTAAAGATCCTCAAAGAGGGAGGGGAGGAAACTTGAGCTTCTTATAAAAGGACTTAGTTGCTGAGTTATCAGGCAGAAGGACATAGAGCTCCTAATGGGTGGAGTGAAGGTTGAGGGGTCATAACTGTCCACAGTGGTCCTTCTGAGGGAGGAGTCATGGGTTTAAAAAACAAATGAACACTTACAGGAGGAGAGAGAGGAGGAGTAATCTGACCTCTCCCCTGCTTTTAATTCACATTAAAGAACTACTCTCTGCTACTACTACTACCACCCGTCAGCTCCCCACACCCAGTCTAGCCCAAACACACACACACACACACACACACACACACACACACACACACACACACACACACACACACACACAGCTCCTCCTCTGAAAGACAGCTTTCAGAATTGGATTACCAGCTCTGAATGGGGTCGGTTCCCCTCCGCTGGGCTCCGTCTCCATCCCCTGCCGGGACTAGTGGTCTGCACACACACACACACACACACACACACACACACACACACACACACACACACACACACACACACACACCAGTCCTCCTTAATTGGTGGGCTGTGCCCTCATTACAAGTCCAAATATATTCATGTGCTGCTGTTGCCTCTCCCTGAAGACTCCCTCCAAAGTGTGTACTATACTCTGTGTGTGTGTGTGATCACAGCTGTGCATGTGTCCTTGATGGTGGTGAACTTGAATCTCATTGTGCCCCTATTCTTCTCTCGGGGGGGCTCGGTGACAAAGCTTCACAATGTCTACAGAGATGTGTTGAGCAGTCTTTTATAAAACAACCTTCATACACACACACACACACACACACACACACACACACACAAACGTGCAGGTGCAGGTGAGCTCGGCAGGAGGACAGGAGATCGGCTCCAGGCTATTGCACTTGCTGTTTCTTTCGGATAAATACCTCAGCATAATTACCATAGAAGTAACAAGACAGTAAATTGGGAGAATGTCTTTAGCAAGCCCTGTAAAGACGCACACACTCACAATTGACTCACAAACTGCACACTGCTGAATATGGTAAAATCTATATACCCACAGATAAGAATCTCTTCCTTCCTCAGTTAAACTATTTGTCTTTCTCTTTTTACAGTACACAGCTGTCAAGCTAAGTCAACAATCTAAGTCCTGAGTTAACAAACTGTAAAATAATATATAAATATAAGTACAACTAAATGTCAGTCTCCTTCATATAAAAACCTTGTCATCTGTTTCTTCTTCCACTTTGTTTCTCTCAGCACATCAATCACAATGTTTATTCAAGTCCTCCATATTATTAGGAAGAAGCAATATTTCCAAACAAGATGAAAGGCAGTA
The DNA here is from genome assembly GCF_041146795.1 of Maylandia zebra. Taxonomy (NCBI): domain Eukaryota; kingdom Metazoa; phylum Chordata; class Actinopteri; order Cichliformes; family Cichlidae; genus Maylandia; species Maylandia zebra. Next base: position 31,762,359 of record NC_135169.1, read on the forward strand.
CAGGTCTGCTTTCCTTCCATGAGCTAACACTGTATTTGTGCATGAATTATGGCTCACAAAAAGACATTAAAGTGACATCAAAGTGATTAAAGTGAATCTGCTCAGAATGCCACTTGAGGCTGGTTTGAAAAGTTAGTTTTTTCTCCACACTTTCCCATGTTAAAATACCCAACGCTATACCAGAGAAACACGGGTGAAGTGCCTGGAACACAAAATGTTGATCTATATACCGAAATTCCTACTTCACGACAGCTGTAGTGGTGGTACATTTTTGTATATGTCACCAGTTTAAATGTATTAATGCTTAAAATGCTGTATTTCAGATACTGCTGCAACAAGGAATTGCTAGCTTGCTAGCTGCTTGCCAGGCTTCATCTTAGCTAATTTGGTTCAACAAACTAGACCTCTCAACCATGTTTGTGGTATTGGTACATAGCCTGTTTTCCAGTTTTGGTAAGAAAATGTCTTTTACTTAAGTAGTATGTTACAATGCACCAATATGGTAACTGATAACCTTATCAATAATCTTTGCTAACTGATATCTGATAACCGTTACAGTAGCTTATCATTTATCACAGACTTTAAAAGGAACTATTATGATAAGTTACTCTAAATATGTTACAAATGATCTCCACTACATAAAAACATACTTGAGAATAAATACGATTTTTTTGTTATTTATTAAATCTTGATTGTTTAAAACTATTTTGGAGCCGTGGGAGCGGCCATGTTTTTTTGCACACAATGCATATTAATTCTTCTAATTTCAAATCATTTTGCAGATTGCAAAGACAGTATCCTTGCTGACTAATGACACTTCAGTTACGATGTATGATATGTTAAATGTGCTCTAATCACTGCGAGGATGGATCAAATAATGTGACCAGGGCAACTTGTAATGAGGCTCTCGCTGAGAATTTAGTCCTTAAATCAACTTTATAATTGTGTATAACACAATATGTTAGTGTTGTGTTCACAGCTGCCCGGAAGAGGCCAAAAAAATAAATAAAAAAGCTTTAATGCTGAAAATTAATACAAGTTGCAGCACTCGCTGACATTTAATTTCTCATGCAATGAGATCCACAACCTGACTTCATCTGAGCAGAGAGCAAATACCAATTATGAATGCACTGCAGATTAGATTTTGATGTGTTTACAACCGGCTGATGAATAAAAGATAAGACTTACCGTTTAAGGGATTTCTAAAAGGTAATGATTTGCACTTAAAATGTCATTTCACAATTTCACAGTATGTATGTGTTCATAGTATAGATACACATACAGATTTGTACAGTTTTTTCTTATCGTTCATCTTCCTTTTGCAGCACGCAGCATCCACCTGTCAATCATCCAGGCCTCTCATCGTTTCACAGATTAATTTGCTCGTGGCAGAGGAGGGGTAAGTCAGCCAGAGGTGTGATCGTCACGCCTGTCATCGCTCACTTTACACATCCCTCGCTTCACATCGCCCCCTCAATAAAAAAGAATTCTCTCCCTTCCTTCTCTCGCCTCCACACATACACACACGTGTATCTGATGTCTCCATCACTCCCCCTGTCTGCTTCTCTGTCTGGAAGGCTTTCTGTAAGATGACCCGATGGTGCCAGCAGTGACGTGCTTATGCAATGCATGTCAGAGCTTCTGGTGACACAGACAATGAGGAGAGGACTGGAGGTGGAGTGCGTTTATGTGCATGTACTGACGGGCTTTTTTCACTGTGTGTGGGGTGTTAGTGTGTGAGTGGATAGCTGTGGATCATTTTTATATCCTGTCTCTGCTTTGGACTAAAATGTGACCTACTGACAACAACAGGCTGTATGAGTCAGGGGGAAAAAATGCTTTTATTTCAGCACTGTGTGTCTGAGCAGAACAATTTAGAAGACACTTTCTTATCGTTACATAACACGTGGTTACCCGTAAATGGAAATCATTACCAGTCACTTGAAAATACATTTATGTAACCTCACTTTCCTCCAACAAATGTAAAATCTGTTTTTAGTCAGTGTCTTCCCATTTCACTACTATTTAACACCTAAAAAGACCAAAAAAAATCTCAAAAACTAACAGTTTTTATACTGGGATATTTACAGTATCGCTTATCGATTCGAGTCCTTTTCGATTCTCTTATTGATTGTCATTGGCTCCGTTTTTAGAGTCACCACCATCTCTAAGCAGAAATAAATAAATAATATTCACGCTAATGAATTGCTATGGTCATGCTATGTTTGTGCATGCTTGTTGAGGTATTTCCTCTCTTTCTTGTGATTGGTGTTGGAGTCGTTACTCAAAAAAGTCATTATTACATATTACACAGAACTTATCTTAAAAGTAACGTTTTCGTTATACTACTCATTACATTACTTTCATGTTACTCTGTAAAACAGCTGAAACACACTGTCTCATAATCACCATTCAACAATATAAAACTGAGGCTCCAGCCTCGCACACAAACACGAATCCCGAACGATTAAACACATCTCTAAGATTTTTCTCTAAAGCTGACCGCGGAAAGCAAAGATGAAAACCAGCAGAGAAAAGCGATCGCCACAGTGAAACATGAACAGGCAGAACGGGAGGCTGCAGCCTGACTGCTTATCTGCTTGTTACCTGTTAAAACTAAGGGTCTGAGTTCTTAGCTAGCTTAGCGTTAGCATGCAGATCCTTGCAAAGAACTGAAGTTGTGTTAGCAGCATAATGTGGTTGTTTCTGTCCTGGATGTCCTTTTCTGCCTCTGGATTCAGTTTTCCGCTTCACCGTTTATCTCATTGTGTTGTGCAATAAAAATAAATGTCCATATCCATTCTCTAGACTACATCGCTATTTTCGTCCTCTGACACGCAAGCATCAGTCAGCTGATTGTAGTGCGAGTGCAAGAACCGATAAGTAGCATCGACAGGCAGGCAGACTAACGATTCCAAGGAATTGGACTACTGGGAATCGGTTTTCTGCAAGAACTGGTTCTTGATCCCCGTCCCTACATCTGACTATTGTTTGTTATGGAGCCTTAAGCGTGTTCTGGCTTTTTAGCCTGCGACTGCTGCTTTAGTTCATTGTTACTGTTATCATCAACACACCCTTATCAGCTTCTCACACTCTGATTCAGTCAGGACCTGTAGGCATGTCACTTTAAGGAATTTTAGGAAAAATAATATCTGACAGATGCCCACATATACAGTCAGGAGGCAGGCGGGGTAACAGGTGGCACAATTTGGAAACAGAAGGCTGGGGTTTGGAGTCCTATCTGGGACCGCTATTTTTACACACTCGATTGTGACTTTTCTTTACTTTTCTTTTCGAGGGGCCTACTTGATGATAAAGTCGTTATCTTTATTTGAACCCAAAGACATTTATATGTATTTAACGCTTAATTGGGAAAACTACAAAAACAGTAAATTAGCAATAATAGTTGAAGAAGCAATAATAATAATAGCAGCACAGACAGTAGTCGTCATGCTATGATGACTGTAGCGCATGTATGTCTTTGCATGTTCCCTGTCTAGACGACTGGACCAATCATGATGAAGCTTTGGATGAATATTACCAAGGGCACCGTTAGTGCCGACATCTATGTGGTGCTGTGAGGTTATTACACTGTCTTATGTTACATTATACCTCCAATCAAAGAATTGTTGAATCATTTTATGGCTATGGGCCACATTGATTAAAGATTGTGAAATCATTATATTGTTTTAGGTTGCATTACACTCCTGAGTTAGAAGAAGGTGAAATTATTAGATTTATTAGACTGATTTGTATTGCATTATTCTGCTGATTTATAAAGAGAATACTGTTTGCAGAGAATCATGGCCTTGTTTTTCTGATTGTAGAAAGAACAAAACATACTGCACAAGAAGCCAAGGTCGTACCTTAGGCTCACTGAGAGAGAAAGAACGTGAATGCTTAGTTTGGAGGGGGGCCGAAGCTATAAGAATGTGAGAAACGCTCAGACACTTCAAGATTTTGCCGGACACCCTCCCGTGCACATCTCCCGTCCGGACGTAATGCTCAAAGTGTTGTATGGAATAAAGAGATTGTGGACTGATCATTAAACACAGAGTGTTGTTCTTACTTCACCCCAAAGAATTGGGATATACAAATACACCAACCTTACGACTGTGTTCAATGTGTGCACGTTTGCTGATGTTGTGTGCGCATGCTAAGTTTGTGTAGTTTTTGTGCATGTTCTGTGTTTGTTATGCTGCATATTTTAACAGTCAGTGCAAAGTTTTCATCTATATATTTACTTTATCTTTAGTGTTACTCTATAACACTTGAATATAGTCGTTAATTTACATAATTACATTGTTTAAAATATGACATCTAACAAATTATTGCTACAATCGGTATTGTTCTGGTAATATGTAGATCTTGACCTAACACAGCCATTCATCTTTATTTATAAAAAACACTTACGAACAACCACAGCTGACACAAAGTGCTGCACACTGGAACTAAATTATAAAAATACATAAGATATCAATAAAATCACATTTGAAAAAAGTCAAATAATTAAAAGAAAAACTGAAAAACTAAAAGAAAAATGTCTCATTGGGGCAGAAAGGGAAAAAATAAAAACGAATTTCAAGACATGTTTTAAAACTGGATAGCAAAGGGGCCTTTCTAATGTACTGGGCAAGTTATTCCATAATTAAGGAGTAACAGAAGAAAAAGCCATGTCCCCTCTGAGTTTCCTCCCGGATCTCGGTACTTGCAGGAGCAGCTGGCCGGGTGACCTGACGGGGTGTGGGGGAAGGAAGAAGGTTATAGAGGTAAGGCGGGGCAAGATTGTGAAAGCAAACATAAGAATTTCAAAACATGCAGGCAGCCAGACACTTGGGCAAAACACATTAACGTAGCTTAAGCATTTCTAAGCATTTTTTTTTAACCTTCCTTGAATAAAGTTAATACGTCACACATACGTCTTAATATGTGTCATGGTCTGGGTGGCTACCTGCAGGTCTCCAACAGCGGCTCCTCCTCCTTTAGGCGGAGTTCGGTTGCTCCTCCCTGGCTGACCACCTGTGGGCAATTATTCCGGCAGTTTATCAGACCTGCGCACTCAACCGTTCATCGCCTGAGTATCTGCTATCCCCATGTTAGTCAAGTGGAGTGTGATTGCTCTGTCCAGAACCCGTGTGACGACTTACCTGTTCTTCTTGTTCTCAGAGGTAGCTCCTGGAGTGGAGGTCTTGTCTTCCTCCTCCCCGCTTTCCTGGACCTGGGCCGCCTGCTGCTGATACGACGTTGCCTGCCTCCCCACGTCTCGACCACATCCGGGCCTTCCGCCCTACCTGTCCCCTCCACCTGAAACCAAGTAAGGCAACTCAGTTTAACTGTGGAGGATCGTTGATTGTCTGCTGGATCCCACTGACTGTGATCTCCTCTCATTACAGTGCCCCGGCCCCTTCATAGTCCAGTTTCCACCTCCCCGCTGCCTCTGCTGTTCAGCTGCCTCCTAGAGTTGTCTAGGTCACACTTAGTTACCTTAGGTTATCCTACGAGCCACTAGTGTGGTGGCGTCGTTTTGCTTTCGCTTGTGTTTACTTGTGGGGAGGAATAAATCCTTTGTTCTCTTACCGTCTCGCTTCCGGGTTGGTTTCTGCACCTGTGTCCATCTCTGTTACCTCGTCTCCAGTTCAAGCACTGTTACAAGCGGCTTTATTGCTTTATTGAAAATGTAACTCAAATAAAGAAACAAGGGGACAGACGGAGGTGTCATCACAGTGTGGAACATTGTTAAAATGACCATCACCTCGCCAGGTTCCACCATAAACTTGACTGCTCCAAGTGAACACACTGGCTTCTGCCAGGAAACCATAACGATGACAGCAGGTCCAGGATTACAATTACTAACGTTTTATCTAAAATGATGTGAAGAAAACAAAAAGTAAAAAAATAGAAACAGTTTAAAAACTCCAGCAGATAATAATCACTGTTTGACAAACACATAAATCCACACAGTTCAGAAAGCTGTAGGTTAAGATTCTTGAGGCGGTGCTTTAACATCTGTCTAAAAGATCTAAAGGAAACCCAGCTCCCAACTTATGGTAAATGGTAAATGGCCTGCATTTGTATAGCGCTTTCCTAGTCCCTAAGGACCCCAAAGCGCTTCACACTACATTCAGTCATTCACCCATTCACACACACACACTTATCAGTTAATCAGCTGAAGTGACTCATCTAGCCGAAAGTACAGTCGCTGGTTGTGGCTTAGAGGACTGTGTTGAATCCACCCTGTTCACTGAGCAGGGCTACAACACCTGGTGCATGGCCTTTTGTTACCTAAGCACCTCCCAGTAAAATGCCCACTACCCTCAGTACTGCTGAGCCACCTGGAAATTCCCATACGGTACGTGCCATCACTCACCAAAGTAAACATTATCTAGCCAATCAGTACAATTACAACACTGCACTGTACACTGTACAACACGGTTCTTCAGTTACCTGAAACACCTAACGTGACTTTTTCAAACAAAACTGTATCCAGGTCAGAATCCAAAAACTTTATTAATCCCAGAGGAAAGTATGTGTTCACAGTTACTCCAGGACAGTAAGACAGTAGCAAACAAGTTAAAGTACTAATATTAAATGATAAAATATATTACAAATAACTCTAACATAAAAATTTTCTCCAATATATTACAGAAACGAAATATTATGTTGATACTGAGATGATGTCTTATCACACTGACAGTTATTTTCACTGTAAGGGATGTGCAGATGTTAAGGATGTGCAAGTACTGCAGTGCATACTTGTACTTTTAGGCTACGTCCACACGTACACGAGTATTTTTGAAAACAGGGATTTTCCGTTTTCTTTTCCAAAAGAAAAAAAAAAAGTTTTCCAAAATCTCAAGGAGTTTTTTTTTTTTAATCTCAGTTTCCAGTGACCCAAAACGCTGTTTACATGTGGACGAAAGGCCCGAACGCATAGACAAATCTGCGTTTTCAAAAATACCCGTGTACTGTGGATGTAGCCTTAGATGGAAACAACTGCATCACACAACTTTGTGCGTGATGAGCAGTGAGGCTTGCAGCACTGGAGGCTTCGTTCATATTTGTACAGCAGAATCACTGTGATTACATTTTTGCGCTGGTTTTCAACTTTGTGTTCAAACTTAAACACTAAAAAGAAAACTCGTATGTGTATCCTCATTAGGAGAGGGATTTGTGTTGGTGTGTGAATAATGTAGTGCATTAGTGTGATTTTCTCCACTGAGTAATTAAGTAACATGATGAATTACCTTTAGGAGTAATGTGTTTACTTTATTCTTGGAGAAATGACTTCAACTGCTTGTGATACTGCTCATATCAAGGAAAACAAAATATTACAAGATAAATGAAGCAGAACAGATTTTTTAAAAGTGTTAAAATGATCAAATTAACCCTTTACAGCCGATCGGAGCGGGCACGCTCCATTTTGCGTAACTATTTTTAAATCCCGGTAGCTCTGCAACCACGTAAGCTAGCGCAATAATTTTTTTTGCATATGAAACCGGAGGAGTTGTACTTACATCTTATGCCATCAGCTTGTCCTAGGTCACAGTTTCCTTCCACATATAGCTTTGCAAAAACTGCATAAAAATCACTTGCAGCAACAAAAACATGATATTCCAGAAACACGCTTCGCCGATCCGATCAGCTGTTCATAACACTTCCTACGTCCATCAGCGCGAACTATCACATGACCGCATGACCTGCCCGAAACCGGAAGTGACGTCATTTTGTGGAAATGTAGTTTTTTTACGATCGGGGCCTTATGAGCCTATACTTGTGTTTTAAAAAGTTATGTTTGAGTTTATGACTTTCTGTGTCGTTTCTGGGATGCTTAGGACTCATATTGCACTGCTGGAAATAGTTTATTTTGATGCATATGCTGTTATTTTGCAAATTTGCACTATATTTATTTTCGTTTTTCCTGCAGTGTATAAAAATTGGTGTATTTCAAAAATAAAACTATGAAGACACTCAAAATAAATTTCCTGTGGTGGGAAACTAGTTTGTGCAACTTTTTTGTATTTACAGTTTTGAGGGATGAGCCTCTTAAATTTCTCTAACTAGAAATATATGTTAAAAAAACAAAAACGATTTTCAATTTTTTTGTAGTTTATTGCACTTTTTTGCAATTTATGTAATTACTATGCACCTAATGCAGACATATTATTAAAGTTTGGGCTATAATGGTTGTATTGATGTATAGCAACTTGAAATGCTCCCAAAAATGGCTCCACAGCATGTAAAAATATAATATAAGCTCTGGCGGACTTGGTTCTATGGTAGGTCTTAAAGGGTTAAAGAGCAGATGATGTTCTGCCAGATAGACTGTATTATAGAAGGAGATAGAGTGTGGGTATAAAGGTTTTCTTGTATCTGTCCTTGTGGCAGTAAATCACAGTAAGTGGATAACAGCTTGTTCAGCGACCTCCTCTCCACTGCAGCTTCAGAAGTATCCAATTTGCAGCCAATCACAGAGCCAGCCTTCCTGGTCGGTTTATTCAGCCTGTTGGTGTCACAGGCTCTGATGCTTCTCCTCCAGCAGACCACAGCGAAGTTCACAGCACTCACCACAACTGACTGGTACAAAGTCTCCATCATTTGGCTGCACATGTTGAAGGATCGGGTGAACATCCAGGTACTTACACTCCTACTCCACAGAATATACATGGGTCATGAACCCTTCCTCTTCTCCGTGAAATTTTCTCATTCACATTCAGGACTAAACGATTCTTTCCAGACCACTTCAAACAATCATCCACTCGTGCTCTGTCCTCCTCCTGCCCATCACTAATACATCCAACCACTGCTGAACAGAGTATTTCTATAGGTGGCATGACCTGGACTTGTACTGAAAGTCTGAGGTGCACGAGGTGAACAGGAATGGAAACAGCACACTCCCCTGTGGAGCTCCTGGACTACACATCACCAAATACTACAGCCGGTCTGTCAAGCTGTCAGTACTCTGTGAGATGGGGAAAGTGTTTACTGATGTTTCCTAAAACGTCTCTCTCAGTGCGAATCAAAGATGGTTGTCACTGTGTGAAATGCACCTTGTGACAACATTTAATTACAAGGGTATAACAGCCTTAATGGTAACCCTTATTATAAACCCCAAATTCTGGCCATTTGAAATCACTCAGACTGCGCTGCATGTTGAACAAGCTAAAGGGGGACTGAAGGTTGTAGTTACATCACCTGAGCGGCATCAAACAGCACACAGATACAGTTAGCAGCTAGCTTGTGAAGTACTGCTCGTTCAGACGTCATAAAGAGAAAAAAGCCTGAGTGACTTTCCTTTTAATTGTGGACAGTGCATTCATTCTTTGCACACACATACTCAGATTGATGAGCAGTGGTTCTGACACCATCGCAGATTTCTCTGGTACAGGGAGAGGTTTTTTTATTATTGTGTGATTTCACCTCAAACGCAGTGAAACTCTGTGATGACGGTAGCAGGAGAAAGAACAGCTGCAGGAGATCAGGCGATGTCAGCTGACGTGAGGCATCTCTAACAGATGTTGGTGTCAAAACATTTTTATGAAGTGTCTGTTCCAGTGGATGGGCTCTGATCTGGGACTTTTCTCAGTCCCTTTCTACTCCTTTTCATTCTCTCTTTCTTTAAGACACACTCAACAGCACACAGCACAAACACTCGTCCAGCACCTACTGGTATTGAACTAAACTAAGTGTCTATACTTTTCATTGCAGCAATTTCTTTGCTACTCTGCAACACCCAACAAGGTCCTCTGAGCAAGAGATACTCAATAGTGTGGGCTTATTGAGGCTGGCATTGGACATTTGAATGAAATGAATGAGTGAAATGTGACAAAAATGTGGCCTGGCTGCAAGTTCTTTATGTGCTGGTTATGCACGAAAATGTTATACGTGCTTACAGCACAGAAGCAAGCGAATGCATCTCATCAACGCTGGGTGTTGGGTGACTGCAAATCATTTTCCAGGCTCTCAGTTTGGTTTAGAGTGACAGCATCATTCAACAGCCAGTCAATTCAAACTGCTTTAGGACATATAATGGTGAGGATGAAATTGTCACGGTCTGGGGGGCAGACCGTGGGGGATGTTGGAGAAAGGACCCAAACGCTGGACTTAATGAAATGAACAGTGGGTTTATTTACAGTGAGGTAAATGTACACCACACATTGAATCTCCAAAAGTGCTCCCTCGACTCCCGTGACGTGTCTTCTCCCAAGTGCTGGTATCCCGTGCTCTCTGCCCCTGTGCCTTCACACACCCCGTGTGTCTTGCTGTCCTGTGTTCCACTCTCCTGAGGAAAAAACACAGACACAGCCGTTATGGCACCAACTCCAGCAGGCATACACTGACCAGCACTACAAACACTGACATGGAGTCTAACTCAACGATCCTGCGCCGGAGGAAGCTCCATCGCTCTGTTAAGTAGCTCCCCCGACGATCCTGATCAGAAGCAGGTGTGTGGTAAGCTAGGCGTGACCAGCAGCTGGCAGGGCCACACCCATCAGGCCTGCAGGTGGCTGTCCTTCATCCTCCAGCCTCACACACACACACACACACACACACCAGCATTGAACACAAGAACACAGTGCAGCAAACATACATCCAATACACTAATAACAATAAAGGTCCACACTGTTCACGAACCCCGAGTCCCCGGAACCGGGTCCGTGACAGAAATTATTACAGAGTACAACAAAACAAACACACACACAAAGAATACAATGCCAGCTCTGATTCAGAACTTCAACCTCTACCCTTTTTCTTTATGATACTCTTTTGTAAAACGTTCTTGGCACTATACAAATCTAATTTATTACATTCATTATTAAGAAATATTCATGTTCATTTATGGTCATTGAAGGGAAGTACTTCATTTAGACCATAGCAGCGTTAGTTATATGTAAAACAAACAGTGCGACAGCGATGGCATGTCAGGGCCACTCTTCAAGGTTCATTTATAAAGACATTTGCACGTTTGAGCTCCTGGGATCAATAACTTATATGGAGTGTTATTAGAAGACCAGCAGCACCTCTTTCTTACATCATTAGTGCAGGAAATAAACTACAAGCTTGTTTTCATGAAACTAGTCATCATTCAACCTTGGCTGAGTGAAAACGCTGTCCATGTGCAGCTGGTTGTAACAGGAGTGTGTAGGCCCCGTATACAAAGTGCAACACTTGACACACCTGAGGTGTAATCCTGTCGATTATACTGCCATGCTACACAGAAATAAAACTTACTTTCAGCTCCTCCCTTATCACGAGGGGTTGCCACAGCAGGCAGCTCCACATGCTTGGATGCCCTTCGTGGCACAATCCACAAGCGATTCATGTTTCCTCCAGGAATCAAACCAAGGATGGAAACGCTCCATCTACACTAGAGAAAAATATGCGTCTCAGTAGTAGGGCTATTTTTCATTGCAATTATTAAAATGATAAAAAAAAAAACCTTCTGCTTGTAATATAATAATAATAATAATAATAATAATAATAATACATTTTATTTAAAAATAGCGCCTTTCAAAGCACCCAAGGACACTGTACAACAGATAAAAACACAAAAACTGGAAATATACACAATAATAAGAATAACAGATAAAAGTTAAGAGCATACAGAGGTTTACACATAAGCAATTTTAAACAGATGAGTTTTGAGGGTGGACTTAAAAAGAGGGAATGAACTAATATTTCTGAGGTCAGGGGGTAGGGAATTCCAAAGCCGAGGGGCAGAGCAACTAAAAGCCCTGAGAGAGAAAGAGAAGATGAAGATCTGAGGCACCGGGATGGGAAGTTCATCTGTACTAAATCAGAGAGGTATGGTGGAGAGAGAGAATGAATAGCCTTAAATGTACAGTGAACACTGATTAACATTTCCTTGAAACCTGCATTTGTCTATTATTTTTCTAACATTTCAGTTTGTGGTAATGGACTACACTGAATTTAATTATAGTAGGTCTCTATCTGAAAGTGCAACAACCAAACGTAAGGAAGTGATTCCATTAAATCAATTTTCTCTATTTTCTTCAATGCCATGAAGCACACAGAGAACAAAGTCATTGCTGAACTTTGTAGACTCATCTTAAAACTTCACTAGCTGGGCCCACATCCTCATTTTAGGGTTTGCGGTGTTTTAGTAGGTAAAGGTGAATGCTTGGACATGAATTGAGCTGCGGTTTGGGGAAGGCCTCGAAGCTGGCGATGGCTCCCGGGCCTGGCAGATCCCCGTGTACTAAACAGGAGTGAAGAAGTTAAAGAATTGAGAACAAGGAGGGAGGGACGGTGTGGCATGTTAACGAGACTGAAAAGTTTGCAGAACTGGGGGGAACCTATATAGATGACAACCAGAAGGAGCGTGTTTGGAGGCGTGGTCCCGCTCCTGAAATTCCGATACATAATCTCCAATAAAAAAGCTTGGAGTTTGTCTTCTGCCTGGATAATATAATTGGAACGAGGTGCTGTTGGTCTTTGACATTTCACACACGTACATAGACTTCATAGAAAAATGTGAGCTACACACTAAGACTGTCGTGGTTTAGCCAGATAAGTTAGCATTTCCTTTTTGACTGTATTCTAGTCTTCATGGTGTATTTTATAATTGTATATGTATATATTGTATATTTTAAAACAAGAAAAAATCATGTTATATTTTAATCTTCCAGAACTTTCACATCCAACTAGTCCTGCAACATCTGTCATAGAAGCACCGCTCAAATCTCAGAACGATACATATCTTTTGGTGGCCGTTGTACTATCCGGTTGTTCAGTGATGACGCGACGAATCCTACTTCCGGGTCTAAAGTAGTCTGCGTGTCTAGTCTGGCTTTTGTGTTGTTAACATGTTTAATGTTTTGTATTTTCTTCTATTTGATCTCAAAAAGCTCCTAAAACAGTCAGTGATCACTGTTGACCTCCCTCGGCTTTTATTACCACTAATCATTTATTTAAGCTCAGCTTTTAAAACCTTAGGATGTAACTACAGCCCAGCCCATGCAGCAGTATATGAATGACTAACCTCATATGTGGATGGATTATCTCAGTTGTTCTCCTGGCTGAAGTTTGGTCCTTTTACAGCATCCTGCCATGCAATTACATTTGTTCCTGACCACCGAGAACACTCACGTTAACTTTTATCGAGTGGAAAAAAAAGTTAGCTTGTTTATATTATGCTAACATAGCTGTGTCGCTAGCGGTCACGTAGCACATCATTATATACCAGCTAGCCCAACTTCAGTAACCCTACAAACGTCACTGCTGTTTAGTTTTCTGTCTTCATTTATGCTGGAAGTGATAGCAGAGCTGTACGTTTTAATTTGTTTCCAAAACCCCGCAGTCAGGACATGCTATATTGTATTTAGATAGAAGCTAGCGAGCTAACTCCCTGCTAACTTCTAACTCCGTTAAATGTCATAAATTCCGTTTTCATGGATGCCTGGATGTTAAACTCAATTGTTACACCTGGTAGAGCAGAACGCTGATCATTTTATTAAAGATGAAAGACTTTAGACAGTTTTTCAACTCTCAGGAATGCCACAGTGATCGTTTGATATATGGACCTGCAGCGGAGTTTAGACCCAGACACGGCTAGTGACGTCAGACTGAACAATCGGATAGGAGTTAGAGAGGAGAGCTAGGCTCCGCCCGCATTCCTGTTGCATAGCAACAGATGCATAATAACAGTAAACAATCTTTCCTTCAAACTACGTCAGGTCTTGTCTACGTGCATGTTGTTGCAAACTGCCTCGATGGTCACCCCGTGTCAATGGTTTACACGCTGCATGATGAAAAAACACTTTCACCTTCTGGCTGCACAAGCTGGAGTTTGATGACTTAATTTGTGCTGGAAGTGAAGAGGATCATCAAACCAGAGGGCAGGATCCTCATCCGCTTCTACAGACCACAACCACAAAAGCACCTCTGAGTCTAGCGGTAGCTCTGCCTGCTGAGAGTTTTGTCTACGATGATTAAATATCTCTATAATTTAAAAATATATCCCTACATATGTATATATTTAGATCCTTTCTTTGTATCGCAGCAACAATCCAACTGCAGTTTGTCCAGAAATTACAGTCTCTCGTTGTTATTAAACCTTCATCTTATTTTGAAGGTGGAGGTGACTGTGTGTGGGCCAGAGGGTACTCTTCAGCTAACACCAACCAGCTCGCTTAGCTATGAAGATACTGCAGCAAGTGTCTGACATACTTAGTTGGACACATGCTAAGAAACTAAACGAAGAACTTCTTTAAAGTATCTGTTGGTGCACACTCAACACTAAACATGAACAAAAAGCAGCCACCTCTTACTCAAAGCAGCCCATCGCCTTCTAAAGCATAACTCTAATCCGTAATGTGATTTAAATTGCTGGGTTATTTCTGTAGCTAAGCTGGACTCACTTTTGGAGACAGCCTTAGGAAACTACTTCAGGTTGGCTTCGTTTTCAGCTCTGAAGGTTGCAACTTGGCTTAAACCTTATGAAACAGTGGCAACACGCATCAATCAGGAAACGCTGCTTTGCTGTTCTGAGCAGAGAGTACAGACTAATGTCACTTTTTTTTAGTGCAGGTTTACCAAGTGAAAGCTGCAGAGCTTGAAGGTTTATCTTCATGACAACTGAGGAAAATACATCTGCTCCACATTCTTTACAGTCCACCAATTTAGGTCACAGTCTTCGTGCGTCCTGTCCAACTGGCCCTCCCTGTGAAAAGCAGATGCATGCTGGTTTCACTGAGTAATACCCATGCAATACAGACCATCCCTCTGCCTTGTTTCTTGGCCTCTGCAGTCATTATCAGGCCACAGGATCCCGAGTCGTTAACTCACTTGTCAGATTCTGGAGTCCAGGAGATGTGAACAAGGTGTCACTGAGCTGTGTGGTGGAGCACTGATCCGTGATGAAGGCAGGGAAACAGACAGGATACAGGGGACGTATAAAACCAAGTCAACTCTTCTGCCTGCTGTCGTATGCTGCAAGGCCCGGAGGCAGTGTGAGCCCAGCAGCACACGGGTGCATGTGAGTGCACTGGCACGTGCGTTTTTGCACGTCTCTGTGTGGATACGGTCTCGTATTAGTACTTTTTAAAACTGATTGATGTAAATTTAATTCATTGAAATTTTAATTGGAGCATCTTTCATATATAAAACTTATAAAATCTTAACTGTGCTGCCAGTTTATAAAAGCTCAGTAAAAATTAGAAAGCATTTTATTTTGAAAGTATGAAACAACACTTTCACCTTCTGACTGTAGAAGGTAATGTATACTCACAGGACACTTGATTAGGTACACCTTGCTAGTACCAGATTGGACCCTTTTTTTCTTCAGAGCTGCTTTAACTCTTCATGGCACAGATTCAAGAAGATCCTGAAAACATTCTCATCACATCATGATGACAGCATCACACGGTCGCTGCACATCCATGATGTGAATCTCCTGTTTCACCACATCCCAAAGGTGCTTTATTGGATTGAGATCTGGTGACTGCAGAGGTCATTTGAGTTCAGTCAAATCACCGTCATGGTCAAGAAACCAGTTTGAGATAATCTGAGCTGTGACATGGTGTGTTATCCTGCTGGAAGCAGCCATAAGAAGATGGTGCACTGTGGTTATAAACGGATGGACATGGTCAGCAACAATACTCAGGTAGTCTGTGGTGTTTAAATTATCCTCACTTGGTACCGAGGGGCCCAGAATGTGCAAAGAAAATATTTCCCACACAATTACACATTACATTACAACATCGCCCTTACAATGCTATCTGAATTTTGCAGCAGAAATCAAGACTGTTCAGGCAGCATTGTGATCACTTTTGGTGAGCCTGTGTGAACTGTAGCCTCAGCTTCCTGTTCCTAGCTGACAGGAACGGCACCTTATGTGGTCCCCTGCAGCTGTAGCACATCTGCTTCAGGGTTGGATGTGTGTGGCTGTTTTGCAGAACTTGGTTGTAATGAATGGTTTTTAAAGTATTGTTGCCTTCCTATCGGCTCAAAGCAGTCTTGCCATTCTTCTGACATCAACAAGCATTTTCATAGAGAGAGCTGCCGCTCTGTGGATATTTTCAGTTTTTCAGAGCATTAGTAGTAGAGCATCGAGATGGCTGTGTGGGAAAATCCCAGCCTGGCCTGGCAACAACAACCATGACACGTTCAAATTTAACCTTTCTTCCTCATTCTGACGCTCAGTTTGAATTTCAGCAGGTCGTCTGCATGACTAAATGCATTGAGCTGCTGTCATGTGATCAGATGATGTGTCAGATGTTTGAGGAACTGAACAGCTGAACGGGTGTAACTACATTTCACCACATAAGCCTTAGTGTGGAAATTACATATAAATTGAACACACACTTGCTTTCAGTGTTTCTAATGACAGAATGAAAAAACACAACTTTCCTGAGCTGTATAAACTGCTACTTATTACAATGCAGCTACTTGTCTTCTGTCTATCATGTTATTTTCCCTGAAGAGCTCTCGAACTGACACGAAGAGGCCCGAACAGCATCGCATCTGTCTGCCAGCATGATCACCCAACAGCATTGGATATGAGGCTACACACAATATTTGCCATGACTCTAACATGTAACGCACACACACACACACTGACAGTATCTCATATGACCAGTGCCCGTGTCCCTGCTCATTTATCTCTTGGTGAGTCAGAGATGCTTTTTTGCAGCGTTGAGACCACAACACATCACTTCCATTTTAGTTCACACTCTGAAGGGCTGTGGGCGGCATGAGTGTGTGTTTGTGCAGGGAGAGAGAGCAAGAGGGCAGAAAGGAAAGGGAGAGGACTTATGTGCACGTGCATGTGCACGTGTGTTGCAATTAATTAGCATTAGCGGGGCGCTGTTGGTTTCCGAGCGGCTGCAGATTGCCACACTGGAGAGTTTTCCACTCAGTGGATGGAGGAACTGGCCCACAGTGATCTGGCGTGTGAAAGCTGCTGGAAAGACGAGGATGTCCGAACAAGGCAAACACCAAGCAGTGAAACACCGAGAGCTACACAACATCGGAAGCATAGATTCCCCCCTGAAGGCGTTCAGCAGACCGCAGCTTGATAAAATGCGGCATTAAAAACATGCACACACACACACACACACACACACACACCCTGACCTTGGAATAATACAGTTTCATGTGCCAGTTTGGTTGGATTAAGTTATTCACAAGAAGTCTGCACAGAAAATGTAACTAGCTATGTATCAACATGAGTGGTTAAAGACTTGATATATCAGTTAAGCCACATTTCTATAATAGCAGATGTTGCTGTGTTCTTAAACTGGCAGCTGTATAATTTATCTCTCAGCTTCCCAAATAAAAACCTACAAGACTGACAACAAAGCAAAACCGACAGAGGTGCCCAAAATGAAGCAACTCAAATGGGCACTAGAAATCTCTTCGACCTTCATGTTAACGTCACATTTATAAAATGTAAAAATCCTTTCTGAACACCCGTTTTTTAAAGCCTTGAGATTTAGTTTTCTTACTGTTGCATTGTTTGGTTTTTAAAATGAGCAGGAGGTGAATGAAGCTATTTATAATTTCCATCCATCTGTCCATCATCCATCCATCTTCGTATCTACGTAGGACAAGCCCACGGGAAGACCTCACCTAGGAAGTGCCCAGAGGCATCCGAGTCAGATGCTACCTCAGCTGCCTCCTTTCGATGTGGAGGACGAGCAGCTTGACCGTCCATCCCGAACAGTGTTGGTCAAGTTACTTGAAAAATGTAATCAGTAACTAATTACTGATTACTTCCCCAAAAAAGTAATCCTGTTACTTTACTGATTACTTATTTTCAAAAGTAATTAATTCCTTAGTTACTTAGTTACTTTTTAAAAACACGATTTACAACCTGAAGAGGTGATAAAGTGATAGATCTTTCAGCCCAATTCTACTTTTTCTGCATAATCCATCATACAAAATGTAATCAAATGGAAAAGTCTCTTTTTTTAACTTGTTTTATCAGTTTTAATCTTTTAACTTTATGCATCAAGCAAAAATTAAATTATATGCAACATTCTCTGACTGGAAGAAATTTGTTTAACATTTAAACCTATTTTCTGCACATTCCAGCACATAAAATATATATATTTTTTGTTTACACTCACTCTTTCAAATAGATGCAAGTAAAACACAGCAGAAAATAAATAAAGTCAAAGACTCAACGGTCCTGTTGCTCTATTTTCACCTGTGTTGCAGGAGTGGTGGAGGCGGAGGCGTTCCCTGGTGCAGGCGGTCAGTGGAAGAATCCGCGAGTTTCTCTGTGAGTTTCCCATTATGTCGTTGTGCACTCGGTGCTTGCTTGGAAGTTTAGGGGTTTTTTTCGCTGTAAAAAGAAGTTTTCTTCCCACGCATGATGGACGCTAATGTTTTTGTCACTTTTTATGGAATCAAACTCAAAGTAAGGTCAGTACTTCCACACTTTAAACGCTGCACGCTCATACTCTCTCCCACAATCGATATGTGATCCATTGTTGATCTGCACACAGCTGTTGTCACCAACGGCGCCCTCGCTTACGTCACTGTCATGAGATATTCTCGCAAAAAAATCACGGTTTTAGTAACGCAGTAAGACAGCGTTCCTATGGGAAAGTAACGGTAATCTAATTACTGTTTTTGCAATAGTAATCCCTTACTCGTTACCTGAAAAAAGTATTGGATTACAGTAACGCGTTACTGCCCATCTCTGATCCCGAATGACTGAACTTCTCATCCGTTCTCTAAGGGAGAGTCCAGCCACCCTTTGGTCGAAGCTCATATGTGCCACTTATATCCACAATCTCAGTCTTTCTGTCATGAGCCAAAGCTTGTGGCCATAGGGGAGAGTAGGAACGCAGATCTCACCAGTGCCTTTACACTCAGCTCTCTGTTCACCACACTGGTCCACGCTACTGAAGATGCAGCTCTAATCCATCTGTCAAGCTCTTGCTCCCCTCTTACCTCACAAGACCCCAAGATAACTTAAGCTCCTCCACTTGGGGCAGCAACTCATCCCTGGCCCAGAGCGGGCACTCCACCATGTTTGGGTTGAGAACCACAGTCTTTGACTTGGAGGTGCAAATTCTCTTTCCTGGTTCTTATTTTCGCTTACCTGTAAACTGCTTCAGTGTAAGCTGGAGGCCACTGCCTGATGAAACCAACAGAACCACATCATCCACAAACAGCAGAGAGGTCTCTGAGTGGCCCTGAGAAATGCTGTCCATAAAATGATGAACAGAATCAGAGACAAAGGGCAGCCCTGGCAAAGTCCAGCATCCACCGGGAAAGAGTCCAACTTATTGCCGGTAGAGCTGGGCGATAGAACGATAACGATATGTATCGCGATATAACTTTTACTCGATAGAGAAATTAAGCTATCGCGATAGACCTCGCCGCTCTTGTCCTCAAAGAAAAAAAAAAAAAAAGGTCAGCCAATCCAAATTAAGTAGCGCAGAGCCGAACCAATCACAGCCGCAGCGTCACGTCGCGTGGCTTGTTTCGTACGGCACAAATGCCAAGCCGCACGTGTGTTTGTTTGGGAAGTAGCCAGCGGGTAATGGAGGAAATGAGTGTGCCGACTAGAAAAATCAACCGAGCGTGACCGAAGAGAAAAAAGATGATGGTTCCAATGCCGGAGAGATTGTCAAACGGAAGAGCCATAGAAGTTCCGTAGTGTGAAGGTATTTCGGCTATTTCAAGTCTGACAAAAAACAGAGTAGCGTGCACTGTAAATTGTGCCGAAAGCAAGTCTGGAAATACAATAAACTGGAGCATGCGTCACACTGCACGCCACGTTATTGTTTCGGTGAAATGAATTTCTACAATACTGTTACTGTTAATTCTACTCTCTGCAGTGTTTAAATGCTTACATATACACACAGTTACTGTCCCTCCACACATACAACTCGGTTCTGCTTCTATGCCCCAGCTTTGTTTACTTTTTCCCACCGAGGCTTCTAGACTTCTGATTGGCCAACATTTCGGCACAGTTAGGAATCTAGCGCCACCTGCTGCTTTGGCATGTTCATAGCAGCGTTTTCCTTCATTTCTGCCTTTATGTGTGGACGGGATTATTTTTTAAAACGAAAACGGAAAATCTCAGTTTTCAAAAATACCCGTGTACGTGTGGACGTAGCCTCAGTCTCTGACTGGAAGCGCTAATTCGTCATTCGGCTTTTGTCAGACTAAAGTAACTGTTAAAACTGTTTGAAAAGCTCAGCTATACAACAAGGAGAGATTGAGAATTTCCTTTTAGTTCTCAGTTTATTTGATATTGACAAAAGTTAGTCAGTTTTGTCTGTTCTTCTGTAAAACAAACTAAGATTTATTTTTAGAATTAATACTTTGTTTCTAAGTGGAATTGACAATTTAGTCTGTTTCGTTTGTTCTATTTTGAAACTTAAACGCTTTAGCGGCTGCCTTTTGTGTAGTTTGCAATATTTGCCTTTATTTATCTGAAAAAGTCTCATGTTCCTTAAGTACATGTACCCTGTTGAACTTATTATGGGAAATAAATATTTAAATAAAAACAAGCTGCTGATTATTTCACATTTTACTTGTGAGCAACGGCACATTTAAATCTTACAAATATAGTTATTTGGCTTATATCGTGATAGATATCGTTATCGCCTGAAATGAAAAAAACATATCGTGATATGAAAAAATCTCATATCGCCCAGCTCTAATTGCCGGCGATGCAGACAAAGCTCTCGCTGCAGTTTCTACAGAGACCAAATGAGAAAATATAGAATTCAGTATTTCTCCACCGGGGCTTTATTCCTGGCAGCACAGCTGAGCCTTTGAAGGAAAGTACTGCTCCAGTAATTCTGCATGTGTGAGGAAATAACTCAAACACATGGTCCACTCAGTAGCTTCTGCTTGATCTCTGAACTGCATCTCACAGCCCATTTTATCAGCGTCTCACACTTCATTTCATGGGTCAGTCACTTCTTGAAAAGTTTTCCGGCCACATTTATGTAACACTGGTGCTATTTCGAGGAAAACCGACAATGATGCAGTTATTCAGAGTTAAGTTTGGTACATGGAGCTGACAGAATATGCATCGGCTGATATCAGCAGAAATCTTCCCAAGAGAACTGCTTCCACTTGCATAAAATCAATTGTGAATAAATAAATGCATTAAATAAAAAGGTAAGTAATTAAAAAAAATTAAAGCCAGTATTGCTAAAATCTTTCCAATAGCCCTGAATGACAGTATTAAAATGCACCTATACTAAAACAATGTTCTTTTTAGGCCAAATAAAGAGTAGCAGAAGAAGAAGAAAGTCCCACATGCCAGACATCATTTTGTAAATGTCATTGTCATCATTTTAAAAATGGCTGAGCTTCACAGTTACACTCGTCAAGGACGGGTCCAGGGAGGCATGAAAATGACAAGAAAACAAGTCCGACTGCAAGAAACAAGAAAACAATCCTAAATAGACTAAAGAGTGTGCAGAGGAATGAATGTGAACACAGGACGCATGGCAGAGGCCCAGAGAATAATGATGTGATGCCAGACTTCAAATAACATCTGGAGCTGGCAGAGCACCAGCAAACCAAGCATTCAGAAGGATAAATAATGAGGAGTGTGGGCAGGCAGGCACATTATCATGTTAGAGCTGATCTGAGAAACAATATAGAGAGAGGCATGAGGTTAGGGTAAAAACACCTAGAGCTGACCTGCTCCTGAAGCACCGCAGAGAAATACGTGGACAGACAAACATCTCAGCGACATGACCATTGAATCTCGACTCCCTATTCTAATAAATCAGCCTCTCATTAACCACATGAGCAAAACTGAGGTCCAGTTCTATTTCATATAAGCAGCGTGTTCTGCACCCACAGGAAGTTTGTTCACAGCAGCTTATTATGTCTGCAAATCTGGCAGTGAAAGCAAAGATATAAGTCATAACATTAATCATGGCTTTGTTCCATAACAACGTGAGAGTTTACATGGATAACAGAAGGGACTGAAGCAACTACAGACATGTGAAAAAATGAGTACACCTTGTGATTTAGTAGCTTGTAGAACCTCATTTAGCAGCAATAACCTGACATAATAATTTCCTGCATGCCTTTATGAGTCTCTCACATTGTTGTGCTGGGATTTTGGCCCAGTCTTTTTTACAGTGTGCTTTCGTTGTATTGACGTTTGCAGTGATTCATTCATGCACAGCTCTAAGGTCCCACCACAGCAGTCTGGACCTCGACTGTGTTTGGGGTCATCGTCCTGTTGCATGACCCAGTTTCAGCCAAGCGTAGCAGTAGCAGCTCTTTAGCTGTCAGACTGATGACCTCACATTTGACTCTAGAATATTTTGGTATACAGAGGAGTTCATGGCTGACTCTGTTAGTGGGTGATGTCCAGGTCCTGTGGCTGCAAAACAAGCCCAAAACATCACCTCTCCAACATTGTGCCTACAGCTGATATGAGGTGTTTGGTTTCCTCTAAATTTAGTGGTGTGAAACAAACATCTGTACTGTCATGACTTTTATAGATAACTGAGGCCTGTTGACTCTGAGATGGAGAGTTTTTTTTACACGGTCTGACGTTGGGGTGAATTTGCTGTGACATCTAGTCTCCTGGGAGGATTGTAGCATTGTGTGTTAATATGCCAATGCTACATTAACACAATGTCAGTTAGTGCAGGTAGTTTCATTAGTGATTCTAAATTACCCATAGGTGTGAGTGGTTGTTTTGTCTGTGTTAGCCCTGCCTTAGACTGACAAACTGTCAGGGGTGTACCCCGCCTCTTGCACTATGGTAGCTGCTTCCCCTCTCCTGGGACCCTGATAAGGATAAGCTAAAGATAATGAATGGATGGATGGATGGTACAGCATATGTAAACAAAATAAAAATTGGGCTTAAAAAAAGCGTATATGACCAACAGTATCAAAGCATATATAATTATGATTCAGGACAAGAGTTTTGTGGCACAATGGTGCAACGGTTAGCCACCTTGCCTCGCCACAGGACGGTATGTGGTTGAAACCTTCTGCTCGACCCAGGTCTGCCTGTGTGGACTTTGCTTGTTATCCCTGTCCCTGTGTGGGCTTCCTCTGGGCACCCCTGCTTCCTCCCACAGTCCACTTTGCTTGTTAGGTTAATAGGTGATTCTAAAGTGGCCGTAGGTGTAGACGTGATCCTGTGTGGTTGCCTGACATGTCTCTTTCCATTAACCCTGTGTCAGACTGGTGACTTACTAAAATTTTATTAGCATTTAATCAAGCTCTTTCCATTTTTTTTTTTTTTGCCTGGTTTATTATCAATGTCAAAATAATGTAGGCTAATGCTTTATTGTATTACAACGGGGAAAATCTGGCAACATGCCAGATGCTTTGTCACCCCCCCAATCCACATACTGAGCATATCAAGTAATAGTCCTTATAGTTAGGTAGTTATAGGTATCCAGATAGTCAGTTAGTTTCCTATGGCCACATAAAGACACAGTTATAGTTAGTTAGTGATGTGATATAAGTTCTACATTCAGTTTAAACACAGTTCAAGTTGTCAAATGTCAGTTTAGTAAGTTAAACATGTTTATTATTATTATTATTTTATTGCTTCACATATGTAAAATATTACATCATTCATTAGATACAGAGGAAGGTAAATGTTGTTCAAAGTCACACATAAAGAACCAGAACCAAATGTTCACCTGTTTCAGAAAACTTCTGGAGCTTTTTGGCCATGTCGGCGACATAAAGCGCGGACTCTGGCGTCACCTGGCGGCCATTAGCAGAATCACACACCTTCACCTGTAAGAAGAAAAAAAAGAAAAAAAGATTGATGCAGCAGTCCAGAAATAGCTCTCACAAAAAAGCGCACAGTGCGTAAAAGTCCAGTTCCGGTTATGTGACGCTTCTCACAGCTTCTCCCATGGTCACACACACGCAGTTTTATAAAGAGCGGTGTTATTTCTGATCGTTTAGTCTCTGTGGGAAAATGCAAATTGTTTCAATTAGCATTTTCAGGACCTTTGTGCGCTTTCTCTTCCACCTGAACAGCGCGTTATATACTCAAGGGCTTCATTAGGGGAACAGAAGTGGGACGATTCGCTGCCTTTCTGCAGTAAAAAGTCTGTTTATAATATTTTTACGCTATTTTCTTGGTTATATCACAGATTTAAAAACGTGCCTTGTGTCCCCTAAAAGACAAATGATTTCGTCTTTTATAGTTTGCACTGGTGCTGTCTCCTTCTTGGAGTCCATCAACCTCATGAGAACATTACAAAAGGCTTAAAGTTTTGTGAGGCTCCTGCATTATTACACGGGAAACGCCCTCTATTAAATATCGTGTCCACTATGTCAAAAAAAAAAAAAAGGAAAAAAAAAAGTGGATTTACAAGCAGAATATTTTCCCTGGCATGGTGTGATTTGGATTGGTGTGAGTGAGTGAGTGTCAGAGTCAGGGAGGCGGGGGGGCACACAGTGTGTCTCTGCTGTGACTGTGTATCACTTCAGATGCTCAGACAGAATTAAAAATGCGCTCCTCCGCCTTGTCGCCGGTGTTGTGCGCATTTTCTTGACAAGCCCGTGTTCCCACAGCATGGTGCTCGGACTCGGAGGCTCGGCACCCTCTTCGTACATAACCATCAAACTCTCGCGGACGCTTAATTAAGACAGCAGACTGCGCACAGCGCCCGCAGCACCTGTTCCCACCTTCAGATAGAAGGTAAGTTTGTTTTTGTTTTTTTTGGAATCGAAATTTGCGTTAAAAAGAAAAAAGAAAAAGGAAGACAGGTGTGACTGGCTGTGAAGATGCATAAAAATAAATAAATAAAAATAAGCCTGCACGAAGTTGGAAAAAAAAGGAAGAGGTAGTTCCTGGAGAGTTGGCACATGCAGCACAGCTCCAGGCTCCAGTAGCTGTATTAATATTTTCTCCTCCCTTTTGAAGGTCCCCTTTCTCTTCTCAAGTTCAAAGCGCGTCGGCGTTTGTTGTTTAACGTAGTTTCCGGTCAGCAGGGGACGTCTCGGTAAACAATGCAGCTCGGTGATTCACGCGTGTGCGTCCCCTCGACATTAAAGTTTGTGCCAATTAATCAATTAGCGATTAGGACGGTCGGAAAGCGTTGGTGCAGGGGGGCGGGTGGGAGTGAGGCTGACGCACGACCCAAAGCTCAAAGTGGAGGTTTCATGAAATTAATATGGATGTTTTTTACATGATAATAACAGTTTGGGTGTAGGTGTTCATTATTCTCAGCCACAGGTCTGCACTGTGTACTTGGGCTGTTCCTCCTTCAACTTTACTGATGGTTTTTCCTTCTGTCTCTCAGTGGTTGTGCTGCAGATTTGTCTGTGTACAGCCTGAAGATTTCAAATTACCATATTACCTCAGACAAGCAGAAGTTCAGGGCGTTTTTTCCCCCACATTTCCTCCAGCACCTAATCAAACCAGCCACCCACGAGAAGTAATGCAAATTTTCATCTCTGCAGGTTTTGGAGGTGAACTAATGACCATCCATCCACCCATCCATCCGCCTGGCTTTCTTTTCTTTTCTTTCTTTTTTTTGGTTGAACTGCACCTTCACGAGGCATGCCAGTGTTCAATTAGCCACTCAGACTTTTATTTTTGAAGTATCTTGATCTCCTGTCTCCCCTCAGAGGGCAAAGTGAATGTAATCTCACACCAATGGACTGTTACATAACTTTAAAACTGAAGTGCCATCCTGCCTGCGTAGGAGTAGATGTGATGTTCCCACTTCCTTGCTGTTGTTTTGCTCGTTAATTCTGAGAGGCGCATTACTGTAAGTGGCGTTTTGTGACTTTACATGACTGCTGTTTTTTTTAAAAAAAAATATAGTTTTTATTTATTTATTTTTTAAGACCCCCCACCCTTCTTTTAAATGCAGATGCAGATGAGGCCACGAGCATTACTGATTGCTTTGCGAGTCGTTGCTGTGATTATGCCGTCCTACCTACAAGAAGTCTGTGATTGCTGAATGGTGGACTGACATGTTGATTTTGACCAAATGTGTGCGTATATATTTATGTGTGTGTAGGGGGAGGGGGGCTGCTTTCTGCCCTGTGTTGTGTAGGAGGAGTGCGATCGCAGAGTGCCCAGGCATGACGCTCAGAGCTGTTGGACAGAGTTCAGTCCTTTGCTGAGCAGCCTGTCCTCTGTGCTGGAAACGGTGCGCAGACAGACACATTACAGTAACCTGACTCATGTATATGGCAGGCTTCCCCTCTTCACTGCTAAGAAATTGTGGCATCACCTTGAAACACAAGAGAGAAAAAACAGAAAAAAAGTGCTCACTCCTAAAGCAAACGTCCACCATTTTGAAAAGTCTGGCAGATATATAAGGATTGCTGGCACAGGAGACAGTTTCTCCACTGAGAGCAGTTTCTTACTCTTCAGTTAGAGGCTATTTTGGGCACCGAATCAAAACTTTATTAAAGATGTAATTAGTTTTTTGTTTTTTTTAGATAACAACCATTTCCCATCAGTGTGTCCCAGCAGTATAATCAAGTTAAGCTGCACTAACTTAGGATGTAAGACGCTCGCTTTCCAATGCGAACGCCTTCTCCAGTCAGCTTAAGTCAGATTAATTTAAATGCACAGTAGGGCAGGGCAGCACTTTACAGGAAAACAAATTGTCAGTAGCTACCAATGCTTCATACAATGTGATACGAGTAAAAAAATTGCATTTTTTGTAAATATATGCAAAATGGGGAAAATACATACTCCTTCTTATCCAACCACGGTCGTGACGGTGCTGCTGGAGCTGTTGTTTTTATTGGAGAGGTGAGGTATCACCATGAATAGGTCGCCACCCCAACACCCTCAGGTCTTAACAGAGAGAACTTAAAGCACAACTATGATCATTTTGGTATGGAAACAGCAGATGTTTATGATAATATCTCCCTGGTATGGTTGCTGGTATAGCTCTCTGTTTATAGCTTCATATTAACCACAATAACAATAAACAGACACACAAACAAGAACACAGCTTCCAATCTCTTCTTAATAATTAGTGCCAATCATTTCTAGAAAAAACCTCTTTTTTTGCATCCATAAGCTCGAAGTTTCAACGGATCTTCTCAGAAGCTTGAGTCCCAATTTCCAGGTATTATCTCAAAACTTTGACTTGCTAACGCAAAACGTCTGAGTAAATAACTTGAAATTAGATAATAACCTTAAATTATGACTTACAGATCCCAAAAAGTGTTTTAGTTTGTCAGCGGCAGAAACAAACTTCAAGTGAGAGTGGTCTACCGGTGGTCGAAACACGTCTTTAATGATGTCATTGATCTTTATCGGTGTCAGTACTTCTCATTAAGGGTAGAGGGAAGGTCCCCAGATGTCGTCTTTATCAGTTAAGAATGATTGCTGCATTCGTAACGTTATGGTAAAGCTTCGCCTGCATCTAAAGAGGCAGCAGAAAATAACACACCTACATAACCACTTGAAAGAAACCATCACAGAAGTGATCACTTTTGTCGTACTGGACACGTGCACTCCTCTAACTCGCAAGCTAATATGTAGTATTAACAAGTAAAAGGTCACGGACACGTCACAAATTACAGAGTGCCTTTTGTATGATAAAAGATATATCCCCAAATTACCACCTCTATTGGTTTTAAGGTTGAAATTAATCAGTTCCAACTCAACAAGTTATTGACAGATGGAGCTCTGAAAAACAACACTCTGCGTTCGAAGTACAAATACTCCAAAATCGATAAGACATGATGTGATCAGAAGCTCTGCACTGCCTCATATTCATTACCTCCTGGTTAAGACCACAGATCCCACCCTGTCTCCTCACTGTTAGGGTACCGCATGCACCACAGCACTTATGGAGTGGATGTAAAACAGCAGGATTTGGAGGATATCGTTTGGTTACTGTTTCATGCAGTGTAATTAAATTAGGAAGTGTGTTGTTATAGTCCTAATATAGGTGTGTTTCTTAGGCAACCTGACAGCTTTTTCCCTCATGTTTGAGCACGTCTGGTGGATAAATGCTCCAAGGTAGATGTTCAAAACGAGAGGTTTACGGCTTACGTACACTGACTCAACAAAACATCACAAAGTAAAAGATTTGAATTTGGTTTACGGATTAAAGACGGCGAGTTTGCTAAATCTGACTCCTTAAATATGTCAAAAAACATATAGTTGACTGTTTTATTTTTACGTTTATTGTGACAGCACTTTAAAAAAAATCAGTAGGGGTTGTTTAATAGAGCAGAACTTGAAAACCAACAGATCTGGTTTGTCGTCCTCCTTCCCTGGCTTCTTCAGAGAGATTACAGTATTAATGCAGGCTTTTGTCCTCTTGTGGTCACTCTAACACAATCTGAAAATGAAAGATGAAAGTGATCCCTCTTTGTCGTTGTCAAGTCCGCGCTCGTGAGATTAAATCCACGGTAGATATCGCAGGAAAGCCGGGGAATTTAAATACTAACCAAATGTATGGACGCATATACACGCACTAAAGTCTTATCAGCAAACTAGTAGTTTAGGAAACATTTTTAGTCCTAACTCTAACATGATCGTCTAGTTTGAGGTTTCTTTGGAGGAAAGTGTTTGATAGAATAAAACTAAACTTTAAAGTTCCTAATCAAAGTCTTAAAAAGCTGCTAAAACTGATATTAGCACAAAGTCTACGAGATGCTATATCTACTCAATCAATATCTTCTCCAAAGACCCCTGACAAAACTCAACTTTTAGAGATATTATTCACTCCCGCTTATGGAAAAACCTCTGACATTACCTAACAGTCCTTTACAAAAATACCATTTTGTATGAAGAGCTCCTCATGCGTCATTAGTTACACTGTGAATCACGCAGTCATGCAGAGGTCAAGCAACACCAGAAAAAAGGAGGAACTGCGATGCTGAAAAGACTTTTGTTAAGGGTATGGATCCTATTGTTTCCAAGCACATTTTGGATCACAGCTTTAACCGCAGTCGGGATAAAGAGAGATTAAGAAGGAGAGGAGAGGTGTTTCGCCTTGTTTTTGCTGAAAGCGGTGTGAGAAAATCTGGCAGTCGCGTGGTGAGATTCCAGTTGTTATGTGTTTTTGAGAAGTGACAACGGCAAAGTGACAGCATCTTGAAGAAAGTTGGTTTCCAGTTTTCGTGGGAGACAAGTGAATGTGGCCGGGCTGTTATCTTGGCAACTTTTCCAGCTCTTATTATGAGGAAAATGCAAGATTCAGTGACCTGTTCAGATGGACAACTTTGGCACTCCAAATCGAGTACAGGCTTTCCAGATAAGCTCCAAAACACGGTGGGAAAAAGACACAGTAAATAAGATTTGCAGTAAATTAAAACCTCAGTCAAAACTTTATCCACTGATTATTTGTATATAAATAATAATAGTCACTGCTCACAAATAGTCCACATTTTTAGACTTTCTCAAAGCTGATGACGACCACTTACTTTGTTTTGTTGTGGGACCACAGACTGTATTTAAAAATAGATGAGGCCACTGTGACGCCACCTACTGCCTTGTGAAGAAAAATACGTTTTCTGGGGGACTAGAAGCTAACATTCTGAAGACAGAATTTTATTTTTTTTTACTTTTTTTTTTTACATTTTACAAAAATTCTGACAGTTTTGAGACATATTTGCAGACACTGAAGTTAAGATAGCAAACAGAAATATTGGAATGTCTCCTTGTTCGTGATTTTTTTCTTTTGTGTTTTGTTTGTTTTTGTGCACAGCCAGGATTGTTGGTTGGCATCTCTGACTGGCTTTTCCCGTGCTGCGTCACATATTTGGATGAGTGGTTTGAATATGAATTTACCTGCTAATACTATCAAGCTTAGTTAGCAAGGTGCATGGATAGCTCATGAGTCACTCAGAAAAAAGCAGCATACATGTCTAATGTGGGCTCCAGCACGTTTTCTTTGTGGACCAGCTGAAGTCAGCTGACTGCTGGCTCTGAGGTTTCCTCCTCTTCCTGGATTCACCCAGCTGCATCCTACACTATATGAGTAGATGTTATATGAGGCATCATGAATGCTTTCCAAATCCTAACTATTAAAAAGACAGCAAAAGGGTGAAATATCAGCTAAAATTCACATTGATGACTCCTACCAAAGTTCTTCTGGAAGCAGGTCCTGTTACTTTTAAACAAATTTAAAACAAATTTTAAAGTATTATTAAATTAAACTTTAAATTTAAACCAGGATATTAAAAAATGCACAGATTCACTCATATCTGATTAAAAACATCTTTTAAAAGTTTGCTTACTTTTACCACAAATAAGACTTTAGGAGGTTTTTCCTCTTTAAGCTTAACCGCTACTGATAAAAATGCTTTCAGTAAAGGTTCGATTTTATTGGTTTAGTTTTGAGCTCTTTGATTGGTCCTTCTTGGGTTTATTGGCCAATAGCTGTTCTTCTACAGCATTATGCAGCGTGGTCAACACTTAGTGGATTGACAGTAGCTAAAGTCTGTTCTGAGGATGCGTAAATGCACTCACGTAAGTTTATTCATTTGTTATTTATAATCAATATTAGAGAGTACTAGATATCAATAGCTTTATTTGTTGTGTATATTTTTTCTTAAATTGCTAATGTCTAAACTTGCTAGTCTGGGTGGTATGCTAACCACCGCTTGGTCAGTCAAATTAATGTGCACATTTCTGAAGAACATTTATATTATTTATTTGTAAATAGTCTATAAATACTGTTTACATGTGCACAAGCATTCAAATAACATATTAGAATATTGTAGTTACGAAATAAACATTTAGGATTACTTTAGGTTAAAGTTTATTTGTATTTAGAAAATGCTTTCTATGGGCCTTTGGTGCCCTCTGGTGACACATGCAAAATAGATTGGTCACCTGGGAAACGGATGTACTTTATTGTTTGGTCGTTTTTGTTCTTTATTTGTGGCCAGAATACACATATAGTACCATTGTGTACTACATGCTTGTAGTGGTTTTAATTATTTGAACTTTCAAGGCATCCCTCCTGTTGCAAAATTCTCACACAAAATTTTATTCCAAATTATTTTAGTGCCGTTTCTGTTTCTTTCAATGTCTCTCATAGTAGCCAGGAACTAACCTGCCAGTTACCAAGGATACCACAACCTGCCCTGCAGCCGTTTAACATCAATCACTATAAAATGTACCACAATATTGTATACAATATGAAAAAAACTCAACTCCAGCAGCACATCACATTATGTAAGCTTTAAATTTCCTATTTAAATGTTTCTTCTTACTTTCCTGTCCTTTTCTCCCACACTTCCACATCTTTTTCCACCTCCGACAGTTTTACACATTAACATGTTGTTTCTGTTTTTCTGTTCCTGTGAAATACAGTATCTGTACCTTTAGCTAGTAGACACATTGTGTCAAACTGCACAGAACAAAAATGCTTACTTGAAAGTATTTTTGTATCGTAAACTGTAAGATTTAAATACTCATTAGCTGAAGGTGCTGGAACACTGGCCCACTTTATCCCATGTGTGTACCCACCGACACAGATAGCTGCTAATTAGTGCTATGTTGTCTTTCAGCTGCTCCCTTATTAGCAAGCAGTGTTGGGGTTGTTATTCAGTAAAGGTTATGTATTTCACATTAGTCACTGCTTTTCTTGAAAGTAATGCAGTACATTACTTAACTATTCCACAGAAAAAAAGTAATTTGTTACATTACTTGCTAATTAGTTTTCACGTTACTCTGTAACATGGCTTAAATGCGTCATCACATAAAAACCAGTTAACAATATAAACCTGGGGCCACTATCCCGCACACCAACACAAACGGTTATCCTAATGAGCACATATGCTGTCTGTGAAAATGCAGTAATGAGTAAATCTAACTGTAATGTGATTATTGAATTGAAAACGTGTTACTGAAAAATGTAATGGGAATATTCTTAAAGGCACCAACACCAAAAATATGTGAATTTCACCGACTTAAAATAACATAGGTGAGAGCCTAGCAGAGAGCTAGCATGACAGCCCCTTGTGTTAGCCTCCACCTCTCTAATAATGATAACTTTCAGCCTTTCAAACAAACATGACTCCTTGTACAGTTGATATAGAGGGAAACATTTGCTCTCAAAGTGAACTCAAGTTTTGGCATGTCCACACTGGCTTTATTTTTCTGCCCCAGCAGCTGCTGCTTGGCACTACTGTGCGAGTTACTATCCAGTTGTTAAGTGATGACGTGACGAATCCTACTTCCGGGTCTAAAGTAGTCTGCGTGTCTCGTCTGGCTTTTGTGTTGTTAACATGTTTAATGTTTTGTATTTTCTTCTATTTAATCTCAAAAAGCTCCTAAAACAGTCAGTGATCACTGTTGACCTCCCTCGGCTTTTATTACCACTAATCATTTATTTAAGCTCAGTTTTTAAAACCTTAGGATGTAACAGCCCAGCCCATGCAGCAGTATATGAATGACTAACCTCGTATTGTGGATGGATTATCTCAGTTGTTCTCCTGGCTGAAGTTTGGTCCTTTTACAGCATCCTGCCATGCGATTACATTTGTTCCTGACCACCGAGAACACTCACGTTAACTTTTATCGAGTGGAAAAAAAGTTAGCTTGTTTATATTATGCTAACATAGCTGTGTCGCTAGCGGTCACATAGCACATCATTATATACCAGCTAGCCCAACTTCAGTAACCCTACAAACGTCACTGCTGTTTAGTTTTCTGTCTTCATTTATGTTGGAAGTGATAACAGAGCTGTACGTTTTAATTTGTTTCCAAAACCCCACAGTCAGGACATGCTATATTGTATTTAAATAAAAGCTAGCGAGCTAACTTCCTGCTAACTTCCCGTTAAATGTCATAAATTCCGTTTTCATGGATGCCTGGATGTTAAACTCAATTGTTACACCTGGTAGAGCAGAACGCTGATCATTTTATTAAAGATGAAAGACTTTAG